>NC_136287.1:13960784-14540809 GCF_964198595.1 Lampetra fluviatilis
AGTGGATTGACACGTACACATTTCTATGGAGAGGTTAGAGACAGCGTATGACGCCGTCTCACGCGTCTCTGTGCAGCAGTCCGCACGCTCTGGGGAGGCAGTGCCTCACGCATCCCTCCCTTACAGCCACTCGATATTCCCTCCTGCTTCCTCTACAACTCTTTACATTTTGCCCTCATTCTCAGGTCTTCTCCAACGGACACAATGGTCGCTAGCATGCGGAAGCATCTCCTGCTATGCAGGCCATAGCAGGTGCCTCTTGCTGTCGAATGATACACACGATCTACAGGAATCATCAGATGATCTTGCAAAAAATGTCAGAATCACTTCATCTTCGTGTCACCTCTACCGTGGAAAACCCGGGGGGCGGGCAGTTCCTAAAATTAGGCAACCTGTCAGTCAAATTTTCGAAATGATCGTAATAATATGCATGGGGTGTCATTTGGAAAGTCATTACGTAGTTTTAGAAATAAGCCGATGGTTTGACAGGTACACACAACTCAACGTGGCATTCCAGCGGGGATGAGAAAGCCCGTTCCACCGAGTACCTCTGACACTGTGGCATTTTATGAGCATTTCTCCCTGATCAGGAAAATAGGACAAATGGTTTCTATCCGAACTACAGTCCTAATTCGTTGACTCTGTCCAAGTAAAACGCCAATTTATGGTAAATTATAGTGCAATGATTACGCACGTATTCAAAGTATGTGGAACTGCCAATGTGCCGTGAAGCAGAAAATAAAATAAAAACTGTGAGAATCTGATGCCAGTGGTTCTCAGTGTCAAGTAGCACTGGGCAGTCGTCGTCGGCACGATCCACGGGACTGAGACCGTTCGTCACCTCGATCTGGCACCGGCCCTCACACTTGTGGCTCTTTACCGTAAACACAGTCGTGCTGCCAGGTGCGCCGGCTGGCTCTGTTGACCACAACAGTTCTTTGTTTGTAAATGACACACTCAACATTTACCAACTTAACAAAAGCAAGTGTGCTGTAAATAGAGAGCAGAGTACCGTACAGAGTAATCCGCTCACCTCAACCACCGATCAATTCTAGCCAGGGTTGACAACACAATAACATGCAGTTTTGGAAAGAGCATTCAATTTCAGAAATACACGTTTTTCCATAGACCGTTTGGGTGTATTATGGAACAACATAGCCATTTAATGGCAATACATTTCATCTTAAGTTTCCTAATCCACACGCAATACATGTGGATTGTGGGCACTGACAGGATCAATCTACATCCGCTGCATGATCATACATTTCCACTGGTGTTATTCTTCCAATGAGGCATTGTGTTGTAAAATTAAAGACATTCATCAACTCCAGGCAGAGGACCCGAAAATTCATCTTGGATGTTCGGCTAACGTTTTGTCAATGGGACTTGCCAAAAAAGTTAAATGAACCCAGAGTATCACTGTAATCTCTCATAGCGTATCACATGTGCGCATGTCTCCCGTACTATGGACAGAGTGAAGTGCTGGCAAAGTGGTTAACGTTCTGTCCGAGGAACCTAACAGCCTGAGTTCGATTCCTGGCCGTGGCTAGTGAAAGAGGCCAAGACCCCTCCCCACTTCACCAGCCATCATGACCGGCAAGGCCCTGGGGGTACCGCCATCCAGCAGTGGATCGACAAAGGGCTGTACATTATTACTATCAATTGAAAATTAAATTTGTTGAAAACAGCTTTTGTGTTCAGCTTGTTGTCCTTCCCCAACGCATCCGATAAGCACAGTTGGCTACGTACGATGCAAAATAAATTCAACATACTGACATTATTACTGTCATCAGATAATACATTGTTTATTATATCTACTGCACCATCACAATGCAGTTTAGCTGTGGTCTTCTTGCCCAGTTAACACTCTGCACATTCTACGGCAGTCTGCAGATGGCTACAGCTCACGGATGTGCCCTCGAGTGGGCGAGCCACGTGCGTGTTCCCCATGCTGCCGACTGCCTGATGTTTGATCCAAACTCCTGAGATGTAATTCTTACATTTTACATGTCTGAAATACGTTTGTTTTGTTTGCTTGTGGCCTCTGCCGAAGTAGCATGAACACACAATTTGTGAACACAGAGCCCCGCTTTGCCTAGTTGGTTGATGGGGTAGGGTACAGTGTTCCTGAGGCTGCCTCGACTGTAACCCATGGACCGAGCGAGAGATAACGCTTTGCAATTATGCACGCAGGGCAATTGTGCAATAGCATCGTGCAGATGTGCCGGCTGCGTTCAGCACGTTGAGCAAGGAGATACAAATTGGGTTGCATATTGCATCCATGGGATGGGTGGCTACATTTAGTAAGCCAATTGATATCCCTAATTTAATATGGTGACATCCGATTCAATGATTTATTTTGCACAGGACCATAACAGTTTTAAAATTGCAGGGTAATCTTGTAAACATTTGAAATGTTGGTCAATAAAAAATAGAAACATTCATTAGCACGCTTGCAATGTGTGATGTGGTATGATCCTGTGCAATTCACTTAACAGAAACACCAGGCTTTGATATGAACTGGGACTTGAACCACTGACTGCAAACTGACCCATTCTAAAAAATGCAAATATCACGCCTGTACAAGTGAAATGCAAATGGAAAATACTCAGCCTACCGAGTAAATCTGTGTTGCAAGCAAGCGATTATGCAAAAATGAACATATGTAACAAGGAGTGACAGATAGCCGTACCTTTTTCACGCAAGGAAGTATTCTCAGTATTTCACAAATTATTAACAGTGATCTACATCTAAGCTGTTTATGGTTCAACATTTATGCACAAGCCCAGCATTATCCTCAATTGCATCACTGTATTCAGTCTTACCACTGTATCACTGAGAGATGTTTTACAACCATGAGTCACTTACAATCACACTTTAATAAATGAATAAAAGGCAGAGGTTTTTTTTGCATCGATGACAGTAGTAGAGAAGAATTAGGGTTCATTTTCCAAGCAAATTTTGCCCGGGCATGGGGAAATCATCTGCAGTGAGAAGTTTCACACGGGCATCGCAACGATCGCGCTCCGCAAGAACCCCGGCAATCGGAGATCTCGGCAATGATCGTGGCACAACAATGGAGACGACGCAACGATTGCCAACGCTTACAGGACCGCAGAGGAAGACCTCAGAGAGAATGGCTTGACGACAACTACGGCGACATAAGAGACCGGTGCCAGCAAGACGTGGCACTGCTTGAGCATATTGACACAAGACAGAGGAAAGTGGACGACATGTGCAGTGGACACCTACGGGGCTATTTGCCCATGGATCGTGATGACAGGACCAGAATCAGAGTGGGACGAGAGTGGATGATATCACTCATTGCACTGTTTAACACAAATGAGAAATATTTGAAATATTCAAAAACATTCACTCTTAAAGTGGTGCTTGTGAGCATTCACTGCACATATTATCTAACAGTCGGAACCAAAAACAAGACCATAAAGCATAATACTTAGTCAAATGCTTTAAACTTTACCCCAATAAATAAATCGTCATAAGGTTGAGCGCAGTCATCATTAATAATTGCGGCTGTAATAGCTGTACAAGCTATTATTATAATTGTTATTGCCAGGCCAGGTACACTCGAGTCCAGGGTACGAGCGGTGACACGGCCCAGTGGGAGCGCCTTCACCACTCGTTGGAGAGGTGCGCGGTTCCAGTCCGGCGGCTGCCCTGGCTCAATACTGCGCGAGTATTCACCGTAAAAACACGCCGCGCGCATCACAGCGGACGACTGAGATCATGTGACGCCCTTTGCAAGAGTGGTCTCCAAATTTTAAACGTGACACGCAATTGAATTAATTAATTTTAATCCACGTAGCAATGATCACCCCTCTACTGCGAAAACTTGACAGGGCCCGCGTTAAAAATAGTTATGAGACTCAGTCAGGCTTTTCTGGGTAAACAAGCGTAGTAGTAATACTACTAATAATCATAAACACCTTGAGATCTTCGTCTAGGTTCCATAGGCAGAGCTGCCCATCTTGGCATCCGGTCACAATTGTGTGCTGGTCTTCTGTGAGCAGCAGGCTGGACACGCAGTGATTCGGGGCGTGCAAACCCCAAAGCACCATGGGAAGGACCCGTTCCTTATCCGGCATGGTGGCACTAAACCTGGAGCACAGCAATGGCAACAAACCGCACGAAGTGTTACATTTTTCCAGAAACAAGGTTCAGCAATAAAAGAGTCACGTTCGTGCTGAACCTTGATTAGTGTCATTCAAACACAACACTCCAATCATCCGCCTCCAACCGTATCCCTTAACCCAGCACACTCTTCCTTCACCCCAACGTGTTCAACACTGAGCCTGCGTCTCGCTCTGGTAAAACCAAGAGGCGACAACTGTCCATGGGATATACTGTACAGTGCCGTATCCTCCAGATTATAATTATTAATTTACTCTGCGAAGTTAAGACACACCCCAAACCCTGAAAAAGAAGAAGTGCGTTTTATAATCGGGAGGATACGGTATCATACCAGTCAACCCATACTGTTTACCCGGATTCTAATACAGGGGAAAATATATTTGTTTGTATTTCTCCCTTGTGATGGAACTTTGTAGGGTGAACGTTGAGATGTATAAGGGCACGGGGTGACCAATACGGTCTGAATTGGTCTGTAATAAGGTGGGCACTGATAAGGGGTTGACAGGTATGGGGTATTGTATTTCTATGCAGAGCCGTCTTCCAAAAGATGATTAGAAATGCGCCGTTTTGAAATGGCGAGATATGTCTCCTGGAAGATGAGGCACCACAATGGCCCTGTCATGTCCTCTGGGTGGCCATGTATTGTTATGTAGGACAACATTCTTCTTGAAGACATTGTGTTCTCCAGATTATAAAAAGCACCCCCAACGTTTACTTTGATATAGAGAGGGGGGTGGGGCGGTTGAAGTGTGTCTTGACATTAAACACTGACATTCACGAAGTGCAACTACAGCAGTGCCAGGTATTAGCATAACCGTGAATGGAAAATCCCGAGTGACCTCTCATGCCAGGTTGCCTGTGGAAGGATCTGGAAAGCGCTACAGATTACAGCTGATAAACAACCACGGTAGCATAGCAGCTGTTTTAATCCCATGCATTCTGATCCACTAATCCAACCAGTGTCACAGGGCAAGATCCATACACAGCAGTCGTTGAAACTTGGGTATGAAGAACGCAAGGAGCTTCCAGGTGACCTTGTCAGTGAAGGTTCCGTGTCTAGTGCTGCACTGTCTTCCCTGCGCAGGCGGCTCGCTCAGCAGCGTCAGAATGTTGGGAGTGTGAGTCCTGGTTGGGGGTCGCATCGCGCCTCGTGTGGGACGAGGTCCGAGGTGGAGCGAATCGCCGCACAACATCCCGAGCAAAAACGCAACAAGGGAGTGTTAGCCCAGAGGGCCCATTTATAGCGGCCATAATAATAATGAGTGACTTGTTTACCCAGGAAAGCCGCACAGATATTCACCACTCACGTGTAGCCATGAGCAGGAATCGAACTCAGTTCACTCGGTTCTTAACGCAGTAGTGGGTTGCCAAGAGCTTAACCGTGAAATAATTACCATGATTCCACTCCCTTGGCACACACACATGCCACACACACAAAATCAGGAATTTAAAATAAACCTCACATTAGTTTTCTAAATGCTTTGAAAAGCTCTTACATATAAAACACAGTACTGTAGGCACTTTAACACTACTGCAATATCACCGATGTTGTTTTATATTAAAATAAATAACGATGAAAATTCTATAAATACAACTCTTCGTCAATCCGGTGCTGCGGGAATGCCTACGACTTCCCACACGCCGCTACTGATGAGGGTTGTTTGACTGTGGAGTTCTTCACCATTAGTGCACCGTTAGTCGAGGTGGGGTCTGGCACCGGTTCAGTTACTACCAGAGGTGGGACAAAGTCATTGTTGTGCAAGTCACAAGTAAGTCTCAAGTCTTTGCTCTCGAGTCCCGAGTCAAGTCGAGTCAAAGATGAGGCAAGTCCAAGTCGAGTCTGAAGTCATCAAAATCATGACTCGAGTCTGACTCGAGTCCAAGTCGCATGACTCGAGTCCACACCTCTGGTTACTACTCGCCACTGATGTTAGCCGTGACTGAGAATCAAACTCAGGTCACCCGGCTCATTGCGCAGACCGTCGAACACTGCACTACGACTCGATTATTGCCCTGCTTTATTCACGACCGGAGTTACAATAAATCATATTTTGTTATAACAATAATAAAAACAATACCACGTATACAATTAGACACATCAAAGTGCCCAAATTCTGATGTGCTTTGGTGTGAGTTGATAACAAGAAAAATAAAATACAGCAAAGCTAAGAAAATTAATTCCCTAATAGCACTCACAGAAGTAACATCCAACTAATAAATAAAAGCGTCCAAATTATCCATACACATAAACAGGTTAATTTTTTTTGTCAAAATCTGACTAATGAAGCGGTATGATTAAAAGCCTGTGAGTTTTGTATATAGTTGTGATGCATAGAGCAGAAATTCGTTTTGCTGAGGGTCAGAGGTAGGTCCACACAGCCCTTTCACGTAAATGTCACCGAGCACTTCAGAGGTTATTTCTTTCATGGAAAATTCTAAATGTACATTAAGCGACGTTAATGTACAAAAACACAATTACACGCAACAGTGGCGCCCTTCTGGACGACAAATGAAGTGAATTGACTTCTGCTCTGTATCTACACGTGGAAAATAAGAAATGTTTAGCACGAGGTAGCCAGGTGCTTCAAAACGTCAGTGCCGCAGCTGTCACAGCCGAGACCCTGGGTTCGAATCCGGGCATCTGCCTGTGATTAAACCGGGGTTGTCTAGCCATACGACGAGATGCCTGTCAAGGTTCATCCCACCCACAGCAAAGACTTCCTCTCAACCAACAGGTCTCGGTCTATTCCCTGCTCCACACACTCTCACGTCGTTCTCCCGGCTCAGTGAGCTCAGTTAAACTATTAAACTAAACTATTTTTTTTATTTTACCAGCTAAGACCAACTGATCTATATAGCTCTTTTTCAGAAGCGACCTGAGCGCAAACGATAGTTCAATTAATTGGCTTATCGTGTGGAAATGTACAGCAGCCAAATACTGTAAACGCATGCTTCTAAATGTGGAAGGAAAAACCGGAGGACCCGGATAAAAATCTACGTGAAGACGGGGAGAGAGACACGCAAATTCCAAGTATACAGCAGGCGTCGGGTTGGGATCGAACCCACGACCTCCTGCATACCAGGCGAGGTAGTTAACATCTCGCCACCGTGGTATCCAGGGATTGTGACCCACAGCAGCCTTTCCCATTTGATTAAGACATTATGGTGCGTTGGAGGTGATATACAGCACAAATAACAAACAAACACGTCCTCAATGCGGTCGTCAATAACACTGTGACCTTCAAAGGAAAACAATATAATCAGTGACGTTTCGAGCAATGGCCCTACTTCATGGGACATACAATTATTACGTGCTGTAAAGGAGGGACCTGTCCCGATACAATGCCAGTTATAGCTCATTGCTTATAAAGCCGCTGTGTTATTCACAAATATTATTGGGATTCTATGAAGAAAGGCTGCGCAGAAAACCTGTAGCTCAAATGTATAATTAATTAACTAATTCCCACATGTTATGTCATATATATATCAATATGCTGCAAGCTTCTCCCATAGGGGGATACTATTACATGCGTTTGCATGTGTATTGGACTGCTCTGTGTCTTGACAGGGTCTGCAGCCAGCAGACTCGCCACAGCAATTTTATTCTCAAAAATAAAAAACCCCGCCATTTCTTATCGAAAACGTGACATCCCTTAAATGAAAACTTGAGAAGTTTTTTGTTTGTTTCTTTCAAATGAAATGCTACCCTGTCTACGCGGATGCTTTGAAAAAAAAGTGGGTGAAACAGCACGGAGGGTAAATGATTAATGTTAATCGTTCGCTTCCATCCACTTGTATAAGCAGCAAGCAGGGGGTGGTGCGCTCCGGTTAATGCGTCAAAACTCTTCCCGCGAGGACATTAATATTCAACTACGCTCACGCCTAGAGACGGACTACGCACGGTGACATTATTCGCTCATTATTATCCACGATCCGGTGTGTACACGGCACCACTGTGCTCATAATTATTAATGCCATTTCCAAATTTAGCACGTTTTTTTTCTAGTTCCGGTGGCTACGCGTAAGCTTTCAGCAGCCAACTTCACGCGATTTAATCCGGCTGCCTTGTCACTATGAACTCTCTATCCCCGGCTGTCACGGGGAAGCCTGCCAGTTGTGTTGGACAGCTGGACCATTCCCATCGCAATGACACAACGCCTGTATGGACATTGAGGGCGTGCTTATGAATGTTATAGTGGTTTAATTATATTTGAGACGTCGCTGTTATATTTTTTTCTCTGCGTCTTGGTACAAAACTCTTAAATTGTATTATTGAGTCTTTCGGTAAAGTCACGTTGATAGGTTTAAAGAAAATAACAATAAAATAACAAAGAATAACAACAAAAACCTCCGACGTTTCGATTGCAACACAAGCGGTCGTCTTCAGGAAAATTGTCATTTTAGACGTTGAAATGTCTCGCTGCCTTATTCAACTACCTTGTCATTAAATCACCTCCGCCCCTGTCATCTTGAGTCACCGTTGACAATGCAATCACACCTGTGTGACTTTGGGTTGTGTGCCCTGGCCATTGACAATGAGCGTCCCCACTCCTCGTGTTCGCTGCCATGCAGCTGCCTGAAGTTAACGGACTGAATGACAACTTACGATTTTTATACTAAGCCTTGGTTCTACAAACGGTGGTTCGTGAAGTGTTTCTCAGTGGCCATGAATACTTATTCAACAATGCTTGCCTTGCGTGTCCACGTTGTGTCCAGATCGCTCTGTGTGATCATTGCAATTAAACGTTTAAGCAAACGCTGAAGGCAATGTTGACATACATGAAAATCAACTAGGGCGTGTTCTGTTTACGTGACAACCCTTACTAGTTGGCTGTGTCGGGTGGTGGGTTTTAACGACACATTTATATGTTTACGCGATCTAACAAAAAAAACTATATTATTCAAATCAATGTTGGGTCAATGCAAATGTATTGTGTACATTTTAATTCCAGCATTGTCCATCAGCAAGGGTAACGCCAGTGGGGGGTGGGGTGGGGTGGCACGTGCCCCCCAAATGATCCGATCAAAATCCCTCATTTCTATCGGATCATTGGAGTTTATTAGTAATAAATCGGCATTTTGCAACCCCCACTGCCACTGTGTAATATATTATTACGTGCCAAGGACACTATGAGATGATAGGACAATAGTCTGAGTCCATAATTGGCAATAAGTAACGGCAAAGCAGTTGTGAGTGACTCACAGAATTGTGCACAGTTGCGTATACACAGGACACGACTTCCCTGAAGGCATTCACCTTCAGCGAGCGCGATGCCGATCACACAACGCGGTTCGAATTCGACCCTCGATCGATGGCTGCGCCATCACCGCACACGCGCCGAATAAACAGCAAGGGACAAGTCCTTAATTACGAACAACTCCTTACTCACTAACAAGTCCTTACTCACTAACAACTCCACTATCATTTCTCATTGCTGGAGGGGTTGCCCCCGCCCCTACCTGAAAATCTTGGCTCCGCCATTGGTTACTGTGGCAACGTCAAGAGACCGCTCCAGGCATTTCACATGATGCAGAATTTTTTTTTGCACCTTTTATCTTTAACTGCAACTATCATATGACGCACACACATCACACACACAGCGGATTTACAAACACCCGTCAGCATTGTGTTGGCTGTGAGCGATGACAAGACAGCTGACGGGTCCTCGTGGCTCGTGTCGGAACGAGTCCCTCCTCGAGCTCACCGCTCGCTCCAGGGACTGGCCGCTGCCCGAAGCCTGCCCCGCACGAAATCACTCCTCTCATCTCACCACGACGCCTTCGTGAAACTGACGAATCGTTCACTTCGTCGCACTCATTCATACTGAACGAGTTTTGGGACACGTACCCATCGTGACGCTGATAAAACAGTACCTCAATACTGCAGTGCTGTGCTAGTTCCAAAACAATAACGTGTCTTGTCTTCGCCTTTTGAAAACTTAAACAATTTACCGATGCATTGTCATGAAGGGTAAAAAGGACGTGACTATTTTTATTTATTTTTTATTACGAGACTTGTATGAGTATTTACATACACACAAGCGTCATGCACCGTGCACACGGGCTTTGCAAATGATTGAGTCTGCAGTGGAGAGCGCCGTGGGAGAACGCCAACGTCCCAAACAGGAGCCTCATTGCCAACCCCACCGCAGAACCACCTGGAATGGTCCTACCGAGGGCCGGAATGCACGGCGGGCACGCGGCACTGGAGGAGGAAGATGAGAAGCAGCCCCCCACCTCACCCCCGCGGCATTGCGACTGCGACTGTCAAAGCCAAACCGTGGAACCGATCGTCCGACAAAGTCTACTCGGCTCATTCACACTGCACACATTCACAGCACCATTCCCGCCAGCACAGAACCTGGCTAATCACGCTGCCGTACAGAAGAAAAGAAAAAATAATCCTGCAGTATGTGAACCAGTAAAGAGTACTTGTATCCTATTTGTCGATTCCTTGAGAGGTAGAAATATCCACAGCTCACCAAACAACATGATTACTATTGAACGTCCAAGGATGGAGGTCATTTTCTGATTCTTGAAACTATCTGATAATGCTGGTTGCACCTACCAGACAAACGTCTCAGAAAACTATTCAATTTTGTGGATTGCTCTTCGTGTGCTGAAGCAGTAATATATTGACTCAAATGTTCATCACTTTTTTCGATTTAAAGCTTTCGTGACTGCAGGGATTCATCTTCTTGGTTCTTTCGGTAAAGTCACGTAGAAGGGAAGTAATAAAATAATAAAAATAAAAATAAAACAATATTTTATTACTTCCCTTCTACGTGACTTTACCGAAAGAACCAAGAAGATGTTCATCACTTGACAATGTTATTAATCGACCATGTCAGGTGGCGGAGGGTTTATGGCACACGACTTAGTTTGGCGATCGGACTCAAAAATCAACTAAGAATCAAAATGCGTTTTTGTTTGTGATCAGGAAAAAATTAACTCATACTCAGTCTTTATATCCTCCCTCACCTATTTGAGGTCGTGATGGAATTTGCTCAGAGTGTTCCACTATCACGTAAATGGCGACTTGCGATTGGTCAATGATGTTATGAACTGAAGGTGGCCACTCTTTGTATTGTACGTTATTTTGTATACAGATATGCAGGAGCAAAGGGGCGGGTAAGCCCCATTACCACGCCTCGCTAACCTTACTTGTTGGGCATTTGCAAGAATTTATTTTTTATTCAGGGATTTTTCACCTCAAGCAATAAGCAACTCACGCTGGTCAGCGTGGTGAAGTATGGCCAATTACTGCCATGGCACGATGAGCCCTTCATGCCATCCTGAATACGGTTTTAAAATGCACATTGTCTCTTAATGTACCCACCAGGAAGGGTACAGAATGATCACTTCTCCGGTTCAAAATAACGCACGTGTTAACATCTGGGTCTTTAGTACACTGACTTCACACACGCCTTAAGCATTATGAGAAAGCCTTCGATCAGCTCACTCCACCAAACAAAAGCCTCCCTGGAGTGGTCTTCTTGCAAGGACACATTGACGATAAGAAACAACGCAGTTCCACCTTGAGATCACATGAAATTATCAAGCGGGAAATCGGCTCATATTTGGTAGTTGCCATCACAGAACCAATCCAAGCAAGCCACACCAGGCACGAACGACATCGAAAATAAATAAATAAATGCATAAATAAAAGCTCACCGCGAACTCATAACAAATATGTTTACTAAACAACACAGCAGAAGGTAGCAGCTGCATTACCGTCTGTGGCTGACCTAGCAAAGGGCATGGCCATTTCCTACAGGAATTAAATTTGCTTCTGGATGAATTCCTCCCCAAACTGTCAGTCGTGGGGGTTGCTTGTGCATGCTTCCCCACCCTGGTCATCGCGGGGTGGTGAAGGAGGCGGCCTTGAGCACCAGTTCAGAGGTCACTCGATGTCGATGTTCGCCGTGGCCAGGAATTGAACTGAGGTTGTCCGGGCTCTTAGCGATTCGCACAAACGTGTGTAAACAAGAAAACGAAAACACGCGGCATCTTCATAAAATCGCCAACATAAATGCTCATAGTGAATTGTATCGCAAGGGGTGAGTGTCATGCTACTCCTGGGCGCGGTTATCTGTGCTTGAGCACTTGAATGTGAAGTTGTCGTTGTAGCTCTGCGTCTACATCAGCCGTACGAAAGGAGAAAAAGAATGTTACGCTTCCCGTGCCTGCCCCAAATTACATTATCTGTCACTGACACCAGGGTAACACTTAGCATCTCCGTGCAGGACAGGACACGTTGCCGCCAAGTCATACCCGTTGTCTATTCCAATATGAACAAGCATCTGAACTCTCAAACGGCGGGTTCACTCTCACTACATCCATACAAATTCATCCGTGTACATCTACACGGATGTTTTATAAAGAGGCAGGTGCAGTTCTGTATATGCAAATATTATTTGGGTCTTTCGGTAAAGTCACTTAGATAGAAAACATTGCAATAAAATAATAAAAGTGGAAATAAAGTGAATAAAAAGTAATACAATCATTTTCATTATTTTATTGTTATTATTTTTTCTATCTACGTGACTTTACCGAAAGACCCAAAGAATGTGAATTCCTGGAGTCACGAAAGCTTTAAGTCAGGATTTATTTGCAAAGTCACATTTTACGTACTGCATTGCACAGGGATATGTATAATATAATTATCATAAAAACTAATTTAAATCCGAGTGTGGCATTTCGTGTGCGTAACGTTAGACAGGGCACATCGGTGACAAGATGTTAACTAGCTCGCCTGGTATACAGGAGACCGTGGGTTCGATGGCTGTATATTTGGAGTGTGCATGCTCTTCTCGTGGTCGCGTGGATTCTTCTCGGAGTCCTTCGGTTTCTTTTCTTCCACATTTAGAAAAATGCGTTTCGATTATTTGGCTTCTATAAATAAGCCACTTGGTTGAGCTAAATAAGTCACTTCATTGAGATATCTGTGGCAAGGTCGCTTCTGAAAAAAAGCTATATAGCTCAGAGGGCCTTACCTGGTTAAATAAATAAATAGACTGAAAACAACCGAGTGATTGACGGCCACTTTGGAGAAGGGTCAATGAGACCACTTCTTCGTACGTGGAAGCGAGGTGGATAGTGGCATAGTTGACGCTGTTCATTCAGCAGTAGATAGATCACTGCAGGTCATGATGAAGTTAGGTTTAATTCGCGTGCCAGTACAGTACAGCAACCCGTGTTATTCACAGTGGCCGGGTGAGGAAGGGGACGGTGTCACTGACAAAAATCTTCCGCCAAAAAGAAGACTCGTTTTGCAAATGTCGGTGTGTCATGGTCAGATTGGATTATTGTGGTATATTATTCATTGACATTTTAATCTATTCCATTGCATGACCCTGGTTTTTATTCACACTATTTAAAATGTGATCATTAAAATTGGCGACTAAATGGGAATGTCAGCTCAGGAAAGTAAACCGAAGGGAAGCAGAAAATGAAAGGTGCTGAGGTTTTGGGACGATCTGCTCTAAATAATGTCGACTATAAACCAAAATAGTGAAATTTAACAAAAAGCTCACTGACATTTACAGAATTTCAGAAGTTCATTTAGCAATACGGTACGGAATTTAATGCAGAATTTAACAAATACACTTCAATTTGCAAATGTCATATTAAAATCTCATTATGACATACCGTGTGGTGTAATACCGGGTGTTCCATAAAGTAAGCATCCACCGAAAAATAAACACAGAGTGGTATAAATGTTCCAACATTTTCCCTCATATTTTTAAAAAAATGTTTTCGAAAAGTTAAAAACGTGAGTGATCTTCAAGGAGATTCTAAAGAGTGTCACCTGAGATGCTGGCGATTACTCGGCACTCAAATCTCGATACCTGGTGCTGGTGCACCATGGTGGACACGTGGAGGTTTAGAAGGGTGGCACTCGTGCCAATGAGGTCTTCATGCTGCCAAGTGGATTGTGTATGACTTCATCACACGTGGTCACATGCCAGTCTCGCTACACGTACACTATTTGATCATCATGCAATCACGGCAACCTTTTGCAAATAATCAAGAGCGCGGCTCTGTTGTTAATTTATCTCCTGTGAATCCATCTCCTGTGAATCCATCTCCTGTGAATCCATCTCCTGTAAATCCATCTCCTGTAAATCCATCTCCTGCTTGATCTCTGCAGTTTCTTTACGCGCGCCAGGATGACGTGCTTCGTTCGTACTTGTGTGTAAATGTAGAATTAAAAGTTCCGTTTCTTTAGAACGCATTGTTCACCAGCTGTACAAGCATATGCAACGCGAGATCAGATAGCAAGTGTTTAATTAAAAACAAAACTGGACAACGTCATAATTTCACCCGCAAGCCAAACAGACACAAACCGTGAACACGATGTCACCAGAACGCCGCATTAATTCGTGTAAGTAGCCCTCCCGAAGTGCGTAACGTTGTCAAAACTTTAAACCAAGAAAGTTAGTACCTCTCAGTGGACGAGGAAGCAGGGACGCGGCTGAAAGTGACTGACTTTGGAACTTGACACAGACGCAGTTACACGAGCGTGGCTCTGCGTTGAGGCGTCCGCTACACCTGGAGACGTCGGCTACACCTGGGAGCGAGAGAGAGGAGGAGGGAGCGAGAGCAGGAGGAGGAGGGAGCGAGACGAGGAGGAGGAGGGAGCGATGGGAGGAGGCTGAACGCCGCGTGCAGTGTGCGGGGAGCGACTGCGCTCAGCAGGCGCGCCTTGCCACGAGGGGAGGGAGAGGGGTGTTGGTGCGGGGAGCGGTGGCGCACTGATTAGCGCGCTGCGCAACGAACCCAGCATCCCGAGTTCCATTCCCGTTCACGGCCACCAACGAAAGTGACGATTATTTGAACCTTAGATCAACTCAGCCTGAAATGAGTACCTGGTGTAAACATCAACAATAGGGAGACAAAGACGGCCTGACCTGGTACTAACCACCGCGCTCCCTTGCGTGTCATTTTGGCCGTCATAGGTGCCCGCAAACAGCACTTGTGTCGACTATAGGGGGTTCTCATATGTACAGAAGGTGCACCTGCCAGTCATCCCCAGCCATTCAACCCACGGCACCGGGGTCTCTCCCGTGACCTCTTTCCTGTCGGCGAGCCTTCCACACTTCACGTGGTGGCTTCAAAGTGCACCACTCCTGGCACAAGCGTCACCGTCGCTTCGCGGCGATTGCTGCCATTGCGCCGTGCACCCGTGGTGGTGTTGCGTACCCTGGGTGGGATGTTTCTCTTCTTACGAAGAGTCGATGAATGGCAGAATTTCGGGCCCAGCTTGTTAGATTCGGTTCCAGGGCCAAGTTCGTTTTTTTTCAACTCGTTTTAATTTGTTTCTCGTAAAAATGTCCCCTCGTATCTTTTGTAGCTGTACAGTTATGTTCGTTCTGTTATCCATAAATATAATATTATCGTATCACTTGTATCAACAGAAAACAACGATATTGTTATGCATGCAAATTGCGACGCAACGTGAACTTTATATGTTTTAAATGTGATGAATGTATGCAGCTATCATAGTCTTTACCAATATTTGCATATGCGTAACGCCTTTGCTGTGGCTTTGGGTTGTGGTTGCATCCTCTGCCGTTTTATTATTCCAGGAAAACCCCACCGAGTTGCATGGCTTTTCAAGAAAGCTCCTGCACTCGGATGTTTGATCAGTCTCATTCTAGGTTATTGCTTTGCATGTGGCTATAAACCGGAGCGCACGGAGAAGACCCCACCACGCATACGCAGGGCGATAATACTATGCTGCACATTTCCGGATTACAGCCCCACTTGCTGTGCTGCCACACCCTGGCGACATTCGATATCCCAAGTATTGTACTCGGTGATGCTTGATTGGAGCACAAACACAATTAACACAAGCAACTCAACACCTTCGTCAATGAAGTCTTTCAAATAAATACTGTTACAGCATAGGCGAATGGGACCTTCTTCACGACACACATTGAGCCCGGAAAGTGACCTATTATATGATTATTTTTAAGGCCACAGTGTTATTGACGAACGTGTTGGGTTGTCTTTTTAGTTCTAATCCCAACTCGTTTGTGAGTCGAGGTTCACAGCCGCACCATCCACTTCCAGCTGTGAACCGCCACGTGCGACGGAGAGGCACCCCAGAGGTGAGCGACCAGGTCGAAGACCTAAAGCCAGGAGATTACTAAAACTGTTTTTTTATTTTACCAGGTAAAAGTCCACTGAGCTCTTTCTAGCTATTTTTTCAGAAGCGACCTGGTCACAAATGATAGCTCAATGAAGTGGCTTATCATGTAGCAATTTATAGCAGCCGAATACTCTAA
Organism: Lampetra fluviatilis; assembly: GCF_964198595.1. Taxonomy (NCBI): domain Eukaryota; kingdom Metazoa; phylum Chordata; class Hyperoartia; order Petromyzontiformes; family Petromyzontidae; genus Lampetra; species Lampetra fluviatilis. The sequence goes on from NC_136287.1 coordinate 13,977,230, forward strand.
ACGCATGATTCTAAACGTGGAGGGAAAAACCTCAGAAACCGGAGAAAAATCCACACGACCACGGGGAGAGGGACGTACAGACTCCAAATATACACGCGTCAGGGTATAGGGATCGAACCCACGACCTCCTGTATACCAGGCGAGGTAGTTAACATCTCCTAGCCACCGTGGTTGGGACAGCAGAGGCACAACGCTGGAGATCGGCTATCGACTGTTTCGGCACCCGAGGGGTTCAATCAGAAGAAGACTATGGCGAGATGTGATCATATTTATTTGACTCTTCTTCTTGGTTCTTTCGGTAAAGTCACATTCTACGTGACTTTACCGATAGAACCAAGAAGATGAATCCCTGCAGTCACGAAAGCTTTAAATCGATATTTGACTCTTGTTTACTCAGAAACGCCTCGCAAAGTCTGAAAATTGCTTTTTAGGAGGGTCCTGCCAATGTTTTGCAGTAGGGGCAAATTTTACCAAGAGAGTAATCAGGCAATTGTTCAGCATTGGGTTAATTAAAAAAAGATATATTTTTTTTATGACCTCCCACGTTTGATGTGAATAACACCTGGGTCTCTCCTGTGACCTCCTGCCAGCGAGCATTCGACACGTCACGTGGCCTCAAAGTGCACCTCGCGAAGCTGTGGATTGCGGCTGCTGTGGAAGATGGTTGCGTGGGCGTTAACATCGGCACACGCGACCCGTGCCCGCGTGGCTTGTATCGGCCGATGTGCACGCCACAGAAGTGGGACGCAACACCTCCCACATTACACCGCGCGCTTTCAGCCCTGGAGGGAACCCACCAGCCAAGCGTCTGTCTCAATGCCGCACACTCACGAATGGTTTAAAAATAATTACCGTATTCTCCAGACAACAAGACGATGCCTTTTCCCCATGTATTTTAAAGAAAAAATCTGGCTGTGCGTTAATCATTCGGTAGGTATGTGTGTGTGGGTGTGCTTCTATGGCCACACACCCCATTCTGTGCCGTGCCGGCCATTATAGGTGCTCGCTAACAGCATTTACCTCAACAGTCTGCTAAGGGGCCGTCCATAAATGACGTCACGCGATTTTGGACAATTTTTAAGTCCCCCCGCCCACTCGTCACACGGCGTCACAAAAAGTCAGACCCCCCCTCAAATATGACGTCACAAAGCTCTGCCCCCCCTCCATCCAAAACCATATTTCCATTTTGAAAATAAAACATGCTTCAAATCGCTTTAAACTATTGTCATTGTAAGTGCGTATTTAATGTGGTGCTGCACTCTGATGTTGTAGGAGAAAATATTTAACAAAACGTCTATTGAATAAATTAGAACGTGTTGTCTATATTTATTTAAAGTTGCGTATTTTAATGTGACGTCACATTTCTCAACCCCCCCCCCCCCCTCGTCACACATCGTCACAAATGTCTGAAGCCCCCCCCCCACCCCCTAGGTCCGTGATGTAATTTATGGACGGCCCCTAAGGTTATATGGCGGAATCGTTATCTTTGTCTTGTGCTTATGTGACCAGATTCGTCTAACTTTATTGACAAACTGGAGCATCTGGTAATGTGCAAAATATTACAATGTAATGTGGCACATTTCATGTAGTGCTTAGTGCATTTCTACCAACTGGGGCTGGCAATGCTTTGGCTCTCTGGTTTTTCGAGCCCTGGCTCTGAGACCACTCCTGTCGCTCATCTCCAGGTCCCAGGCTCCGCGCTGACTCTGGAGCTGAGACCCCCTGCTCTCTCTCCAGGCTGCCTCGAGCAGCCCCTGCTCCGGCTATAGAGCAGCTTTACATATTTTCCCTCGCTCCAGAGCCACAAAACCCCATAATTATCAGTCATGCACGAACCCGGCAACCTGTGTTCAATTCCTGGCCATGACTAACTTCAGTGGCGGCTATTTTCACAAGTCCTGAAAGCTGTTATCGCTAATTACATCGCCGTATTTCCAAGGACAAAAATGCATCTTGGAATGTGTTAAAGAGGCCATGCAAATGCATTTTTTTCTCTTCCTTGTTTGTAGAACGGTGAATGCAGGAAATAGTGGATCTGCTCTGGAACATCAGCTCTGGCTCCAGGCTCTGGAGCGCTTCAATGACCCCAGCTTCAGATCCAGTGACCCAGCTCCATCTCGCCTCCGGTTCCGTTTCACAACGTAGACATACCGGCAAACTCCTCTCCGACTCTGGGGACTCGGAGCCAGAGCTTGCCCAAGCCTCATATCACCTCCGAGTAGCACGGATGGCTACGTACGGTGCCGAAGAAGTTCATCATCCATACATCAACGACGGTGAGGGAAACTTGAACAACCACCGTGACCAAAACGGCATGAGGGCAGGGGGAATGGGGGGGGGGATTGACAAAGTGCTCAACATTTGTAGCCATTTTAATTAGCTTTAATTAGTTGTAATAAAAATATGACATTGTACCGATACAATTACATATCCCAGCATAAATGCAGTGTGCAGCTGTGACACTTTGAGTTCAGTCGTTTTCATTAAGAGGTTTCAAAATGCCTTACGAACGGCGGCTGTGCCGTGCAACCACTTTGGGCTGTTCCAGTTTTCTGCTCGGTGGTGCATAGGAATTAGCTGCTGTCTTTCACTTTCATTGTGCAGTGTGCATACATGTATATGTTTTTAAGCATTAAGACCTGCTTACCTGTGTGGAGAACAACGTTGAAAGCAGAGAGGTGACTTTTAACAATACTGTATTTGAAAGATTTACAATGTTAAAACAATTCCATCACCCTGACGCATTCTTTTTCATATTTTCGTGCAGCAGGCTATACTGAGCTTGCAAACTATGGAAGCTAAATATACTGGCTATTCTTACACCAATTTCAATAAACGAGGGTAAATCATGAACGCAATTGCATTGCTGGGTGGACAGAGGTGAAGGTATTTAGGATAGTTACCCACCCAGAATGAGTCGATGGGCAGGTCGTGTATGGAGGGATCCAGCGTGGGCACTCCCACTTTTTCCAAGACATCTGGTTAATATGGAAGAGTAGACCAAATACCACCTCGAGGGGCCCTCGAGGTTGCTCTGGTGGAGGCCCTTCTGGCAGCAGTGGCTTTAGCTAACAAATCCAGGGCTGCACTTTGACGTTTGATCGCTTTACACGCGTAAAGCGGTTTGCATCGTATCTCTTCTCAAGGTTTGAAAGGGCACCCTCAATGGCAGCTGTCCATGTGGGCACCAAAGCGATTTAGCACTGGCCTGCGAGCAGGCATCCATCTGCCAGCAGGGGGTGATGATTGCTATGTAATACCAATTGAATAATTTGTTGGTAATTTTCGAATTTGTAAAATTTAGACGCATGACGATGACACAAAATGACCTACTCATTTCGAAAACCGTCCACTGTGAAGATGGCACGCATTTTATGGTTAATACACGCCACAGTAATAACCGGGGCTACCTCCCGAGTTTGAACTGTGAACCTCTTAAGCAAGTGACGAACGCACAACTGCTAGGCCACGTCAGTGATTAACCCGCTTAACCTAAAGCGTGCAGCATGCAGCTACTGAAAGCTACGGCGGATAGATGTGGAATCAATAGAATAAGATTAATTCAGAATCAGTGGTGATGCGTCAGGGGACACAGAGGATGAAAGTGTGCTCCCATACTTTAAACACCAAATCCCGTTATCACCACGAACAGCAGTTGAAAACAACACAAATAACAACAAAAAGCAAATATACTGCAGACAGAAGGGAAACTAGAGATGCATAAAAACAACAATATTTATTCTTTGTCAATTATACCGACAGAATAATCCAATTGCCTGGAAAGAAATGCCATCTAAATGAGCTACCATTGACAAGCTATTACGACAGCATGCCCCCACTATCATTACTCACGCTGTAGTGCTAATGAGACTGGCCTCTTTGGGGAAGTGAGTGCATTGACACCACCGCTCACAGCTGCTGGTGGGTTACAGATGATGATCAGATTATCATGCAGCTCCACCATCTCCCCAAGCTGCAGGGCTATGCCTCACCAATGTCCAGAATTGTGATTCACCGGGATGATTGGTGGAATTGAAAAAGATGAAGGCCAGAGACAGTGCAGCGTGAGTGCTGAGGGTTCAGGAGGCAGCAGCTGGTGAGCAGGGGAGTGGAATCAAACGCAGAGTGGTCTCACTATTAAATGGGGCCTCGTGAACAGGAGGAAAGATGGGTCCTAGAAACATGCGTGAAAAGTGACAAATATCCCTCGGTATGTCCTTCAACAGACTGTCAGGGCAGGTGCAGTAACCGAGCACATATGTAGTGACTTATCGCGGAGACGCTAATTCTTGGAGGCAGTTATTTTATTTAACCGAGCACCCTTTGCACAATACACACCCTACGCTGGTGCACACTCTTCTCTCTCTCTCTCTCGTTTATACACAACTCTGCACTGGTTGCTAGCCTATACACAACGCTAGCCGTCTGACACTGACGGCGCTGAACCGAGACAGACAACTGCCCTCTAGCAGCGCAATATCAGGTGAAGACGACAGCCACGATGGCGACGAGACGACAGCGATGATGGATGACGACAATCTTCAACAGCAACGACGGGGATCCCACTCCAAACGACAGCACCATGCCCGGCCGCCTTTGTCTCCATAGTGGTGATGTTTGCATACCGCACCAGGTACTCATTTGAGGCTGAGTCGACCGGGGGGAGACCCAGGACCGGTTCAGATAATCGTTACCTGTGTTGGCCGTGAGCGGGAGTCAAACCCGCGTTACCGGGTTCGCAGCGCTAACCGCTACCACTACCGCTCCTCTGACGCCCACAGGAGCACGAGCAAGCAATTGCAGGGCTGCGCCTTCAGCCCCGTCTCGACAGGCGGAGGGGCACACGGCACGTGCTGCTGCTGCCCGGATGCGGCTGTCGCGCTGTGAGACGCGGCAGGTCAACCCACCGCTTGGTCAACAGAGTGCGCTGCACACTCGCGTCGGTGTTATTACACGGCGACATCCGAGCAGACCTGTAATAGGTGACCTTTAAGCCTTAATCAGATCAGAAGCCCGCTGTGATTCAACAGTCGATTTCTCAAGAGAGACGCACAGGTTGGTGTGTACTGAGCAGTGCAGCGCACAAACGCAATCCAAGATCAGAGGGAAAGAAAATAAATGACTAGGAAGATGTGCATGAAATGTGTGACTGAAATGAAACAGTTCTAAGTAATATATAAATCTTGCCTAGTGCAGCATTTGTGCATAGCGTGAATGTAATTTCATATTTATACACTGTGCTGTGAATGTTCACAAAATATTACTTTTTCACATATGCGCCCATATCTCAGAACACGGCGAGACGGATATGCAACGTCATGGTTTCAAAGGGCAACGCGTGTATTCGGTAGCTCATTTAAAACTGAGGGAATGGGGTTCAGATGTAAAGCAGATGGAATATTGTTCTGTGTGCAAGGAGCGTCATGGTTGAAGGTCAGTGGATGACCACAAATAAATATTCCTCGTGGGTAGAGGCTACTATTGAAGTCCACATCATGCAGATCGTTGTTTGGATGTTGATATTCACAGGGTTGGTGTACTCACTGAAGTGAAATACATATTTGGAGGATTTGGTTTTTGCATCCAAATCAGGTGAGACTAGAGGAGCAGTGGATACGCAAGGGACGCGTGTGAGCGAGCGAGATGGGGGGACTGGGTGAAGAACGAGTCTGCATATGAGTTTGCATATAGAGGGACAAGCACGGCTTCATTTTTGCCGGGTCTCTCCAGGTCTGAGACTCAGAAAATATGTCCACATCCGGCACACCACATCCAGGAATGCATTATGACCGTTGCTCCGAGTTTACGACCCAAGCAATATGCAGTGAGAGATTGAGCCCTGGGAATATGCTTGAGGAAAGACAGACATTTGTTATTTAGCGTTTTGTGCACGTTGCTTTGGGTAAACCGGTGACGAGGAAGATATAAACTATGGATACCAGTGTGATATAGTGACAGAGCTCCACATTAATTCCCGTAGATCATGGATGCAAGCTAAATACACTCCAATGATTTTTGCAGTCCGGCACTAACATAAGCCGCTAAAAGGCACGAAACACAATATACTGTAGTATAATTCAGTTAAGCCTATGGCTATGTTGTAAGCAGTCTCCAAAGCTGTGACGGGTTTAACCAATAATTTGACAATTGTTAGTCTAAGGTCACTTAATTTTACAATGTTGTGAAAACCATCGCCAATTATGCGATTGGAAAATTAAAATATATATATACATCCGAATCAAGCACAACATTTCCGTAAAAATGTTTCAAAATAACTTATTATTGCGATTTGTCCATGAAAGCGTCGTTAAGTCTTCATGAAAAAAACTCAACAAATCGTCAGTTACGTGTTACATTTTTCGCGCAACGCAGTACCACCAAATAATGAATTTAATTGTATCCTGACTTAAAGCTTTCGTGACTGCAGGAATTCATATGCTTTGGGTTTTTCGGTAAAGTCACGTGACTTTACCGAAATACCCAAAGAATATAAGAGGTTTTATGAGGCTCATGATTGGGATTGTTAGCCAATTTGTCACTTCGCCAGAGGAGTGCCCAAAGTACCGAGATTGAATAACATTCAAGAAATCCACAAACAATTATCATTCCCCGACATGGGCGCACTGTAATACACCCAGGCACTGAATAGCCCATGGATCAGAGGAGAAATGAATACCACTGAAAGTTGCAAAACCTTAGTCATACCCGTGTATGTATACGGCCAATAAGAGTGGACTATTGTATAACCCACCCACATAATTATCACATAATTCACTGAACATGTATCACGTCGATTGGTACCGATAAGTAACAAAATACACGATTTGGGCTCATGGCCTAGCATCGTTTACCGTGAGTCACAAGGCACTCCTACAATGGGTTGTACAACATGGAAGCGCTACCACGCCCTACGAGGTTCTATATACAGTAGACGTATTGGACACAGCAGTCATTGCCTGGGGGCCAAATTCTGCATGCAGCCTCCCAAATGAACGCCACTTTTCCGTCGCGATATCAACAGCGGCCACGACAGGGCGCGCGTTCACAGCTCGCAACGTCGCCGCACTCAGCCCACCGCGGGAGGGAGATTCAATCATGGGGCATCTCGCACGATGCTCTGCGTGAAGGCAGCCTCCTCTCTCTCTCTCTGTATTTGCTTCTGAACACAACAACACTGGCAGCAGAAGTCACACACCCCCAACTCCCCCTGGATTTGATAACAGTGTGAATGTGGTAACTGGGTTACCGTGCTCATGACAAAATAAAACGTAACAAAGCTAAATGTGTGCAAAGAAGCGTGGAGAGATGCAGGGTGGAATTTGGTTGGGGGATTTACCCGGCTCAGTTTCTGGGTAAAGTATTTTGAATTCGCAATGCGAGGTGTTGAGGATGCTGGCTGTGACGTGGACTGAAGATGGAAGTACATAAATTGATTGTTGATTCTCAATATGCAGTGCTTTGAATGACACATACACTTTTATACGTGTGGTGGGTTTTATCCGTGTGCTCTAGTTTCATCCTGCAAGAATCCAAACTCTCACTCGTGGAAATGTTCAAAGAACCTTATTTAGCAGGACTCAAGAAAGTCTTGAGAACCAGTGAGGCATCCCAAGGTGAAATGCATTACAGTATTTTAAAATGCATGCAACACCTTCAGGCAATATCACATTTTGTTGAATTATTATTCTTAGCTATTTGTCACGACGTGTCGGTACGACTATTTGATCATACTTCACCATTCTGGTCAATATGGTTTTACGTAAGCCTTTCTAAGGTATGCCCCCATTCCAAGCCTCTACTGGAAATTTGACCAATCGCACCTTGGAGAGATGCACGGCTAAACTTAACGTGCAAGATACAACTTCGCAGGTAAATGACAAGTAGGCAAACGTGGGCAGGACGATTGCCACGTGAGTGCCAGCCACGTGAGTGCCAGCCACGAGATGGATCGCGTCCGAGAGGACATCCTCCGAGGAGATGGAGCGATGGAATCGGCTCGTGTGCAGGCGCTGGGTTCAATGTTGCATCGCAGGATCGTGAGAGATGGCGGAGGCCTTCATCTAGCAGTGGATTATCCGCAGTGCACTTCCTGACCCGCCCATACTGGACATCTGTGAAAAAGAGATTCAGAGCTCATCGGATTCCTCCTTCAGTCGAAATAAAGTTTCTGATTCTGAAAGCGAAACTCTGCTCGGTCAATGGACTGGTTCTCCAGCTTGTGTGAATTGCAGTTTGCGCTGTATGATTACCATAAGCGGACATTTTCATATTGAATGTGCAAGTGCGTTTGTGTTTATTTATCCAAACAAGTGTCGAGCCGTACTCGGCCATATCAGAGGCAAATCTGGTGTCAATTTCACATTCATATGACCGGGCGCAGTCTATCCGGTGGACAATACGCTCACTATTCACTTTAAACAATGGTAACGTCTGCCACACGCTTCTATGGTATATACACGTGCCAGTGTGTTGGTGTACGTGTGCTAGGATGTGTGTGATGAATGTGGCGTTATTGCAACCGTGTCGGTGGTGATGGTGAGTCCGTGTGATGGATGTGCGCCTGTGTTATGCTGACTGTGGGGAGCGGTGGTGTAGCGGTTAGCGCTACGCTGCGCTATGAACCCGGCCGCACGGGTTCGATTCCCGCTCACGACCAACACCGGTGACGATTGTCTGAACCGGTCCTGAGCCTCCCCTAGGTCGACTCAGCCTCAAATTAGTACCTGGTACGGTGTATAGACAAAAGCGGTCGGGCATGGTGCTGGCCACCCACCCCCTCGTGTACCGTTTCGGCCTTTATAGGTGCTCGCTAACAGCACTTACCCCTACAGTCTGTTAAGGCTATACGGGGGGTCTTTGTATTTGTGTATATGAAGTGTCGATGGCTGGGACCAGCGGTGTCAAGATCGTCCTCTGTGGATGAGGCTCGTGAAGGACGCTGCTACTGGGCAGTTGGAGGCAGTCGCCCTCCAACAACAGCGGAGGGCGGAGGAGCGACGCTCACAACAACGAGCGGAGCGCCGGGCGGTTAAAACACAGCAAGTTGGCACAGTAGGGGGTACAGGTGGTGCATTGGCCAGTCGTCATCTCAGTCGGTCAACCCATGGCACCTGCTGGCTCTGTCCTCTGATCTACTGCCAGCCGGCGTTCGACACTTCACGTGGCACTTTAAGTGCACTTAGCCTGGCACGTGGTGACGTGACCACCACTGAGTGGCGATTGGCCGTTGTTACTGTTGGTATATGATGCATCACGGCGTACGGTGAGTGTGAGAGAGATGGCCCACACGTGCGGGTGAGGCGGGTGAGGTGCCGAGGATGGAGAGCAGGGCGGTGAGGATCAGAAGATGGAAGCATCAGGGGTGATGCGCGGGGTGCGTGGGGAGCGGATAGGAAGGAGTAGGAGGTGAGGAGGAGGAGGTGAGGAGGAGGAGGTGAGGAGGAGTTGAAGGTGAGGAGTAGTTGGAGGTGAGGAGTAGGAGGTGAGGAGGAGTAGGAGGTGAGGAGGAGTAGGAGGTGAGGAGGAGTTGAAGGTGAGGAGGAGGAGGTGAGGAGGAGTTGGAGGTGAGGAGGAGGAGGTGAGGAGGAGTTGAAGGTGAGGAGGAGGAGGTGAGGAGGAGGTGAGGAGGAGGTGAGGAGGAGGTGAGGAGGAGGTGAGGAGGAGGTGAGGAGGAGGTGAGGAGGAGGTGAGGAGGAGGTGAGGAGGTGAGGAGGAGTTGGAGGTGAGGAGGAGGAGGTGAGGAGGTGGAGGAGTTGAAGGTGAGAAGTAGGAGGTGAGGAGCAGGAGGTGAGGAGGAGTTGAAGGTGAGAAGTAGGAGGTGAGGAGCAGGAGGTGAGGAGGAGTTGAAGGTGAGAAGTAGGAGGTGAGGAGTAGGAGGTGAGGAGGAGTTGGAGGTGAGGAGCAGGAGGTGAGGAGGAGTTGAAGGTGAGGAGGAGTTGAAGGTGAGGAGTAGGAGGTGAGGAGTAGGAGGTGAGGAGTAGGAGGTGAGCTGTTGGGAGTAAGGAGCAAAAGGCGAGGAGCTGTAAATGAGCGAGCGGTGAGCAGCGAAGGGTGAGCAGCATGGGGTGAGGATCAGAAGGGTAGGAGGAGCTGTGTGTCAAAAGCAGGAGGTGATGGGTTTGGGGGGGGGCAATGAGCAAAAGGTGAGGAACGGGCGGTGAGGAATGAAGAGTGAGGGGCAGGGAGGAGCGAGGGGTGAGGAGCAAGGGGGGGGGGGGGTGAGGAACAGGTGGGGGGGAGCAGGGGGGGGGAGCAGGGGGGGAGCAGGGGGGGAGCAGGGGGGGGGGGGTCTCCTCCCCACGTCACAAGGCAGCGTCACGTCTCCCCACCCCGCGCTAAGATGGCGAGGCGAGGTCCGCTCTGCCGAACAGCGGCGGCGGCAGTGGCAGTGACATCGCAGCGCGGCGCCGTGAGCAGAGCTTAGAGCTCAGCCAGCCAGCCAGCATCGCTCGCAGCCACCACCACCAACAACAACAACCAAGCACCACCACAACCAAGCACCACCACCACCCACACACTCGCGACGCCGGCGCGTGGCCACGAGCGCACGCAGCCTCCGCCCAGCCCCGGGTTGGTGTCGAGATGTCGCTCCTGTGCGTGAGAGGTAAGCGGGTATTTTGACATGTCACTACATCTCTCTCTCTCTTTTGGTGTCGTCGCCGCCGCCGTCGTTAATTTTCTTCCTCCTCCTGCAACGCGCGTGTTGTTGGTCGGCCCGCATCGCCCCCCTTGCCCCCCCCGGGGGGTGCACCTGCTGACAACACCGTCGCCTCTGCACGGCTGCGGCGAGAGAGACAACGTCGTGCGGGTTAGGTGATGAAGATGGTGATGGTGATGATGATGACGAAGATGGTGATGTGGTGGTGGTGCTTATTGCGTCGCTGACAACGAGAAGAGAGAGGAGGGAGAGTCTCTCGTTACCAGCGGAGAGAGAGAGAGAGGGGAGAGAGAGGGGGGAGCGGCGTTTGTTGTTGCACCCCGGGACCTGTTGCAGCGCGCTCCGCTGTGCCGGGCTGCTGATCGCACAGCGGTGGAGGCGTGCGGTGTGCGCCTCGCTGCACAGATTGTGTGTGTGTGTTCTCATTGTGTGTGTGTGTTCTGTGTGTGTGTTCTGTGTGTGTGTTCTGTGTGTGTGTGTGTTCTGTGTGTGTGTGTTCTCATTGTGTGTGTTCTCATTGTGTGTGTGTGTGTTCTGTGTGTGTGTGTTCTCATTGAGTGTGTTCTGTGTGTGTGTTCTCATTGTGTGTGTGTTCTGTGTGTGTGTGTTCTCATTGTGTGTGTTCTCATTGTGTGTGTGTGTGTTCTGTGTGTGTGTGTTCTCATTGTGTGTGTTCTGTGTGTGTGTGTTCATTGTGTGTGTGTGTTCTGTGTGTGTGTGTTCTCATTGAGTGTGTTCTGTGTGTGTGTTCTCATTGTGTGTGTGTGTTCTCATTGTGTGTGTGTTCTGTGTTCTCATTGTGTGAGTGTGTTCTGTGTGTGTGTTCTCATTGTGTGTGTGTGTTCTGTGTGTGTGTGTGTGTTCATTATGTGTGTGTGTTCTGTGTGTGTGTGTGTTCTCATTGTGTGTGTTCTGTGTGTGTGTTCTCATTGTGTGTGTGTGTTCTCATTGTGTGTGTGTTCTGTGTTCTCATTGTGTGAGTGTGTTCTGTGTGTGTGTTCTCATTGTGTGTGTGTGTTCTGTGTGTGTGTGTGTTCATTATGTGTGTGTGTTCTGTGTGTGTGTGTGTGTTCTCATTGTGTGTGTGTGTTCTGTGTGTGTGTGTTCTCATTGTGTGTGTTCTGTGTCTGTGTGTTCTCATTGTGTGTGTGTGTTCTCATTGTGTGTGTGTGTTCTCATTGTGTGTGTGTTCTGTGTTCTCATTGTGTGAGTGTGTTCTGTGTGTGTGTTCTCATTGTGTGTGTGTGTTCTGTGTGTGTGTGTGTTCATTATGTGTGTGTGTTCTGTGTGTGTGTGTGTGTTCTCATTGTGTGTGTGTGTTCTGTGTGTGTGTGTTCTCATTGTGTGTGTTCTGTGTCTGTGTGTTCTCATTGTGTGTGTGTGTTCTCATTGTGTGTGTGTGTTCTCATTGTGTGTGTTCTGTGTGTGTGTTCTCACTGTGTGTGTGTGTTCTCATTGTGTGTGTTCTGTGTGTGTGTTCTCACTGTGTGTGTGTGTTCTCATTGTGTGTGTTCTGTGTGTTCTGTGTGTGTGTTCTCATTGTGTGTGTGTTCTGTGTGTGTGTGTGTTCTCATTGTGTGAGTGTGTTCTGTGTGTGTGTGTGTTCTCATTGTGTGTGTGTGTTCTCATTGTGTGTGTGTTCTCATTGTGTGTGTGTGTTCTCATTGTGTGTGTGTTCTGTGTGTGTGTGTGTTCTCATTGTGTGTGTGTGTTCTCATTGTGTGTGTGTGTTCTCATTGTGTGTGTGTGTTCTCATTGTGTGTGTGTGTTCTCATTGTGTGAGTGTGTTCTGTGTGTGTGTTCTCATTGTGTGTGTGTGTGTTCTCATTGTGTGTCTGTGTGTTCTGTGTGTGTGTTCTCATTGTGTGTGTCTGTGTTCTGTGTGTTCTCATTGTGTGTGCGTGTGTGTTCTCATTGTGCGTGTGTGTTCTCATTGGGTGTGTGTTTTCATTGTGTGTGTGTAGTCAGTGTGTGTGTGTACTCATTGTGTGTGCGTGTGTGTTCTCATTGTGTGTGTGTGTGTGTTCTCATTGTGTGTGTGTGTTCTCATTGTGTGTGTGTGTTCTCATTGTGTGTGTGTAGTCAGTGTGTGTGTGTTCTCATTGTGTGTGTGTTCTCATTGTGTGTGTGTTCTCATTGTGTGTGTGTAGTCAGTGTGTGTGTGTATGTGTAGTCAGTGTGTCTGTGTACTCTGTGTGTATGTATGTGTAGTGTGTGTGTGTACTCAGTGTCTGTGTGTACTCAATGTGTGTGTGTGTACTCAGTGTGTGTGTGTATGTGTAACTCAGTATGTGTGTGTATGTGTAACTCAGTGTGTGTGTGGGGGGAGCGGTGGTGTAGTGGTTAGCGCTACTGCTGCGCTACGAACCCGGCGGCCCGAGTTCGATTCCCGCTCACGGCCAACACCAGTGACGATTATCTGAACCGGTCCTGGGTCTCCCATAGATCGACTCAGCCTTAAATGAGTACCTGGTGTGGTGTGCTACCATCGCCACTGGGGAGACAAAGGCGGCCGGGCGTGGTTCTGGCCACCCACCCCTCGTGTCCCGTTCCGGCCGTCATAGGTGCTCGCTAACAGCACTTGCCCCTACAGTCTGTTAAGGCTATACGGCGTGGAGGGGGGGGCTTTGTCTTTGTACTCGGTGCGTGCGTGCACGAAGCGACCGCTCGGAGCCAGCAAGCTGCTATTCCGGATTCGCGTGGTCCCGGCGTTGCACGAACGTGGCCATAAATCAAAGCGCATCATCGCCATGCCCCCACCGGTCCCACATCCTCGCCGCAATGAGCTTAACTACCTCTGACAGTGCGGTAATCCGGCTTGGTTTGCGCCGCTGATTCCCCCCTCCCATCCTCCTTCCTGAGTCGGTGTCCATACGCCAGAGCGGAAATCCAGCAGCACCGCCACCACCTCGGCAGGGAGCTCACAACTTTCAGGGGCACACATTTATTTACGCGGCCGCCAGCCAATGCGAGCGAAATCGTTTGAAACCTCGCGCAAATGTGTGGCGCACAGTTCACTGGTATTGGCCACGTAAGGAAAATGGAACCAGTAAATTGTGTCACCCCCCCCCTCCCAGTGAAGTATTTGGTCTGGGTTCTTGGACTGTGGAAGTGCTGGATGATGGTCTCTATTTGGGTGGTGGGTGGTGTTTGACCATACTTCACCACGCTGGTCAGTGCAGGTTGGTGAAGACGGGAACTGCAATGCACGTGTACCGTACAACTATATATGTTGCTGCACACTGCCGTCTGTTCTCCATCACGTAGCCCCACGCAGCCACAGATTATAACGCCATATTATGCATATGTCAACAACAACATCACCATCACCACCACCACAATGGCTGGAAGCGCGTGTCTTGGCTGCCTGCCTGGGATATGCGGCGGGCGCACAGCGCTCGAGAACAAGCGCGAAGGGACAGACGGGGCTAGATAAGTCGCGTTCCGTACTCCACATGGGGGGCTCCTGCACACGTGGTACAGTTCTCGCAAGTCGGCACTGCTCGGTCGGGACTGCAGGTCGGGAAGTGCCAAAGTGGCGAGTGAGCGGCGGCGTCCTCAGAGGGGGGAGTAGGAGGAGGGGGTAGGAGGACGATGGAGGGGGTAGTAGGAGGAGGATGTTTTCATGAGCAGTGAACACAGCGGCGGCAGCAGCAGTAGCGGCGGGCAGATCCGGGATGGAGACTTCCGGAGGTGATTGAGAGGACCGCGGCGCGCGTCACGCACACACACACACACGCGTCACGCACACACACACACGCGCGTGTGCACACACGTGCACACGCGCACACGTGTACACACGTGTGCGCACGTGTGTATTCGCACACACCTCAACGGACTGTAGGGGCAAGTGCTGTTAGCGAGCACCTATGAAGGCCGGCACGGCACGCGATGGAGTGGGTGGCCAACACCACGCCCAGCCGCCTTTGTCTCCCCTAGTGGAAATGTTTTTGCGCACGGCTACTCATTTGAGGCTGAGTCGACCTAGGGGAGGCCCATGACCGGTTCAGATAATCGTCGCTGATGTTGGCCGTGAGTGGGAATCGGTGCTTGGGTCGCCAGGATCGCATCGTAGCGCGCTGACCGCTACGCTACCGCTCCCCACACGCACTGACAAGAACACCACACATACACTGAAGGTACAGACACTGACAATTACACTCACTGACCAGTACATGCGGACACTAATACACACATACACTGAACAACGTGTATGTGTGTGTATACGTTGAACTTCTTTCGCACCGTACGCAGCCAACCGTGCTAATGGGAGGTGGCACGGTTCACTCCGTGTCGCCTTCACCGACTTGTTGTGTCGCCTGCTTAGAGGAACACGCGCACACGGGCAAGTCCAAGCACTTACAAACAACAACAAGCGCCATTGGCCACTAAGTGGCGGTGACGTCACCACGACGCTTGTGCCAGGCTAGGAGCACTTTGAGGCCACGTGAAGTGTCGAACGCCCGCTGGCAGGAGGTCACGGGGCAGACCCTGCAGGTGCCACGGGTCGACTGGCTTAAGATGACTGCTGGCCCCCTACTGTGTCAACTTGCTGTGCTTTAGCCACCCGGCGCTCTGTTCGTTGTTGTGAGCGTCGCTCCTCCGCCCTCCGTTGTTGCTGCTGGAGGGCAACTGCCTCCAACTGCCCAGTAGCAGTAGCAACAACATCCTTAAAACACAAGCTCACGCACAGACACACAAGGAGCACACACTGACACGAATACAGACACACAAGGAGCACACACTGACACGAATACAGACAGAACGAGGACATGCTCACATTGGCGAGCACACTGAGATGCACATCCTGACAAGCAAAGACATGGAAGCACTAACACGCACACACATCATTCATGCACATACATTGCATGTATTCAATCATTCCTCTTTGCAACATTATACTAATATATCTCGTTTTATTGTGTATATATGTCCTTAATTATGAATAAATCGACAGAAACAGGATAACACACATACACCTCCAAGCACACTCCACAGACTACAATGCATCGCACACTTTGAATGACCTAACCACGCAAAGCCCTCTGCATCCACGTAGTCGCCAAACTAAAGAGAGGAGGTGTTTTATAACAGGTGAATTTAAAGTTTAACCACATACAAGAGCTCCTGAGGCCACTTCGTATAATTACACAGCTTGGTTAACGATGCCAATATTAGGGAGAACGTTTGGCACATAAATAATTTCCCCATCTCTTTGAGGGCACTGCATTCCCTGGGAGGCAAACTTTGTGTTCTAAGTTTGTGTGATACACCTCACCAAAATACTTCAGGGACCCCTTTTTGTTATGTGGGCGAAGCCGTATCGATTTTTTTTGTTTGTTTTTGGGAAAGACACGGGGTATTTGATGGAAAACTGCTGTGCATCTCAATTGGTTTCCACTGCGGTGGAAAGTTACGTGTTCACCCCAGCCTCAATCCCACGCACGATGGAGGAGGATAGAGGAGGAGGGGAGGGAGACATTCTAGAATCTAGAACAAGCGACGTGTGGCGTTATCGCAGCAGCAGTTGCCGGTGCTGCTGGAGGTGTCGATGATGATGATGACGACGACCCTTTGCGTCTTACTTGTTTACCCAGGAAGATTTCGGTGTGTGCAGCCCCAACTCTCGTACGCGTTGCAAACGCACAAATATGAATAAATGTTTGTTTACCGAGTGTCGAGTTTGCGTTGTGTGTGGTGGTCAACATAGCCTGCAAGTCTGCGGCTTGCGTGCTTACACAATGCTAGCCCGGTAAGCACCGTGGGGGCCCGCGGGAATCTCTGCGGCTTGCGTGCTTACACAATGCTAGCCCGGTAAGCACCGTGGGGGCCCGCGGGAATCACCGCCCAACCCGCGATAGCGAAATGCAGAGAAGGGCTCGGTTCAATAACGACCATGCAAATGAGTTTACACGCAAACTAATTATGATGCTAGATTGACCACGAAGGCATTTGACGGCACAGTACATTTTATTGGGTCACCGGCATCGTTGCGTGGGTTGTGGTGTTGGCGCTAGACGATGCAATTCAGGATCCGAGGATAATTTATCTTAATTTTACGCAAAAAAACTAAATGATAACAGGAAGCAAGGAAGACAACGTCGCGACCAGAATGCCGCGTGGCCAAAAATGATGTGTACCAAAACAATTCTTGACAGATATCGGAAGGTGATTATTTTGTTGAGCGAATTTTTTTTTACAAATCATAATTTAAGTGATCCCATCCCTTGACTTAATTGCTAATACGTTTTTTTTTCCATACAGCCATCAATGCAAATGATGCTAAATACACGTTCTAGATGTGACAATATATTTCAGTGCCCCCCTATCCCAAGTGAGCTATGTTGTTGTTGGTATCCCCACACCTCAACCTGTGCCCGCACCTGCCTCCTCTCTTGACACACAAAGACAAAGATCCCCCCTATAGTCTTCACAGACTCTTGGGGCAAGTGCAGTTAGCGAGCACCTATGAAGCCCGGCACGGCACACAAAAGGGGTGGGTCGCCAACACCACGCCCGGCCGCCTTTGTCTCCCCAGTGGCGATGTTTTTAACACAACGCACCATGTACTCATTTTGTGGCTGAGTCGACCTAGGGGATGCCCAGGACCTGTTCCGATAACCGTCATTGGTCTTGGCCGTGAGCGAGAATCGAACTCGGGTCGCCGAGTTCGTAGCGCAGCGCGCTGACAGCTCCACCACCGCTCCCCACGCGCTGTCCAACAACATCGCGGAGCATGGAGGCTAGACAAGGCAGGAGCCTTGAGAGACTCTGCTCCAGCCACCCACCGCCCCATCCCTCCCAATGTCCCCCCCTCTACAGCACACACCAGCCTGCTTCCACCATCGCCCCTCCCGTCACGCCCTATTATCCCTTGCAATATCCCTTCCCCTTACCCTCCATTATATTTTCTGTTCTCCCCCCACCACCCCCCCTCCATCTCCTTCTCCTCACCCAAGCCATTATCCCCTTCCAATTCATGCTGTTGCCCCCCCCTTCCTCTATCCCTTACTGTCCTCACCTTATCCTCCATTATCCCCCATGCTCTCCCCTCTTCCTCCCCTATGCTAATGCTATTGTATATAGACACAGCACTGTACAAATAACACGTGTAGACTGATGCTGATAGGGTCCTCCTTTGTAGTAGTGTGTGCAGCACACCACTGCGCGTAGATGTAAGACGTGCAGCATCTTAGGTGCGAAGGTTCTCGGCATTGTGCAGACCACCAATTCAAAAGAACTGCCACGTGTGGCCATTTCTTCATTTAGACGACCAACCTTAACAAAAAATTGATACGTGGCAATCCACCTCTGCACAGTTTGTTGTGGTGGGTGCCTCACAATAACCTGCTTAACATTGTAGTGCCGGAAATAATCGCTGATTTTTTTTTTACCAACGCAACGAAGTAAGAGAGAATGTCAACGCTCGTCCTACTATAGCCACACATCACAGCACACTAACTCACTGGAACGAAACACCAACAGCCTACACACTTGTGACCACGTCCTCTAATACGCTGGCTACGGAATCAATGTATATTTTGTGATTTAGTTGGAATGAATTGGAGAAGAAGGTGCCAGACAAACCTCTCCGGCTATTCATTCAGCAGCCACTCGCATCTCTTGAGCTCATGGCAGAGGTGGCGAAATCTTGGTTTGCCATTTCAACTCCCATTGTGTTGGGTATAGAAAGGTCTCGGGTAATTTCACAAATGTGGCAACTCATTAAGACTGCAAAGCATCACAGTGCATGCAACATAGTTATTGACATTACCATTCCGCTCAATATATGCCACACTAATCTGATTTTACAAGCGAATCAATTCTAGTCGCGTGTAAGTAAAAATGTATGGCCATTGTCATTTGTTTCACTGCCAAAGCAGTACCAACATTTTGGCTATTCGCCTTTCATACCTTCTGGTTACACCAGCCCACAGGGGATTATTGTGTCCGTCCGTCGTGCATCCAAAAATGGGAGGGGTGGGGCTTGGTGGAGAGGGGAGGGTGGGGTGTGGCTGGGTGGGGAGGGTGGGGCTGGGTGGGGCTGGGTGGGGAGGGTGGGGAGGGTGGGGCTGGGTGGAGAGGGGCTTGGTCACCCCGTGGTGCCCTTATAAAACTCAACGTTTAACCGACTCACGCCGGCTTGTGCCCGCCGGCTTGTGCCTGCCCTCAGTCGGACATATTTGCAGAATACACCACGCCGCCGTTGACCCTGGCCATTGACCGAGCAACCCAACGTTCCTACCAGCTCCTTCCGCAGGAATGTGTTTATTTTTACCCCCATGTATGTCTAACTGAATACCGCGCTTTATATGTCTATAAGAAGTCTTATATACAATGGTGTGTAAACTTCATCGCACCTGCATTATTGCATGGGCAGCAGTTTCATCTGCACTGCACCAGGTCTCGATGTCCTGTAATGCAGCATACAGCATCTTCGGGTCGAAAATAAATAAAACGATGTTGCACCTTGTACAGAGGGCTTGCTTGCCTCGTGTCTCCCATGTGTATCTCTAGAAAATTTAAGACCAATTAAAATATTTGGCCAACGGAATCGTACGCTGAATACATTTCGGGGGATTCCTGGTGTGACGTTCCAGTATTGCGATGCCATGCGCAGTACGTTGCGTGTGATGCGGCATGAATGTTTCATGCTTTTATCTTAGTTTTTTGACATGCACAGCTCTTTTGTCTATCTACTGCTGGATGATGGCCTTCCCACACCATGCGGGTCATGGGGGATATTTGACAATGTCACCATCCTGGTCATTCTGGAAGGTGGGGAGCATGGACGTTGGAGCATAGGGCAGTACAACAATTAACTTTGCTGCACCGACCTATGCTGACAACATTAGCCCTCCAGAAGCCTATAACACCTGTTATGCATGGCAGTCCCCCATCCAAGCACTATCCAGGTTCAAACCAGCTTAGCTTCTATGGTCTGATAAGATTTGTCACGTTCCGGATAACTTGGTCCTAGGCAACGTATTGGTTATACCTTTAATACAAAGTTAATATGGGTTATGTAATGACTGGAGTCTCCAGTGCACAGGTATCATTTCCTGGGCTTGAAATTCCCCTGAGACAAAGGGACAGCAAGGACCCAGTTGGCCACTTGGACGTTTGGGTGCGGTGGGCCAGGTCACGCACATTCAGGATCCCACTTTGCTAAGTCACATACGCTTCCCCGTTGCACAGGTTTTATTGCGCCCTTAGAATTTCCCACAGAGATCTGCAGAGGGGATAGATGGGGTGAGCGGGCCGCTGTGGCTGGGCGGTATTGCCTCAGTTCAGGCAGCTGTTTGTGTAAGCAATATTTGCTGAATGATTGGAACGATATGATGGATACTCATGTTGTGAACAAGAAGAGTTCTACGATGTTGAATAGTGGCCACATTTATACATATTGTATACACCACCCTATGCTGGGGTCGATTGGTGAGGGGGGAGTGGTGGTGCAGCGAGTAGCGCACTGCACAATGAACTTGGTGACCTGCGGTCGATTCCCAGCCACGGCTAACATCAGTGGTCAGTGATATCGAAACTGGTCCTGGGCCACCGCTTCATGACTTTCTACTGACCAGCATGGTGAAGTATGGTCAAAAGACCCCTGTGAACCCCTGATTTTTTTTGAGTTATCAATTGTTGTTGGACATGATTGTCTGCTGTTTCGCTGCACATATTGGGAGCTTCCTCGGTACATTAATGGAGCACATTCATCCAACAGTGGATTGCCAAAGGCCTGAAGCTTAAGTGGGGTATAATGTTCGTGGAATCATTTCATGTACCTAAGTTATTAGCTCGGTCATTGCGTTTGTGAGGCGCGATATAAAGTGTTGATCTTCTCAGAACGAAAATATCGTTCGGTAAACAAGGACTGCATTACCGGCACCTGATGTTCTGTGTGAAGAGGAGGTGGTTGTTTTTTTTGTTATCAGGTTTGGAGTTGATTATACAATATGTTCATCGGGTTTTTTTCTCACTAGCATTGTTAACGACAGTTCCCTTGTGTTTGTGCAGCAAATGTAGCAAGCCAGAATCATGGATTACCTATAAAATATAATATTAAGTCAGTTTTTGTCAATTTTGAAAGAATTAAAATGCTAGGCTTTTACGCTGTTGAACATCAGACCAATCTATCAAAGGGTTGCCCCAAATTTCGAGACGCAAACCAGAGTTTGGAGTTGTTGCAAATATTCCAGTGTTGTGGCTGTGAGGGCAAAACACGTTTGCTACTTAAATATTTCCAAAGACGTGTTATAATATCCATGCATGTGAATGCTTTAAAAAAAAAAAAATTATTGGAACTTCATAGAGCTGTTGCTCACAGTAATGTTTCTTTTGTATTTTTGTCTTTCAGTAAAGAAAGCAAAGCTTTCGGGACCACCAGGTAAGCTGATGCATTCCAGCCGTCATGTGTTACCCCACACAACAGATTTCTACCATTTAAAATGTTTTTTCTTATGTCTTATATGACAGTAAAAGTGACATGGCTGTCATCTTTAACTGTAATCTGACCATCATGCATTCTTATTCATATTCTTGGTTCTTTCGGTAAAGTCACGTACATAGAAATATATATAATTAAATGAAAAAATAATGTATTCTCTTTTATTGACCACCTTAGAGTTGAAAAGTTTGAGTAGAATAGCATTTTTGCTCAGTTTTCCGATAATTACTTTTTCTTGGAATACACTGCCGTGCTGGGGATTTGCAGCACACCACAATGTGTCAGCTGGGTAAACATATTTCTAAATTAGGAGTTCCATATACATGTGGTTGGTGTCTGTGGGGACTTTATAGTGTCTGGTTTCAAGGTCCGCCAAAGGCATGGGTGGGGGGGGCTCGTTTTGGTCCTTGAGTGCAAGGAGTGCTTAAAATCCCGCTCTATTGTGTTTGGTCATATAGTTAACATGCAATAGGATATCTGAATGAAACCGAACAAGATGAGTGGAATGTATGTTATCCTCCTTTTGTGGAAAGCTCACGGATGGTGGCACAGTGGTTAGCGCACTTTTCTCTTAACCTACCGACCTGTGTTTCATTCTCAGCCACGGCTAACAGTGGAGAATGATTTCTGAATCAGTCCTGAGTGATTGATCCACGCTGACCATCTTGTACGAGTAGACAGACAAAAACTACAAAGGACTCGATCAATCTCAAGAATTATTTGATGGAAATTTACAAACAAAATGTCGAATGTGATTGTCGGGTAAAAATGTCTAGCCACTCCTTGCTAGCCACGGTTGAGAATTGAACTCGGGTGATCAGGTTCATGGTGCAGTTTACGAACCACTTGCAGTCTTGTTTTAATTTCTCACTCTATGTCGCCATTGCACATGTGTGCAATACAGGAGGCAAGATAATGCTTGTTGTGGGTGACGTCGTCTACCTTGCGTATCATTTCTTGCGTCAGAATTCCAAGTATTGTGTTGACAAACGTCACGAATGCATCGCGGCATCAGCGACAGTGTTTCACAGACGCACAGGGTAGCTGAAGTTTAGGTAAATGTCACGTTATTGTTCCTGGATATTCAAAGCACCTCATGCGTGACGCCTGCCACGTCACGCGCATGACGTCATCGTCATAATCCCCAGCTGTTGTTTATCCATTGCTGTGTGAAGGCCTCTTCACGATGTCATCATCCCTCATGGCTCTGCTGTACCGCAATCCATTTCACTCCTGCACGTGGACTCATTTCATCGTTCCATCTCTGTGGTGGGCATCTTCTTTGGTGTGTTTCCTCCTCTGGCTGCCATTCTATCACCAGCCTAATCTGCCAGCCATTAAACACAGTGATGTATCTTTCCCAAGCCACACTACATTTTCTAAGCAGTTCACGTAATACCTCTAATTTGCATTTTTATCGGCAATCCGTGTGTTCCCGTTTCTAAGTGTAACTCCGAACGTGTCTCGTGACATCATAATTCCCATTCACTCCCTCGTGTCTCGTGACGTCATCGCGCCCTCTCCTCAGAACCACATCCCAATGTCGCGTGACATCATTACGCCTCTCATCACCTCCCCAGTGTCTCTTAACGTTATCAGCCCTCTCCTCCAACTCACTAGTGCCGCGTGATGTCATCACCCCCCCTGTCTCAGCCTCACCCAAATTTCGTGTGACGTTTATCAACCCCTTGTCCTCACCACTCCCGCGTATCTTGCTGTCATCACTCCCTCTCCTACACCTCACCAATGTCGCATGATGCAATAACCCGGCCCCCCTCCACCCTTGCCCCCCACCTACCCATTACAGTGCCAGGCCCCCCTCCTCCACAGTATGACACAGAACGCATTCGATCGATCGGCTTTCGATCGCTATGCGAACATTTTGCTCGTTTTGCGAACAGATTGGTCGAGATTCAAATTTCTCGTCATAGCGGTTTCTCGTAGAAAGAACGCTCTTTAAGCGAGACACGCATGTACAGAATTTGTTGAATCACCAAAAATCATACATCTACTTGTCTTTGGAAGCCATGGTACTGGTATATGTTTTAATGTCAGTCCTATTACGTATTTAATCAATTTTAATCGTTAAGTAAGATGCAATTAAGTTTTAAGCCTGATGGTTTATTACAAACTTTCCTTTTTAGCCAACGGATAAGTATGGTAGAGTAAATTACCAATTCATTGCCAGATCCTAAAGTTAACTGTTGACTAAATACAGTGCAATAGAATGACTTGAAAAAAGGCCTTTAAGAGATAAATGTTGCTGTAGTCACGTTATATTGATCTCCGCTGACTTTGATGATCTATTAATGAGGTCATTGCCGTCTATTCAATACACAGAGCTTGTTTATATTGGTTTTTATTGTGCCGGGAATTGGGGACATTTCCAGCAAGTCCGTCTGTGTAAATTGTGGACTTGGGGGAATTTCAGAGCCGTTGCAAGGACTATGCTTCACGTCATGTGCCACCTACAAATACTGCAGCCACATATTCCTCTTCCAGCACGGCTTGCTTTGTGCCGAGAAATATAATGCAGCCAAAGCTCTGTAATTAAAATAATTGATGCATTCAATAAGCCTCCTCCTTTAGTTACGCAATGCACAATCACACATGAAATATTAATAGATTTTTTTTCTTGCTAAAATCGGCAGCAGCCTTGGCGGGCCACCTGACCCAGTGTTGTAGCAGCAATCTATGTTTTGTATGACACCTTAACAGCTTTGAACGGTGTGGTGAAATAATAATTGAAAGTTATTTAAAATTCCAGTAAATATTTTTTTACAATAACGACAAACGTTAAATACTGCAGTCCGTAACGTTGCGCAATGCTCCTCTTCCAGAGTGTGTGGCGATAACGCGCACCGCATGCGTTCCCGATGGGAATCGAGCGTGCACTCGTGCCCGGGATGCGAATGCTGAAAGGGCCATCGACCCACATGTAGCCAATAAGAGGGCATTATTTAGAATAATACAGTAATGATATTAACATATCCTTTTTACACAGTGTAATTTATGCAATCGCATCACAACGCGGTTGCAATCTGCAAACGCACAGGCGCATACATTAAGATGTTTTCAGCCAATTAATGAGCGCTAATGCGTGCGGTTATAGAATGCTCATGTGGCACCGCCACAGATACTCATGTATTTACATACGCATTATCCATTCTCACTCTATTCGTCACAAGATTAGTCATCGTGCAATATGTGCCCACTTTATTAATATTGATTATCCACCTGCGAACCATTATAAATCTACGACAGTATTGCCAACGCTATGTAGTTGAAACGAGTGAGTAATAAATCATGTAAATTCACATCCATTGTTGTCAGTCCACTGTAAGATGAGGGCCTCTCTCCCCACGCCTTGCGGGTCATGGGGGTTACCCGACCACCCTTCATCATGCTGGTCACTGTGGGTTGCTGAAGCTGGGGAGCCTAGGTATTGGAGCATGTACAGTACAACCAATGGCAGAGCCAGGATTTCCAGGTAGTGGGGGCAGCCCTTCCAGCAATGAAAATGAGTTGTTAGTAAGGACTTGTCCCTTGCTTTTTATCCGACGCGTGTGCGGCGATGGCGCAGCCATCGATCGAGGGTCGAATTCGAACCACGTTGTGTGATCGGCATCGCGCTCGCTGAAGGTGTTTGCCTTCAGGGAAGTCGTGTACTGTGTACGCAATTGCGCACAATTCTGTACAATTCTGTGAGTCACTTATAACTGCTTTGCCATTACTTATTGCCAATTATGGACTCAAACTATTGTCCTATCATCTCGTAGAGTCCCTGGCATATAATAATATGCTACACAGTGGTAGTGGGGGTCGCAAAATGCCTATTTATTACTAATGAACCCCAATGATCCGATCGAAATTCCTAATTTCGATCGGATCATTGCAGGGTCACGTGCCCCTCCTCCCCCTCCCCACTGGCTACGCCAGTGAGTACAACAATAGATACTTTTTTTACAGTGCCCTATGCTGACAAAGTAACCCTGCAGGAGCGTACAACACCTGTTTTATGCATGGTGATTCCCCATCCATGCATTGTCCAGGCTAAAACCTGCTTGGCTTCCCAGATACGACCGCGGTGGGGTGCATTCCAGGTGATTTGGTCATGGACGGATCATAGGTTGAGTGTACTGCCTCACCATCCGAGGCCTGAGATATGAAATGTGGATGCTGCGCATAATAATCGAATAAACATTAGTGCCTCATCTACGAAGCGGAATTCTTAGATGCTAAACGACAGGTAAAAGAGTGCACTGTGGATACTGGGAAGAATCACACATTGGCCTGACCCTACGGACGTTCTTTTGGGGTAATTTTCCCAAAATGTATTCTGATCGTACGATCGGTGTCATGTCACAAAATGAAGTGTCCTTTCCGATCTCTTAGTAGGGC
The DNA here is from genome assembly GCF_964198595.1 of Lampetra fluviatilis. Taxonomy (NCBI): domain Eukaryota; kingdom Metazoa; phylum Chordata; class Hyperoartia; order Petromyzontiformes; family Petromyzontidae; genus Lampetra; species Lampetra fluviatilis. The sequence goes on from NC_136287.1 coordinate 14,002,738, forward strand.
GCTGCAACCCTTTGCATTGCAGAATGGCTCACAGAAGCAGATATGACAGAGCTACCTCTTAAATTCCTCCGAGTGACCGCTGGTCAACACGCAGTAGAGGGGGCAGAACTTTCACCCTCACTATGCATATGAGAATGATGTTCTTCACATGACGGGAAAACTGATATTTTAATTCTCATAGTTGGAATTTAGCCGAATTAATGGCGATCCAAATTTAACGTGATTGTATTTTTGTGTAGTCATCGTTGACTGAGCTCAGACCATCATCTCACTATGCTTGAGGACCCTGATTAATTGCAGCCACCTTGCCTGGATTTGAACTATGGACATCAGGGATGCCAGGAGTCATAAATAAGTGGACTATAGTTCATAAACGTTTAACAGTACTGTACAGTGGTTTTATGCATGTGTTGTTGTGATTACAGTGTTTTTCTTCTCTGAAGCCATTTGTGAGCCTTTTACTTGGAAGGGCGTGGTACAACCCCAACCATGGCCTCTCTACAGTCAGCTGTTGTTGTTCGTGCCATTGTTTTCTGCACGTGTCCTTTCCAACTGCATTTGAAGCAAGTCTGGTCAGTTGGCATGGCAGGTTGCGAGTTTTAATCCTGGTCGTGGGGTTGACTCAGTCCATCGATCCAGGAGGGTCAATACTATAAGTTCCACTTTGTGGTGAATTCAGCATTGGTTGACTATTGGAAAAACTTGTCCCAGCCACAGGAATGTGGAATTTCCTCCACTGGCTCATGGCTGTAAATAGGAGATGAGCACTGCAGCAGTGCTCATTTGAGCAGGAATTCACTTTGACGTTGAATGTCCCTTGAAATAGAGGCGTATAACTCAGTTTGGGTCTCACCTTCACAGTAAGAACGACAAAGTATATCAGGTGTTAGTTCTTATGTATCAATATTGGAATATCGAACTACAAATATACGCAAGATTTTAAATCCACAATGTGTTGGATATTTGCTTTACAACTTGTTCGGCGTTGACCAACCTGGAAATGATTTCCCTGCTTTTGAATTAAAATGTTCCCGATTATTTAACTTCTACCATTCACAGATATTCTCATGAAGGGAATATATTGGTCCACAAAGTGTCGTCTACGTATTTATTTCAATATACCACGCACTGTACAGTATTTCCAACTGACAGATGAGGAAAGACAAAATGGTGTAACGTGTTTACGTTCATTTACAGCGGAAATTTATCTATCTGCCTCGCATCCTGAAAACACGTTTCCTTTTGCTTATTTGATAAAGGCACATCTTACAAATGTCCCTTAATTGAATAAGGTACAATTTACAAATGTATCTAGGTTTGTTAACCTTATTTTCCACTGACGCATGCGTACGACTAAGGTTGTTTGGGAATATAATGACGCACGGACATGGATTGCTGGGTTGATGTTCATTGATGAAAGACGTAGAGGATTATGACTTAAAGTTATTTTTAAATGAGCCTTTCACATGGAACACAACCTGGTTCTGTCCATCGCCTGCTCGCTCCCAACTTGACCTTTACTAATGAGTTACTTAACATGAACGCTGTGATCGGGTGGCGCACTGCAAAGTGAGCCTTCAATTATTTATGTCGCAATCCAAACTACAACTCATTGCGTGCGAGTTGTGAATGGGAGCCCTAAATGTCAGATTATCACATACCTGCTTCTGAAGACATTTTCTGCAGTAATTGGTTATGAAAAATGTTTAACCCTTTGCAATATGGATTTTAGGATTTTTCGGAGTCAATGTTTTTATGAGTCATCTAGTGAAGAACAAAGCAATGCTCTTTGGTGGTTATTCCCAGCTGTGCATTGACTTTTGAGGTAGCCCTGAGTTACACATTCCAAATTGGTGAATTAACATCCTGGTAGTGTGTCGATTCAACCTATCATCAACCAATGTATAAAATGAGGACCACTTTGTAAAAAGTCTTCAGCGGTTGTTTTATGGGTGGACAGGCACCTGCCTTAGGAATGTGAAGTTCCTGCTGACTCGGCACTGCCAATTTGGAGGAGTGCCACCCACCGCTATGTCAACATGAGGATACTTGGACACTTGAAAATGTTTGGACTTTGGTGCGGTGGTACAAGATATACCTGACGTTAGCCCAACCATGTATGTCCAGGCTATATTTTCCCCATGCCACATTTTAGTTTCAGTAACATGTACGTTATTTAAGCAAAACTACTGTAATACAACCTTTCAGTTTAGAACGTGGCCGCATTCATGATCTCGTGGTATTTTTGGTCAAGTATATTTTTTTACATCTGACCCAAAAACCTATATTATGAATAATATTGGTCGCGAAAGCCTACGTGTTAAATTGATCCACACAAATTTCGATTTAAAGCTTTCGTGACTGCAGGGATTCATCTTCTTGGTTCTTTCGGTAAAGTCACGTAGAAGGGAAATAATAAAATAATTCTCACGACGTTTTGGACGGCTGCTTGCGTTGTGGCCGAAACGTCGTGAGAATTATTTTATAATGTTTTTAAAATTATTTTATTATTTCCCTTCTACGTGACTTTACCGAAAGAACCAAGAAGGTTGATCCACACACTTTGCAGTTCTGGTAAAACACACGCGAACTGTACACTCATGTTACACACGTCCGCTTTGCAGCAAGCTTTCTACATTGTGTGTATCAGTGAATACACAGTACTTTTTTACGAACAGAGATAAACTATTTTTAACCTGGATTTAGTTTTGGTTACCTGTACTGTATTGTACTTAATGTTGACCCTGCAAAAAGGGCATTGTGGCTTCAAATGGGTGTCACTTGGATATACTGTAAAGGCAAACTATCAGTGGGGCATTGCACCAAAAGGAATTGATTTTGTCAGTTGGGTACTATTGAGGGGAGTGGCTTTTAGTGGGTGCAGCCACAAGCTTTTAAGTGAATTATAAAATATATCTTAAATTATTTAGCAGTGTATGTTGGGCACAATGAACATCACTGACCTCATTCTCCTCACAATCCAGGATATTTGTCCTGCTTTTTGTAGATTTCCTGTTTTTTGTTATCACATTTAGGAGTGTTTAGAAGCAAGGCATTGCATGGCTGGTGTAACAATTCCACTCATTGCTGCTACCCGAGTCACTCGATCAGGGTGGAGTGAGTGAATGAAATTCTGAATTGTGTTCTTACACACGTTTATCACTGGTTGAACGTGGTTGAATGTCGCTGTTGGGAGTCACAGCTCTGCTTTTCATCGCTAAATAATGAATTAAGTAGGCATAAACATTAAATATCATAGACCCATTTTGGCAGTATCAAGATAATTAATTAAAAAAGCATATTTGTCTGCATTTTACCACGAGTATGTGGTTAATGCAGATTTTATGCCTTGTCATAGGTATCTATTTGGCGTTTAAACATATTCACACCTGTATTTATGCCGTAAAGTAAAGGCACATAAGTGGTGTGCAAGCACAACCAACAAACAAACACTCTCAACATATTCATCAATAGCGCTGTGGTCTTAAAATAAAAAAAATATGTCATGTGACTTGGTACCTGCTATGATTACAGCAGTGCATACCGACTGTGGTGGTACTTGCTCTCACTACAGTAGTACATGCTGACTCTATAGCAGTATTTATGGACTCTATAGCACAAAGTACTCACCTGACAGAGTGGCGTGGTGAGGCCTAGTCCCGTGCAGAGCCTCCGGCCTCGCCTAGATTGTCCAGCCGGCCGAGGTGGCACCTTAGCAGGCTGGGGCTGGGCCTTCTACCCCTGACTCCCCCCCCCCCCAGCCACGATCTCCCCGGCCGCTCTGCAGTAATATCTACGGCCTATAGTGGTAGCATCTGGCGACTGTATATACTAGTAACTGCACGCATCGGTGTGTGGGGGACATCACACAGTGAAGATTTAAGCTCAGCATTTAGTGTATTTTTTAAGCATTTTTAACGCGAAAGAAAATGTCCCCCTCCCACTAAGGCGTACGACTTGGCATGGGCCGTCCGTCCCACCAAAGGCGCGTGGGTTGGTATGGTCGCGCACGATCCATAAATAAATAAAGAGATAGCGCTAAAAAATCACACTAAATCGCTAATTAAACTTATTAAAAGTTGACGGATGGGAACAAGTAATAGCGCTTGCTCACAGCTGGGCTTACGGCGTGGTACCTGGCTATATTTATTTAACCTAAAACCCCACCGTTGGAGAGCCAAATCCTTCGCAAGCTCGCGAACACACATAAAGCCACAAACTGACAGACAATGTTTTACTTTTTTACGTATAAAGTAGTTCTTAATACAACGGGGTAACCATATAATGACTTGACGGGATAATGATATAGGGTGGTAACCACCACGTGTAACTACATAACCACTCAACGGGATAATGACTTAAGGTGGTGACCACCCCGGTTAGCTACGTAACCACTCCACTGCTTGGCCCACGATGCCGTGCGTGAAGCCCGAAGACCGAAGATGTAGCTGGTGGATTCCATTCTCAGAGACGAACAGCCCAGATCGCTCTCAGGACTCGGCCTTTATCGGCTGCGGTGTGGCGACACCCCGCCATTGGCCACGGCCCCTTCCAGATCCTTCTTGGAGACTCTGGGCCCACATCACGTGTCCCTCTCACCTCCTGTTTGGCCCTCGTTACTACCTCATCCGGTCACGTGCCTTCTCGGGTTCACCCGGACTACCATGTCCTCACCCGACCTCTCTCTCGCTGTCACCTGAACTATGCCCCCAAGGGGCCCTTCCGTTCCATACTCATCCTGGTGCTAGAGAGAGACTCCACAACTACAGTGCTGCCCTTCTCTCGGGACTGGCGCTACACCACAGAGACACTATACACGCCACTACATCATTATTATTATTATACGAATGTGTTGGGTTTTTATGTCAAAGGCAGCTGGAGTGTGAGTGTAAGTCAAGGCAAATGGAGTGTGATTGTAAGTCAAGGCAAATGGAGTATGGGTGTAAGTTAAGGTTGCTGGAGTGTGATTGTAAGTCAATAAGAGTGTAAGGAGAAGCAACAATTGGTGGCTGACTGAGTGCTGGTCTGGTGCCTTTGCTTGCTGAGTTCAAAGTGATAGCTTCTGCGTTACGATGGCAACCCCTTTAATTTCCGTCTGTCACCCGTGTCGATCACATGCACGTCTTCATGGCAGGAAGCGGGCCGAAGGTGCCGACCTCCTTGGCATCCTTTTGCTGGGCGAGATTGGAATTGTAAGCCGTGGAATGGTTCATGCCAGTGGTCTGCAATGACCGCGTAACTTCTTTATTTCCTCCCCTCATTAGAGTACCCAATTTTCTCGTGTCTCCTCCCCCAAGTTTGGAAACTCCCTTATTTAAAATGAGCGTCATATGACCTGTTGGTCTCGTTCCGCAGCACCCTCGTCAATCTTATTTTTACACCATCCTCTATTCTGCAGTCTATTTTAAAACCAACTCAATTGTAAAGGCGTATATATATAAACTAAAAACGGAACATCGGTATGAAGTTTTTAATGTTCATACGTTTTAGCGCTTGCAGCAATAAGGTCAAAATATTTTAAATGATTTTTTCTCCTACATCGCGCAGTATCAAATTACAAACGACGATGAGTTACAGTCGCCGGTGAAAGCTGGGAGTTTTTCTTGTTTTTTCTTTATTCGTGTTGCCAAGCTTTGAGCCTTACATCCAAATTATGCTCTTGTCACTCTGGCAACAAGGCAGATTAAACTGCCGGCAGGGAGCCCTGGCAGTGATCCTACGGTTCGGCTCAACTGCTTTCTTACTGCGCAGGCTGTTTGATTGGTGTCTATCGTTTCACAGTTTTAGAATGTACGCGTATTTTAATACAGCACAGCTGCCATATGTTTTTTGTGTGCAAATTTTAATTAGCGCCTGCATCAATTCACGTTTCACTTGCAAGTGTTTAATCGGTGCTTCTACTACTACCTGCCATGACAAACGGTTTCACAAAATTGGTTATGAAAAATATATTTAGAGACATGCATGGTTTGAATTATATTGAGAGACACGAAGAGGGAAGCATGCATTAGAGAACACAGGCATGTTGGAAATATAATTAAATTGTGAAGAAAAACAAATGTGGGCTAATTCTAGATTTGAAGTTTTCGTGACTGCAAGGATCCATACTCTTTGGTTCTTTCTGTAAAGTCACGTAGATGAAAAAAAATTAAAATAACTAAATTAAATCACGACGTCTCGGAGGCAACACAAGCTTCCATCATCAGGTGGAACAGCCACAGCACTACAATTTTGCTGTGGCTGTTCCACCTGATGACGGAAGCTTGTGTTGCCTCCGAAACGTGATCTAATTTAGTTATTTTCATTCTATTATTTTCTTTCATCTACGTGACTTTACCGAAAGAACCAAAAATGTGGGCTAGGGCAGGAGAAGTCACCCGACGTCACCATTCTTTTCTGATGGTCATTGAATAGTGACAGGGTGACAGCCAAGGAATGGGAACACGTGCGAGAGAGGACGTCCACAGGGGGAGATGGAGCGATGAAATCAGCTCGTGTGCGAGTGGTCAGTGGAATATTACATCACAGAACCATGAGGCATGGTGATGGAGACCATTCAGCAATGGATTGATTATGGGTGATGATAATGAAGAAGAATATTCCATGCAAACACTGAGTATAAACATTTGAGTATCATACATTTTGATCAATCAGGTAAGGGGGAGTGGTGAGACTGGTGATAAGAATAAGAAAACTCTTGAAAGTAATACTTTGCTTCAGATTATATAAAATGGTTCACGGGCTGTGACATGGCTACCCTGTGCCAATAACACATCGTACATGATCCTGTCATGAATATAAAATAACTCCGGACCACATTCTCTCAAATTTCTGTAAATTGCGTGGGCACATGGGAGCCATGTGCTCTTCTCCTACATTTGTTAGTGCAAGAGCTCAGACAAATGATGAGAGCTCTCTACGGTTTACGACACCGCGGATCGGAGTGAGTCCCAGGGCTTTCTTGAGCAACGTCTTTGTCTCGACACAACTTGTCATGGTGGGTAACATAGGGTTCCCATTAAAACTTCACGAATGTAGGCTACTTTGCGACCCAAATACGAAATAAAATAATCCTTAGCTAACGGTGCAGGAAAGGGTGCACCATTTGTGTTCACGTTGGATACAACCCTTTTTCCCCCTCTGTTGTCTTCTTCCAACGCGTTATCCAGTCGTGTGATCAACACCATGTCATGACGAGGAGAGAGATCCCGTTCGGAAAACCCACACATGTGATGCACTGCTCGTGCACTCTGCTGTCACGTTTCTTTCCTGTTGGGTCAAAGTGATTTTACTGTATCTATAATTCTCATAGCCAAGTTAAGTAAAAACAATAAACTAAACACGTGAAAACATGGTTTAATCATGTGTGGCTGCCCAGATCTCAGCCCGTTGGTGATATTGTACAGCAAATGAAGAGCAACTATTAGCAATGCTGGATCTGCACTCTGACCTTTGAGATACCTGGCCACCTCTGGATTTTGTGTTTGAAGGATGTACAGTGGTAGGTCTCAAAAGTAGGAATACATGCTAATGAGGGTCACATGAATGTAATTTTAAGTACCAAAATATAAGAATAGGGTTTTCCCGTTTTTTCTGGCAACAAAACTGAAACCTTTTTACAAGGAATCATGTCTGTATTAACCACAATACTTGTGGTCAGTATGCAAACAAAAAACACACTGATAATATAAGCATTGTCCTTGAAACTGATTGGTCCACACCAGAGACAGCTTTCTTTTGAGCCTCGTCTCAAACGGTGTTAGACCAGAGGACGCCAAAAGTCGTACAGCTCAAAAACAATGCCACTATCAGAGTAGTGAGAGCTCGAGGTGAGCATCTACATCATGGGGCCTCCTTTGCCAGTATCAAAATATAAGAATAGGGTTTTCCCCTTTTTATGGCAACAAAACTGAAACCTTTTACAAGGAATCATGTCTGCATTAACCACAATACTTGTGGTCAGAATGCAAAAAAAACATACTCTGATAATATATGCATTATCTTTTAAGCTGATTGGTCCACACACTACACAGTGTCATGGAAGGGACAGTGCTCCCCTGCAGAGAACCACATACAGCTCAATGATCACATTTATGTTATCAATTAATGATGACCGTCTAGGCTATCAAGTCAAAGGGTCACATCTCCGACAAAGCGTGGCCCTGAATGTCACATTGTTATTATAACAAAATCAGCGTGCCGAGGTGCTGCCCGTAGCCACACGGCGGTCCGTTCATTCCGCACCCAGACAATCTGGACATCTGGTGCCCATGTTCACTTGTGACTGATGGGTGGTGGGAGGTGTAAGGGAGTCTGCGGCATTGCACATCAAGACATCCATGAGTGTCGCTATCTTCGTTGCTATAATTTTACCGGCTCATTTCCCCCGCACTGGCCGGTACACAATGTTGCATCTCATGTGGCTGTACGAGGTCCTTGTTTTGTTGTTTGATATCGGACCTGCACGCGTCGTCGTCACATTGTCATGGTCCCTGTTTCAATAACGCGCTCTTGAGAGTTGGTTCAAAGTGGTGCGCAATATAAATATAAAGTATTTTTTAATTATTACAGTGGTATCGTTTTCTAAACTGAATTGTGTAAACCACCCACGATGTTGCATGCACACATATTAATTTGTAAAAAATATCAAAATATTGCCAAATAACATGACAACACCGTTATAATGAGCACCAGTTAAAGTAAGACCTGCGTCAAATACATAGTCATTATCTCTAGAAAGTAATTCCAGAAATCAATATAAATGAATGTTTTTATACTCAGGGATACTGGAAGGATAAATCTACCACAAGCTAAACAATCGAGAGAAATAAGATGATCATTTATGAACCGGTTTCTAGGCAGCGTAAACCAACTCTACAGCATTGCTAATGTGGCATGTCTGAACACAGTAAGTGGTTGTTGAGGGGATTGTCAAGGTTAACGTTCGGTATAAAGGGCTGGTACGTCTTGCCTGTGACCGTATTTGTATTCTGCGGGTAGATATATATAATACTGGGCGTGGAAGCCGCAGCACAGATCTTGACGTCGATTTGCGTGGACAGCAGTGTGGGTGCAATGGTCAATGCATTCCTACGCACAACTTACATCCGCTATTGTTAGGGTATTAACAAAACTGCCCTAACAGTCTCTACGGAAGGATTTAAAGCCGTATCCTCTAAACGGTTATTATTCGCTTTCGATTGATCAGACTCGGGAATAAAATGGGATATAATTTAAATCGTGTCCATGTTGAAGAGAGCGAGGTGTCACAGTGGGTCGTTAACGCTACGGTACTATGATGTGGTACCAGAGTTGGATTCCCAGCCACGGTTAACGTCAGTGGAGATTGATATCTCAACCGGTTCTGTGTGCTAACTCAGACTGACAGCATGGTAGAACATGTGTTTTAATAACTTCCATGACCCACACGGCATAAAAAGACCTTACTCCAGGAGTGAATTGAAAGAGGGCCGATTGTGTTTTTTCATTGTAACTTCTCTATGTGAAATTTACAAAGATTCTCTACTGTGATTTGTTTTTTAAACCCTCTCAAGATTCAATGTTCAGCCCACGTTAAACGTGGATGTTTCAGACGTCGTGTCAGGGGTGGCCAATGAGTGGTGATGAATGCTTACGTTGAACACGAGGAGCGAGTCAACTGCCCTGTATTGATGTGGGCCACGTCTAATGTCAACATTATTCAAAGTCCGCCGGCCGTACATTTCGCACGGCGGCTAAATTAAGCACTTTTCTACTATTGCTTATGAGTGCATGAGGGCCAGGCAAGCCTGCTCCTGGAATAGGGTTATCGATCGGTGATGGGAATGAGGCCAGCTGTGTCAGATGTACAACGCGCGTGTGTATGTGTGTCACTGCGGATCAAACCGTCTGGGGTTGCGTTTAAGAGGTGTGTAGTCATTCATACGAGAGCGTTTAATAAAGCCATCGCCCTGTTTAATAGAAACAAGGAACTGGTTCCTTGGTTATAACCGTTTAGACCTTCAAATCTACGTGACTGAGCACGCTTGCACATTCTTTGTTGTCTTCCACATACCTGCGAATGTTTAGAATGCGCGTGACCCAACGTGAAATATTGCAACGGTTGAACAATGTCAACAGCGAGGATCAGGTTAGGTAAAAATAAAGAGCGGGTTTTTTTTGTATCGCCGTTTCTGACCGAAAAGCAAGATAGCGTCGTTTTGAGCTGAATGGCCTTCTTCATCAATTGTTGTGGCTCAGTGACTGACACAGCCTTAAACTGCGAGGCAGGATGGAGATTGGGTTGCAAACGTTAATACAATGCTAATCGTGTTAACTTCAACGGCTGTGAGATTTAGAATTAGGAAGGATGCAATAACAAGGTATGGAGCACGAACTCCATTGCCCTCGTTGATACACTGTTTCAATCTTGTGATGCTCTTGTATATGTAGGTAACCAACACAAATAACAGCCGCCATTGACCACCAAGTGGCGGTGACGTCACCACGGCTCTTGTGCCAGGCTAAGTGCACTTTGAGGCTACGTGAAGTGTTGAAGGCTCGCTGGCAGGAGGTCACGGGGCAGACCCAGGTGCCGTGGGTTGTACTGTAAATATATGCACACGTAGAACGCGTTTGTCAATCCACTGCTGGATGAGAGCCTCCCTCTGCTGTGTTCGTCGTGGGAAGGATTTGACTATACTTCATCACGCTGGTACGTCATCATAGCAGATGAGAAGCATATAAGCAGGAGCATAGAAGTACTTTACAACAATGACATTTACTATACAGTACTGCCATTTGCTGCTGGCCACCACATAGCTACACATCCTATAACAACCTGTTATGCATGGTGGTCACCTATCCATGCATTATCCGGGCTCATACCTGCTTAGCTTCTGAGCTCTGATTTGGTATGCAGTAGGTCCTAGAAGCGGGAATACTGTATATATTAATAGAACCCTTGTATACCGCAGCATATTCTAACACATGGTAAGATGTACCTTATTCTCTATAAAGTGTGAACCTCTCACGTATGTATATTCACACTGATTCATGATATAATGCATTGTATTTATGTGTATACAACAACAACCGCCATTCGCCACTAAGTGGCGGTGACGTCACCACGACGCTTGTGCCAGGCCATGTGCACCTTGAGGCCACGTGAAGTGTCGAACGCCCGCTGGCAGGAGGTCACGGGGCAGACCCAGGTGCCACGGGTCGACTGACCGAGATGACCGAGATGACTGGCTGATGCACCACCTGTGCCCCCTACTGTACCAACTTGCTGTGCTTTAGCCACCCGGCGCTCCGCTCGTTGTTGTGAGCGTCGCTCCTCCGCCCTCCGTTGTTGTTGGAGGGCGACTGCCTCCAACTGCCCAGTAGCGTCCTTCACGAGCCTCCTCCACTGAGGCCGATCTTGACACCGCTGGTACCAGTCATCGGCAAGTCCACTCAGCTCCACATTCTCCTGTACCACATCACTCCATCTCTTCTCTAGCCCGTGCCGCGCCCGTTTAGCCCCCTCGATCCGGCCGAACAAAAGCTGTTTAGGCATGCGGTGGCTGGGCATGATGGCTACATGACCCAGTATACAGGACAGTATTCACACACGGTCTACTACTATATGACGCAAGCGGTATACTACGCTAGAGGTCAAAGGTCACCCGTGCTCATGTACATTGATGATCCTGAGCCATTACTGTACCACCAATGTTTAGCCATGGCTGGGAATTGAATTCGAGTCGCCAGGTTCATCGTTCAGTACGGCAGTGCGTGTGCAATGGCCAATGCAGTCCAACACAAAGCTTAGCATCCACTGCACCAATGCTCCCCAGTATTTCCATGTGTATATTTAATGTGTGTATGGCGAGTAGTGGTGTAACGATTGGGTAGCACAATGCGGCAATTTAAGTTTTAATTCCTATCTATTTGGTGGGTTTTTTTGGTATGAAAACTCGTCCTGGGGCTCTCCTAGGTCAACTCGAACCTAACTGAGTACCTGGCGCAACGTGTAAAGATCAGTGGTGAGGAGACAAAAATGGATGGGGGGTGTGGTGCTTACCAGGTAGTTCCCTCGTTCATCATTCCAGCCTTAATAAGTGATCGCTAGAATCACCATGCCCTAACGGCCCATACGGTTATACGAAGGAACCTTCTTTTGTTTTGCGTGGGAGACAAAAAGGGAAGTTTATCCAGTGGTATCACAACTTTCTGGCAATCTTCATCGTCCTTCCCATGTCTGAGTGCTGTCTGCCTTCTGCAACACTGCAGGAAATTGCTTGCAAACGCCACTGCTAGCGTGAGAGTCTTTCCAGAGGCTCTAGAGAGCCCCTCTAAATGTTTTTTGGCCTACTATTCCACGCTTCCAAGAAGTCTTGAAAGAGGTGGGAATATCCAGTCTTACCCAACCATACATAAGCCGCTGCTCTGTGAGATCGAACCGATGAACTCTGGATTACAAGTCCAGTGTGATGACCATTGCACTGCGGCAGCCTCCCTATCTTCTGTGCAATGGCGTACTTACCATTTTGGTGGCTGAAGCCAGCAATATGCATTTAAATCAAGCTTAAGCTATAGTTTAATCTGCAGGGATGGTGTGATGCTGAGAAGTTAATGGTGCACAGTGTGTGAGATTGACTAAGCTGTGCAGTAATTAATAAATGAAGTTGACAATTCCCTTCTGTTTTTTTTAAGTGAGCATTTGTGCCCATTAATATGGTTGCTCGTTCTCTGTGTGTAATGTGCCGCCTGATGGTTCAATTAAAACCATTATGTTGAGTTGACAAGGAAAGATGTGTTCATTTTTGCAAGCATGTCTTGCTCATCGTGGTGTGTTTGAGCAGTGTATACATGAATATATTAAATATATCAAAAATTTGATCGGTAATTTTTGTTGTTGATTATTTATAAAATGTATAGTTTATATATTATATAATAATTGTATTTATATGTACCATCGTGCAAATTACTTTTCAAAACTGTACATCGCGAACCAGATTAACTTTGTTTAAAAAATGGCACGAAACACAACACGAGGGACACGACGTAACACGATCCAGGGCACGGAGGTAACCTGCACCAGGAACTCGGCGGCGCAGCAGCAAACACTGAAGCTCCTGACATCAGAGAAAGTCCAGGGGATAATACAAACAATAACAACGGTTGATTGTATATGGCCCCCATTCATGCAAATAGCACCGCAAAGCACTGAACACGAGGAAACTTGTGCTTTGTGTTAACAACAGAGACAAGTTCCCGCAACAATCCACACCGTTGCTGTGCTCGTTATCTGGGCTGTCCTTTGGCCTTTTGCAGTGCTGCAGTTCTAATTGTGGAATCTGTGTGAACCATGATTTATTTCACGTTCCGTCTGCTCTGCGAGTGTCTGCGCTTGTGCTGATTTCCTGAACCGTGCCTGCACAGTGCCGAGCCGTGCCGCATCGCGTTCCGACAAATTTCGGTAGCTTCGACTCATCCTGTCTCCCACTCCGTCGCTCGCCACCCTCCCACTCCCTCACTCCCCTTCCAACCGCGGCCTTGCGTGTGACAGCTGGGACTGGGAATCGAAATCGGGTCCCTGGGTTCATAGCTGCCCGACTGCAACGGATAATAAATCTCAATGGGCTCTCACATGGTTAAATAGAGAATGTCAGTCACAGGAGAGGGGAGAGTGCACTTTCACTTGGGATGGAATCATAAGAAAGGTGCGGTGTGGTCAAAGAAGTGATCTTTAAAAGCACTCTTGTGAAATGTATGGTCAGGCACAGATAATCTGGTATCTGATTGGTTGAGCAGAACCAAGTTGGACTTGGGGGAATGGCCACTGGACTGACAGGCATTTGAACCTTTGACAGTCGGGTTCGGAAGGATGCCCGTGGTTTGGTTCACACGTGGGGAGGAGGCACGGCTTCCCTGGCTTTGTTCCACGCTGCGGTGGTGGCTGTGCACACGCTGGCGTGCTTCTGGGGAAACCAGTTTAGTTCCTTTCCCTTGTTTCCCATGCTGATGTAGAAAGTGGACAGGGAAGCGGGCCTCCTTGGTTCTGATTACTCCCAATTGACCCAGGATGTCATGGTTTTTCTATCTCCTGATAATTACAGTGGGGGAGCTCTTGATTGACCAGAAATATTGTCACAGTGGGGCATCTGGTGTCAGAACCATTTCATGCTTCATCTGATGGCATGGAGATTGAGAGGGTGAGGCTCAAGAGTTTAATGAAATCTCCACACGTTCTAGGTGGCGTGCCCAGAGGGGCCTGGTCCCCAACCACGTGTGGGTTGGCGAATTTTGTAGAGTTCTTGGTGGAGGATTTTCAAAACGGTGTACCCTTTGCTGTGAAGATGGCCAGGCTGGTAATCTCTTGGCTTGAGGGCTGCTCAGTGGACTCATCAATATTGCTTTCTTGGCTTATGAGGGCCGTCCATCAGGAGAGGCCTCCGGTAAAGATGGTGTTTGTGTCTTGGGAGTTTTGTATCCCACTTGTAACTATTGACGGTGTGTCTGAAATAGTTTTAACCTTGAAGGCCGTCTTCCTGATGGTCTGGATCGCACAATGCGATCTGTATGATCCACAATCCTCCCTCTAAGATGACTGCATTGCAAGCACGCCTTATCACGCCTGGCTACATTTGACATGATAATAATTTGACTTATTTATCCAGGGCAAGCACACTGAGTCATAGGATTCTTTTTCAGGAGGGTCCTGCATTTTTATAATTTTAAAATGTTTTCATCCAATTAATGAGTGTCGGTAGCAAGCAACTTTGAACGAACGTTCATAATTTTTTCCAATGTTTCGTCCTTCATTAATCCACTGCTAAATGTAGGCCTCCGGATGCCATGTTGGTCATGGGGTTTGCTTGACCATACTTCACGTCGCTCTCCGCTCATGATAGCCGTGCTTAACAATTGAATTAGAGCCGCTCGGTTCGTAGCACAATGCGCAATCACTGCGACACCACTCCGTTGTCTACGAAACCTAACTAATTGAGCTCGTTTTTCTGATTTAATCCGTGTGAGTGGCCATTGAGACATTGGGTTTAATTCATGCACTGGTGGACAGTCGTCATGAGTGCGTCACTGCCCTGCAAGTGTCTGTTATAAATGTTACTATGGCTGATGAATATCACACCGAGCATTACATTTTTTTACGTGATCAAACTATTGTTCGAATTTCGATTTAAAGCTTCTGTCGTGACTGCAGGGATTCATATCCTTGGTTCTTTCGGTAAAGTCACGTAGAAGGGAAATAATAAAATAATACAAATAAAACAATAAAATTCTCACGACGTTTCGATTGCAACACAAGCTATCAAGAATATTGTTGGGATGTACTACTTTTCGGAAACATGAATAAAAAAATCTTTAAAAGTATAAAAATTCTAAAACAAAAATAACGTGCAAACAAAATGACAGTACCAAAGGTTGCGTAACTCTCACCTGGATGTTTCTCACTGACAGGTTTTAATGGCCCTTAATGACCCTGTACAAATGCTCCACAGTTCAAAGGTAGACATGATGCGCCCGTGATGTTTACATACCCAATAGGCCCAAAATGCAGCCAGCAACAAACGGCACTATCAAAGCTGTAATACATCTTCTTGCGTACGATGGGAATGTGTCCTGGAGCTGCCATGTTGCGGTCTGCTAGCCACGAAAAGTCTTCAGAAGAGTGTTTGTGTAGTCTTGCTATTCCTTCGCTGAAGAAGCACAGAAGACAGTGGTTTTACTTTGTGGTCCATCGTTTGTGTTTCCTGGCCGCAGTCGCACTACTGAGGCTTGTCTTTCATTTCCCATCCATGAAGGAGATGTGCGCATCGACCGATTGATGTTATGATGCGGTTGATGGCACACCGGTGTCTTTGAGGGATCTCGAAGCCAGGAGGTGCGACGTTTGGGTCCCAACAAGAGTGTAACACGCTTCTTTATTTGAGCAAGATTTATTATCATAAGAGCTTGGGGAAAAGAGACGATGGGAAGGAGTTGGAGCAGTGTGAGGGAAGAGGCAGGAAGAGAAGCGCTGTGACCGGCAGTGTGGTGGTTGAACTCAGTGTGGGTGAGACCATGTGAATGCTAAACCATCGTTGTCCTTTGCTCGCTTTCAGTGCTCGCCATTCTTCTCTGCTTCTCCCTCGCTCCCCCTTACCTCTTGTTCTCTCCCATGGACAAGATCCAAGGCTGTGGACAGTGAGGTGCTACATTTATCCCATCGCCCATGATTATCTGTGGATAATAACGAATGATGATGACCGTGATGGCGGTGATGGATGAAGTGATTTAGTTACGGACGCTGCCGTCCCGTGATTGATGATGCTGATGATAACGGTGGTCGATTGTCGCCTTCGCCAGCCGTTGGTGTCGAGATGGCGAATAGCGCGGGCGCTGGAGTGACACGCAGAGAAATCGGCGGCTACGGCCGACCGGTGCGGCGTATTCACGTGGTGGAAATACAGTACAAGGCATCGGAGGAGGGTGCGAACTATCCAACGATTGTGTGATGATGATAGCGACGATGAAGATGGCGATGTGGGTATGAGCCGATGGCGGTCGACATTGAGGATGCCTTTGTTTCCATGGTGGTGCTGAATCATCGCTAACGGCGCCTCAGCCGTGAGGTGAAGCACCAAGTACTGCTGAAACCTACGCTGGACCGAGTGGAAAAAGATGCATCCTGTTATCCGCAAATATAACAGATAACAAGCACGGTGCTGTACCATGTGCTAAACTCATGATTATCACGGATAACATGAGGCGTTTTGACAAGTTTCAGGAATAAATTTGCTTGTCTGCAATTAAATAACTCCTGACCATCACGGATAAGAGGACTTTCACTGTACTGTAATTGCATTTTCCTCAGGGTAAACATCCGTTCGCAAACATTCAACCAAAACACGGACATTCTGCGATTGGCTCTTGTGCCACATTAATGGAAGAATGAAAATACATTGAAATGTTTAAATACATTTTGGGTAATTTTGCAGAACCATTTCTGCTTTAGCGCATCCCCACACCGTGTCACTTGCTGGGGATTATTTTACTCATAACTTCGCCAGGCTGGTCAGTGCTGGTTGGTGAAGCCGGAACCCCAATACCAGTTCAGATATCGCTTGCCCCTGACGTTAGCCCCGTGTCTGGCAATCAAACTCAGAGGTTGGTGGATTCATAGTGCAGCGTGCTAACCACTGCACCACCATTCCACCCCAAACAGAAACAGTGTGAAACAAATACACACATGCATTTCACATCTGCAAAATGCTGCTACAGTAGTATCCACTCGTATCTTGATGGTGTGCGGATTACTGCCTGCTAAAAGCTGTCCCATTACAAAGTCCGGTGTGTTAACAATCTTGACTGCTCTCCCCCGTAACACAGTTATTCACTCAACAAGTGTGCAATTGGAAACTGTACACAGGGCAGCCAAGGCTAGAATTCACCTAGTTCGATATGAAGGCTTGGAGAATTGACAACGTTGCGTTTTCCATCTGGTATCAATGTTATCTAGTATAAATGTAATACGCAGACGATTTACCTCCTTCACATATCTCTCCACGAAAAAAAAACATGTTCTACACATCCAATCAGACACAAGGCTTGAGAATAGGTGTTCCCCTTTTTTCTGGCAACAAAACGAGTGTAAAGATGAGAATAGGTATTTCCCCATGTATCTGTCAAAAAACAGGTATTAAGTTGTTAAAACACCAAACTGAAACCTTTTACAAGGAATCATGTCTGCATTAACCACAATGCTTGTGGTCAGAATGCAAACAAAAAACATTCTGATAATATATGGCATTGTCTTTGAAACTGATCGGTCCACACCAGAGACAGCTTTTTTTTTAGCCTCGTCTCAATTGGTGTTAGACCTGAGGACGCCAAAAGGTGTACAGCCCAAAGACAACGCACTATCAGAGTAATGAGAGCTTGGGGTGAGCATCTACATCATGGGACCTCCTTTGCCAGTACCAAAATATGATAAAAGGTTTTCTTTTTTGGTACCGGCAAAGGAGGTCCCATGATGTAGATGCTCACCCCGAGCTCTCATTACTCTGATAGTGCGCTGTCTTTGTGCTGTTCGCCTTTTGGCGTCCTCTGGTCTAACACCTTTTGAGACTAGACTCGAAAGAAAGCTGTCTCTGGTGTGGACCAATCAGTTTCAAGGACAATGCATATTTTATCAAAGTATGTTTTTGTTTGCATTCTGACCACAAGCATTGTGGTTAATGCAGACATCATTCTTTGTAAAAGGTTTCAGTTTGGTGTTTTAACATCTTAACACCTGTTTTGTTGCCAGAAAAAAAGGGGAAAACCTTTTCTCATATTTTGGTACTGGCAAAGGAGGTCCCATGATGAAGCCACAATGCTTCTTGAGAGTACATCGTTTTCAGCAGCATTTGTTGAATACAAGCAAACGCTGGACCGGTGTTGACATACATTGTCTCATCATCAGTCAGGCTTGCTTTTGATGTCTGCTGTGCAGTTTTCTAATTAGTAATTTGCAGGTTATTTTTCAAATTTGGACCATGACTCCGGCAGACTGGCCTCCTCATGCCAGTCACGTTACAGGATCTCTCACGTCCACGGTGCAGCAGACGGCACCTAGTATATGTGCGCCTACTACACACAGCAGTATGAAGCAGGGCAGCTGCTGCATTCACACTGCAAACCCCTTGCAACAAGCGGTGAATGTGCTACCACTGGGCCCCATCTTCACCCCTATACCTGCAGTGGATGTACCTATGCATGTTGAAATTCTTTCGCACCGCACGTAGCCGACCGTGCCGATCGGAGGACGTGGACAAGGTGGGTGCAGCCTAAAATTAGCAATGAATAGAAGTGTGACAACAGACGCGACCACTATAGAGACCAACACTATAGAGACGAAGGTGGTCAGGCGTGGTGCTTCCCCTGCCACACTTTAGTGCGCTGCTCCGCTGGCTGTAAAAAAACACACACACGCAACTTTGCAGCATTCCTATCCGATTCGACGGCGGCTATCTCCGTTGGTGGCCTTGAGTCTTATCGTGGCAATGTCACGCTAGTATGGTGGGGGCCTGTTTCGTCGTAGAACGACAACCATTGTTGATGTCGGACGGAAAATGATACTCTGTTTATTGACCTGCCCAAAGAGGCTGATGGGTTGATGGCCTGAGTCGACCCCGGGCTGAATGTTGAGCTCACAGTCTTCCGACCGTGAATTGAAAGCTCTCCAAGCCCCACCCTTTTGTACACTTGCAGCGATAGGCCGACGCTATTGCCATACTTACCAAAAGTGTAAACACTCCTGAGTGTTGGTATTGGTACACTGGGCAGCAAGTTTTGTTTGTAGCTACTATACAGGGGTTGCGTGGGATTTCCCCGGCAAAGCAATAAGCAGCCTATTGGTTCCCTTAAATACGTAACTGCATTGGATATTGCCGCTGCGATTAGCCGCATCTCCATCGCGAAAGTGTGAATGCGGGTCAGTAGGCCGTCACGCGTGGTGGCTACAGCAGGAAATTGAATTAAAGTCACAGCAGTGCAGGAAGGGGCGAGTAAAGCCAAAATGGCGAACATGAGACACATCGTTACGGTTTTTCCAAGAGAGAAATGAAGACAGGAGAGAGATGGGGAAGAAGTAGAAAGGAGGAAGGCCGAATTAACGAAGAGAGACTCCACTAGCAGTCAACGGGGGGCCGTGTTGTCACGTGCGATGATAACCATGCAAAACATGCACATCACAAGGCCACCACGCGAAACTGGGTTTTTTTCAAAAGCATTATCTATGAATTTCAGACATTTAAAAAATGAGGACAATTTGCATGTTGTGTGATTGGCGGTAGGTTTTCTAGTTTTTTCCCCATTCATTTCCGGTTACTGTATTGAAAACGTGATTTTATCTTCGCCCATGCATACTTTAGTCGATGATTGAGAAAGCGCTCCTAAATCTTTCTTCCGTGGTTGGTTGATCTCTGCATTGTTTGTTTTCAGTGACCTTTGTGAACAGTTTAAATACATGAGATAAGAGACATACATACTATTAATCAGATTCAGGAAAATAGTATAGGAATTAATTGAAATTACCATTGGGTCTAGCCTTTGCACACTTTGAAAAAGCATTCGACTCATTGAAAATCGATGATAACCATCCGAGCGTTCGCAACCTGTGACTGAAATAAAGACATATTTAGGAGTTATCAAAAATAATTAACAAAAATGGAACAGCCACAATTGGAATTGTTTGACAAAAAAATCAAGCTCTGAATGAAAAGGTAAGTTGGACAAAGCGACACACCACAGTTATTCACAGCGACATTGGAAAATATCTTCCAAAAATTTGATTGGATAAACAAATGCATGAATTGAAATGGAAAAAACAGATTAAGCATCTAATATTTGTTTTTACAACAGAGTCATTGTTATGCCTATTGGGAATGAACGACAGAATATGTTCGACAAACTTAATGAGGAAGGCTGCAATGTAGCACTTTAATGAATATGAGCAAAACAAAAAAGCATATCCGACAAGTTCGCCATACAGTCAGACATATCTGTCGGGGTGACGCAACTGTCAAACGGCATAACACACATATATATGTACACCTAGGGGTAAGTTGGAGTGCTTTTGGAAATATAAACTTGATGATAAAAAGCAACGTGCCAATGTGACTGATAATGAAAGTTTTAAATCAGCGCATCTCACCTGATGTCACATGGATTAGAAATACGGACACTGACGCAAACATGAACTCTAAAGTGTTCAAAGAAGCATGGAGAGATTCATGGTTTGTATTACACGTGAGAAACACATGGATGAGAGAACAAGTGTAGGTAAGATGGCATAGTTCAGTCTGTTCATGGAAGTAGCTTTGGCACGACACATCAGAATCTGAATTTTAATCGGACAGATTCATTTTTATTAGCCAATAAAATGATGTGCATCCTGCACGGAATTATGGGTGTATTTACCTATAAACCATTGATATAACTGGTTTTTAAATATATTGCCCGTTTACATTATCATTTATAACTGCTGTGTATTAAGAACTATTTAATTGTTATCTCTTCTGTTTGAATGAGAACTTTGGGATCACCAATTAGAAGTATATATACTTTACATTTTATATTTCCCTACTTGCTGCAAATGAGTGGCTGTATCATTACGTTAAGCGATTTATGAATGGCACTTCGTGGAAGTTGCCTTTATTAATTCCGTAAAAGTGAGCTGCTGGTCTTTATGAAGCATTGTAAATTGCGCTATAACAACAATTTGAAGGCCCAAAAGTAAATTTCATGACAAGGTGCTTAATGAACATGCTTTGATAATGGCCCATCCCTTACTGGGGGTTTTTGGGGATTCTAAAATATGATAATGTGTGAACCAATATGTCATCCAGCTGAAACAAATCCAGTTTTGTCCTACCAAATGTTCCCATTTCCGTGATAACCATTTTTCACATTTATATAGAACACAGTCATCTTCGATAGAATTACAATGACACCTTCTCCACAAGCAGTCAGGTGGTGGAGGGGGAATAAATGCATCAGACGTGGAAAGCCAAACTACTTGTGGATCGCTTGGCTGCAGCTGCGATCCACACTTGGCACGTATATATATGTAAATTATAATTATTATACAACCAGAATTCACTAGGAGTGAGGAAATTGGGTTGTACATAAGATCAGTTTGCCTCTCAGTGGATTAAAATAGGGTTCATGGTTCTGGTTCAAGATGGGCTCTGGGAATGTGGACCGTGTCCCGTGAACTATGATGTCTCTAGGACGGACCCCACACCTCCGATTAGCACGGTTGGCCACATACGGTGCTAAAGAAGTTCAACATGCATCATCACACACACACAGCACACTTCCACGACGCTTCACGTGCCTCGCCGGAGTGCTTCTCTTCCCAACTCGGCATTGTTGCGTCTACCATCATAACGGAACCTTTTCGTAAGTAAAAAAACACGAAAGTGGAAAATAACAGCTCCAGCACAAGCTAACCCAAGCATGCATTAAACCTAGGTAAACATTAGTAGTGCTTAAACTCATAAATATAAGAATAGGTTTCCCCCTTTTTTCTGGCAACAAAACAGATGTTAAGATGTTAAAACACCAAACTGAAACCTTTTGCAAGGAATCATGTCTGCATTGAAACTGATTGGTCTGTACTAGAGCCTCGTCTCAAACGGTGTTAGATCAGAGGACGCCAAAAGGCGTACAGCTCAAGGACAACGCTGCACTATCAGGACAATGAGAGCTCGGGCTGAGCAGCTACATCATGGGACCTCCTTTGCCAGTGTCAAAATATAAGAATATGTTTTTCCCTTTTTTCTGGCAACAAAACTGAAACCTTTTGCAAGGAATCATGTCTGCAATAACCACATATACTTGTGGTGAAAATACAAACAAAAAACTTGCTCTGACAACCCTTACTAATTGGCTGTGTCGGGTGGTGGCAGGCTTAATGACACATTTATATATTTCCGCGATGTAACCCAAAAAAACCCTCGATTCAGCACTCCTTCTGACTTTTCCTAGACTCCCCCAGAGAGTGACGGTATCTCTTCGCCCTCGGCCAGACGTTAAGCTGCCGCGCTGGGTAAGGAAAGGAAGTAGAGGGGGGGAAGTTGGGGGGGGGCACGGGAGGGGGGGCATTGGGGGGTGGGGGGGGTGACGTCGCGGGTAATGGGAAAGCGACCCAGCCCGACCTGGCACGGCACCGTGCTGGCAGGGGAGCCCGCTTGGTCAGGATCCAGCGCGCATTCAACCTGTCTGGCAACCACAACTAAATCCATGAACTCGGGAGCCATTAATGTGAGTTATTTAAAACGGCGTAATTGGTGTTAAATTATTCATGGGGGTTAATCTAGCGGTGAGGCGGGTGCAACTGCGATCCGGGCCCACTATTCCCCCAGTCACCGAGTGCCTGAGGTCTTGCAGGAGCCGGCCGTCCTGCGTGTATGTTGAACTTCTTTCGCATCGTTCGTAACCAACCGTGCTAATCGGAGGTGGGGGGGAGGGGAACAACACTGAACACAGAAAGCAACACTGAACACAGAAAGCAGCGCTGATCCGTGGTGTGACCTCACGCCACGCTCCGTGGTGTGACCTCACGCTCCGTGGTATGACCTCACGGCACGTCCCATGGTGTGACCTCACGCCACGCTCCGTGGCGTGACCTCACGCTCCGTGGTGTGACCTCACGCCACGCTCCGTGGTGTGACCTCACGCCACGCTCCGTGGTGTGACCTCACGCTCCGTGGTGTGACCTCACGCCAAGCTCCGTGGTGTGACCTCACGCCACGCTCCGTGGTGTGACCTCACGCTCCGTGGTGGGACCTCACGCCACGCTCCGTGGTGTGACCTCACGCCACGCTCCGTGGTGTGACCTCACGCCACGCTCCGTGGTGTGACCTCACGCTCCGTGGTGTGACCTCACGCCAAGCTCCGTGGTGTGACCTCACGCCATGCTCCGTGGTGTGACCTCACGCTCCGTGGTGTGACCTCACGCCAAGCTCCGTGGTGTGACCTCACGCTCCGTGGTGTGACCTCACGCCACGCTCCGTGGTGTGACCTCACGCTCCGTGGTGTGACCTCACGCCATGCTCCGTGGTGTGACCTCACGCTCCGTGGTGTGACCTCACGCCACGCTCCGTGGTGTGACCTCACGCTCCGTGGTGTGACCTCACGCCACGCTCCGTGGTGTGACCTTATGCTCCGTGGTGTGACCTCACGCCACGCTCCGTGGTGTGACCTCACGCTCCGTGGTGTGACCTCACGCCACGCTCCGTGGTGTGACCTCGGAGCGCTCTCCCTCTCTGCTGCTATTCTGGCCACACTCAGCTGGAGTCGTGGGAGCAGAGCATTCGCTCTCCCGAGCTTGTCGGCCTCTGCTGGCAAATAGATGTGACATTGGAATATGGCAATCCAGAGGTCACTGCTTTAATATCCTGGTGCAAGACAAAAGTTTAAACACTGGGCAAGTCTCTTAAATCAACCGCCCCCAGGCACCTCTGCCCACCCGGCAGAATGACTAACACCACCACAGTTAGTCGATAGCCAGGTCACATGTATCTACATGAACTTCTTTAGCGCCGTGGAGGTGCGGGGGCAATACAACAAACTAAACACAAAAACCTGTTCTAGAGACACGTGAGTTTTCATTCTATATTTAAGAGTGCATAGAGCCAGTAGCTTCCTTACCCCACCACATGTGGTGGGGTGAGGTGTGGGTACTCCCACCTCTTTAACGATGTTTGGCCAGTGTGGAAGAGTAGGCCAAAATAGCCCGCATAGGGGCTCACAAGAGCTTCCTCTAGCGCGGGGAGGCCCTTCCATCAGCAGTGGAGCGAGCGAGCGAGCGAGCCAGAAATTGCAGGGCTGCACCTTAAGCCCTCTCACCGTCATCCCGTCTGCCTCATTGGCGAGCGATAGGAGCGCTCCGTGCCGTTCAACTCGAAGCAGGCTGTGTGACCCACTCTGGCTGCCATCGCTTTTTAAGCGTGCGGAGGTAGGCCGTGCCAGGAGGTCGTCACAGCAAGTGGCCATTGGTCCAAAGTGCTCCCGATAAGTTGTGGAGGATTTCCGTTATCATTCATCCGCGATATTTATGTTTGTGTGCAAGTGGTTCTCTGAAGGCATGGAAACCACGTGTTTATTGTCGTACTGTTATACGCCCCGTGTACACCTGTACACACACGGGCAGCCTGGAGCGCAGTGCTCGTCAAGACCGGTTTATTTTCAGGGCGTTTTGTATCTGCGTGGTTCTTCCGCCCTCCGCCACTCTGTGGAAGTTCCAGTTTGGCTTCTTTTGTGTCGTTGTGGCGTTTGTGAGAGCTCAGTTTCAGGGTAAAGTTATTATTACCGGAACTCGTACAAAACGGGCATAGCTTTGGCAGAATATTGCTGCGTTATATTGAACACTTGTGCCACGTGTAGATAATTAATAAATTCGTGGGGAAACCACTCTCTATTGGAATCATCTGCTTCAATTAGACCTTAATTTGTCATAAAATATGCAGCGGTTGTATATTCTCTTACATTGATGCTGTTTGTTAATGAACACAAAGTACACAGTTAAACGGTGTACTTTAGTTTAGTCCACAAGGTTTGTTCCAGGAACTTTTCGTGAAATTTCTAAAGTTGCAGTGTAATTTTATTCACAATTGATTATTTACAGACCTTTGTCCATTCTGTACACTGCTGGATGAAGGCCTCCATGGGGGGTTGTTTGACCATACTTCACCACGCTGGTCAATGAGTGTTAGTGAAGGGGTGCCGAGAACCGGTTTGTGGTATTATTCACCCCTGATGCTGGACATGGCTGGGTTCGTACACAGCTGTGCTAACCACTGCGTCATAGCTCTGCCCACGTATGTTCATTCTAAATGCGTTAAAATTAATGGATATTGTACCCATTGAATGTATGCATTTGCTGAAAACATATATACATTCTAACTTCCCTTATCTACAAATATTTTCACATTCTCACCCCCCCCCCCGTGGAATGGTAGATATACAGTAGACGTACAGATGGGGGGTAGAAAAACTAGGGGCAATTTTTTTGTTTGCTTTTAGAATGCCGTACACAGTGACAGTGTTTAAGAGTGGGCACAGCCTGCTGTTGAAATCAGCAGCTATGGCAAGGAAGCAATCAAGCGTCGCGCACTCATTTTGTTGCCAAAACCCATCGAACGCAGGTGCTCGGCAATCTAGGCCAGGCACGGAACACGCCTTGACCTCATCCCTGCCACACATCTCTTGTGCAGAGAGAGCAAGCATTTGAAACTGCCCCTCGCGATCCGTGACATTGCAGACTTGGGAAGCGTTCCTGTGTGTTCTGCCGAGAAGTGCTCCATCTCTTGGGTTGCCACCTCTTGAGGTGCAACAAACCTGAACACATTCTTAGTTTTTTCGGTAAAGTCACGTAGGTACCTACGTGACTTTACCGAAAAAAACTAAGAATATGATTCCTTGCAATCACGAAAGCTTCAAATCTAGAAAAACCTGAACACGTGGGAAGAAGAAGAATACCTGACAATATCAGAAGTGGGGAGAACTGCCTGGCAATGCGTTGTCTTGTGCGGATTGTTCACGCAGTTGACGGATAACGGTGGCCTTGGAAAGACTTTCTGATGTATACCTCTGAAAAAGGGACGGTCTTGTGAAAACCAGGACAGCCGGCTCTCGGCTGAAAGGCCTGTGACTTCACAGATGCACAAGACGGAAAAAGCGAATAATATCTGCCGTGAGCACGGTCAACAATGTCTGGCCTCATGCCACCCAGCGCTGGTTGTGACTGACTGGAGGCCATGCACTGCCCAGCGTGCAGAGGGGAGGGGGTGCGCGGGTGGCCAGCGAGCGGGGGGTGGGGGGCAGGGGGGGGCACGGGGAGGGGGACGACTGCTGAGCTTTGCGGGTAGAGAGTGGGGGGGGGGGTCATGCCTCTAGGATGGACGAGGCCCATGGATCTACGATGATGAACTCTTGGAGGCTCCTCTTGTTCGCGAATTCACTTGTCCATTGCTGCTGCTGCTGCACACCAGCTCATAGCCGACAAGAACTCTCCCGTGTAACACTTACAGGCACAGCCCTTTGGTCAATCAACTGCTCGTTGAGGGACTCCCCACGTCGCGCGCGTTTTAAGCGTTATGTGACCGTACTTCACCATGCTCACCAGCGCAGGCTGGCGAGTTCAGGAATGTATTCTTTTGAGTACGGTACATGGCTACAATGGATTTTGCTGCACTGCCTTCACTGACAATGTAACACTACAGCAGCAGCCTACACCACCGGTATTACGCATATCGGTTGCATAGCCAAGCATGATCCAGGATCAAAGATATGCTATTTTCCAAGATCTAACACTATCAGGCACATCCGTGGTTATTTTCGCGAAGGCAATGCTATAGAGGACATAATTAAGAATGATTGCGACGCAGATATTTTTCTGAGAGTTTTCTGTGACCTTGCTGGGATGTCTTTCTTGGAAGTTCACTTTTTGATGTGCGTGTGGGTTCCCCCCCCCCCCTTCACATTTCCCTTTCAGAGAAATTTAATACGTACGTGACACTCAAAGTGCAAAATGTGAAAAGCACGACCATTGCAGTCCGTGGAAATCAGCCCTGCTGGGAGCAAGACTTCATGTTGTGAGTCTCGCCTCTTTTCTCTAATTTCTCGTGGTGTTGCAAACGTTATGATTAATGTGGTTTGAGACACTTGTGCCTGTGTTACGCCAGTTCCCGTAACTGACATCTTGGGTGGCCATCGGCGTTTTTGCCCCTGAGATCCTGTGTACAATCAGATTGAATATGTTTCAAGTCCCAGCAATGTTGACGTCAGGTTGTGATACACATTATGCCTCTATATATATAAATAAATAATGATAATTATAATAATTTACAACCCATTGCTGGATGAAGGCCTCCCGATGTATGTTGAACTTCTTTCACGCCATACATAGCCAACCGTGCTAATCGGAGGTGTTGGTTGTGGGGGTTGTTTAACTATACATCACCACGCTGGTCTGTGCAGGTTGGTGGGAGTGCCCAGGACAGGTTTCAGATTTCACTCAATTCCGAGTGCATCTCGCTAACCACTGCTGCACGCCTCCAACCCAATGCCATCATAAACCAAGCACATGTGGCAAAGAAACAATCCTTCCAGGTGACCAAAGTGAATGTTCCATAACACAGTAGAATTGTGTTTTTAGAAGGTCCTCTTATCCAATAATTCAATACATCGATGAATATGTCAGGACCAGCACACCCATTATTCATTGACCCCGATGAGCCTAATATGGGAGTTTAAAAAAATGCAAAAGAAAAGCCCATCGTGACCGAAGTGTCCTGACCTTGGTAAAGGTTCCATGTTTCAGAAGTTGCTTAAAAGGGCCATTTACCTGATCTCTGCCATCTGTCTCCACAAAGGAGATGCAGTGAACGCTGACATCCTCAAGACCACGATACTGTGAAACATTGGAAGCGTTTTTCATTTTGCGGGAAGAATGCATTTCACATGACACAAAAGTTGGCCCGCAAAATTGGTGCAGTGCATCACCCTGTACCAGAGTATTGCCTGCACAAGGAGATGCCACGGAGACATTTCTCAGATCCCTTGAAGTGACCTCGAATGCACGATAGGGGCACTGCACTTGTTCACTCTCCCTAATGTGGAATATGTTTGTGGCATGGCAGTTAAACCATGACATTTATTCATTCTCAGAGCTGCAATGTTGACAGATTGTAACAACAAAAAACCGTTTTGTTTGATGCGTTTTTGTTCAGCCATTGGTGACTGGGCTGAAACCATCAATAACTTTCTGCACCCGGGAACCCGGTTTAATCATCCCAGAATTGTGAAGCCTACCGCACGTCACGAGATGCGGGCATCAGAGTTCACGCACATGAGGACATTGCTCTGAAGATAAAATTACTGTCCATCGACTGGTGTGGTTTGAAGTGAGCTCCCCATGTCTACAAACCACATCACAGTAAAGAGGAGTTATTCTGTCTGAATTCAACAATGACACCTTTATAAATCCTCCCTCAGGCAACTCCACCTAGGTCCCCTTTCTCTCCATTTTAAATCTCTCCTCAAATCCATCCTCTTCAGCCCCCGTGCCTTCAGACCTCCTTCATTGCTTCTTTTCTCTCCTATCTTTGAGTGAATGAGTGGGTCAGTGAAGTGAGGGAGCGGGTGGGTGGGTGAGTGAGTGAGTCATTCCTTTCTCTCCTCTTTTCTCTGTCCCTTTGATCTCTCCCCTCTGGTTCGTCCTGCGTAATGCTCTGCTCTGAGACGTTAGTTACATTGTGGGAGCAATTTAAATGTAAGTCGTTTAAAATTAGCGGACACAGTGGTTAAAGCGTCATTATGAAATGCCTGTGGTGCTCATTTCAATTGGTGTGTCTAAGCTTGCGGGGTAAATTCTGCACGTACGGAGAAGTGGCCAGGAGGGATTGTGGTCTGATTTGTGACTTTTTAACGTACAAATTTCAAGATATAGTATATAAATATATAATTCAATAACTTATTAAATATATTGTAAACAAATCTAGGTTGCCAGAGGTGCAGGGAGCTACTACCAGTGGGTAGTGTATGAGGCTAACAATAATGCTGGCACCAACATATCTCTCTCAACTTATCACACTGCACAACCTAGCTCGGATAATTGGAATCTTATCACCTGGCAGTCATGCCGACCCAACTAGCCAGAGCTGGTGCCTATCATGTTCTCCATCTTACATTATCACATCAGTCATGAACTGCTACGTCGAGGTGTATTTCAGGTCTCCAAAAAAATGTGTGTTCATGCAAAACGTTCGACCTGAGCGCAAGCCGGCGAAGAATGTGGAGTGGGCAAATGTTCCTGACGGCGGTTGAGCGTGCCGCTGTGGAGGATGTGTGAAGGGTCTCCACGCCATCGGGCACCTTCAAGTTGTTTTCAAATCCAAAAATCCGAGAGGCATAAATGTAATTCGTCAGGAGCAGCATGCCGAGCTGCCTCTGCTAATATTCTGGGTTTCAATTCGGGCCTCCTCACATGATTAAACTGGGTATTATACTCTTTGGTTCTTTCGGTAAAGTTTCGTAGGTGAAAATAAAATAATGATGACGGAAGCTTGTGTTGCCTCCGAAAACGTCGTGATTTCGTTTTTTTTTCACCTACGTGACTGTACCGAAAGAACCAGAGTATGAATCCATGCAGTCACGAAAACTTTTAATATAAACTTGGTATTCAAGTGTTATGAGTTAATGGTCTCAGCCTGATCCTCAATGACTGCACACACATTGTCCTTTTTTGTAATTGGATTGTCACTTAATTCTGCATTTTAGTTGTATTGACATTGGGCAAACAATTTGAGGGCCTTTAGAGGTAGACACATCTCGTGTTCAATAAGAGGCCTCTTTGCAAGAGGGAGTATTTAGGGGTCTCTCTTTGCCACGTAGTGATACACTGCTCACTCTATTGAAAGTTATTCATGTTATTTTGAATATAATGCTAAGACAAGAAATGTCAAGCTGACAGTGATTTCACCAGCTCAGCTACAACGTGTTATAAACAAATTTGCCTTATATCTTCAGCCTGCCAATACTTTCCAGGCTTGTTGTTTTTACATGCTACTCGTATATGATGCTACCTAAGTATCTATGCTGCATAAGTATGTTCGATCACCTTCTTGCATGAATATGCCCATCATAATAATATAAATTAATATTGACATTTCACTCCACAAAATGCCTTATCTATATTTACTCAACCCTGACACTATTGCAGGATTGTTTTCATTCAGCCCCGTGCATGTTTGACAGTGATTACCTAAATCAGTCTTATCTTGCAAGTTCTTGTATTCACTGGTGCCTGACAGACACTGATGGATGAAGATAAACTTAGTTTGGGGTCTGCAGGTGACACGGTCCTGCGGTAGCAATCTCCATCTTTACCTTTTATTACCTACTTCAATTTTAGCAACCACAGATAGTAAAAGTGCCAATAGCGTACACCTATCACTTCAAGCATCCAGCAGCTTGGAGCTCAGGTTAGAGCTTTTAATTCAGAGTCAGAAGACTGAGTTTAATATTCAGCCTGGGTCAACTCAGCCCATCAACCCATCACCCCTCTCGGCAGGTCGATAAATTGGATATCACTTTTGTCCGACATCAACAATGGCTGTTGTTCTACCAAGAGACAGACCCCACCGTAGGAGCGTGACATTTTCACGACTGGCTCAAGGCCGCTAACTCAGTTCACTTTCAGTTTCTTTTGAAGTACCCTGTGAGCCAAGAAGATGACCTCTGCCCAAGTCATATGGGACACTCCGATGATGTTTTTCTTTTTACAGTCCAGTGTATGTATGTACATTGAAATTCTTTCACAGCATACGTAGCAAACCGTGCTAACCAAAGGTACGGGGGAAGGACCACAAACTAAACAAAGTGCATGAAGCGTCGCAGGGAAAGCACCACGTCCCGGCCACCCTTGTCTCCATAGTGGTAGCGTTTGTTGTCGCACTGTAGTGAATGCTCATGTTTGAGCTTTCACAGGCCTTGTCCACATCCACTGCAGGTACAGGGGCGGTGGCGTGGCCCCACTGCCTATTGTGAGAGGTTCACGGTTTGATTCCAACAGCCACGCTGATGAACACTGCGGGTGTATGAACCGTTACAATTCGCTCCTCTTTGCTTCATAGTGGACGTTAAATATCCCGTGACGTCATTGGCAAGAGGATGGCATCATTGTGTGCCTGTGTCACGGTCAACATGCTGAAAATTAGCCGCAAATTACTCAGTTGGAATCTACGTGGCCATAATTGCCCCCTACTGGCAAAGGGATGATTTATCCACTTTATTTAGCAACACTTCACGTTATATAATACGTCTATTCAATTACTCGGTTATACGCTTCCCTGTGGATATGTTGTGGTTGACATTGAAGTCTTGTCATGACCTCAAGCTAGGCAGCAGAGCCCCCTACAGACAACGTGCACACAGCACAGTGTATCCACTCTCCCCATGGGTGCCCTGGGAATTGCTGTGACTCCATGTGAATGGCAAAATCTTCGGCGTTCATTAAAAAGCCTGACGATTTCGGTAACACATTGCAACAATTACATCAATGATTCATTAAACAGCCACTTGTTTTTAGCAACACTTCACTTTATATTGTGCATATACAGTTTTCAGTTTCTCTAATTGGTATTATCCATAGCAAGCATCGCACCCCCCACCCCCCTTTTACTGCAAACCCTTTGGCAGGATCCTCCAGAAAAAGAGTTGTGAGACTCACTGAGGCTTTGCTGGGTAAAAAAGCGTAAATAAATAGTCATACATCGGCAAAAAATACCAATATGGCTGAAGAAGATGGCTTTCAATCAAATGCATATTTGCACCACGACGTATGGATCAGAATTATGGACACTGAATATGATTATTGAACAAAAGCCGAGAGATACACGAAGACTCATGGAGAGATTCACGCTTGGAAATACAATGAGACGTAAAGAGACACACAATGATGAGGGGACGTGTGCGTATCGGAGACATAGTATCGACTGCTAAGCAACGTCAGCGGGCTTGGCCAGGACACGTCATCGCTAGGACGTGCCCAAGAGGACGATCACCGTAGCGATGGAGCGACTAGATCGGCGACGTTGTAGGTGGATTGGGGCGTTGAAGGATCACAGTTGACGCTAATGGCGTACGGAGGCCTCCATCCAGCAATGAATAGATAATGGCTGCTGATACGGTACAACTGAGTAGCATTTCCAGTTGCGTTAATTTGCATAGTCAATCAAGGCATATTTAAACTGCCCCCTTTTGACGATTGTGATTTTTTGAAAGTATTTCAAATATATTCAGCATACTATAATTGTGGGCTCTCTAAGGGTTGTGGCACCGTCAAGGTTGGCCCAGGGCCACCATGTGGAGATAAGCACCACCCAAGTACGCACTTGGGCACTTTATAGCTGACAGGCATCAATTCGACCGCTTGTGGAGAATTGCCATCAACCGCTAGCGGTGGGGTCATGGTTCGCGCACTGCGCCATGAACATGGCCACCTGAGTTCAACTCCTGGCCACGGCTCACATCGGTGGCGAGTGAGATCTGAACGCTTCTGGGCTCTTTCTTCACAAACCCATATTTAGTCAATGTGGTGAAGTATGGTCAAACAACCCCCGTGATCAGCACGGTGTCGGGTGGTCCTCATTTGTCATTTAATTGCCAAAGAGCTGAAAATCATAATAATATTTTTTTATTTACAAATCGTATACAATGCAGGGATGTGTACAATCGTTATATAAACACAACACTCCTGTCCTACTGTGTATTGCAATTAGGTTAATGTGGTCTCTTTAGTCTCTGTAGTCAGTGAGCAAAGCATACACTCACTAGAACTCAAACAACATTATTTTTACATACACATTACATTTGGAAGCCAGCTTTTCTATCTTCCGGGTGTACAAATACAAATAAATGTGGAGCATTGAAGGCAAATACCATGCTGCGTGCTGGTGATGAGCGTCTGTGTTTGTCCGTCAGGACTGAGCACAGACTCGTATCAGCAAAGCACATGGCGTAATGCTTTCCCTTTGGGCTCTTATCATAGGAATGGATGATTCACATGCACAATCACTTTGTGTTCATCCATCCTGGATTTTCCGAGCATTTGACATAGTCACCGTGTTTAAGTATTCAGGGACCATATGTTCTATGTTGTTTCTAGTCACTGTTCATTTTAGCAAAATGTAAATTAATGTAAAAAAATATAATTTAAATTTCAAATTTCACTCTACCCCTGAGGATCACGACGCACAGCTTGGTTAGCCCGCAATCGGTCATTCCTAAATAATATATCTGGCACTTTACAACCAAATCACATAAGCAATGCCTTTATATATTCACAAAAGTGAACGAAAATAGAACATTATGTAAATAAATTATGGTATGCGAATGTATTGAAGTATACCTTTTATAAAATAAAAATGTGAACAACACGGCGAGCAATCGGATTGGTGGCGATGTGTAGGAGCACACACGTAGATATGGGCGTGAGATGATGAACAGGCCTCACTTCAATCGTGCGGGGGGGGGGTCCCTTTGCCCACCCGAGTGAATTCTCTGCTGTGCCGCGTGTGTGGTGTGGGGGCGTATTTGGCATAAAATAACGCGTCCAATCAGCAGGATGCCTGGGTGTTGCCCGTGCTTCGGCTACGTAAATATCCCATGGGCAGAAGGCGGGCGTCGATTCATTCCGCTCCGTAAAACCACCTTGCTGCGCGTCGTTACATTGCGGTCTGCGAGTGGGCACGCAATCGCCTTGCGAGATGAGTCTAACGAACAGCGTCACACTGGAAATGTCCTCTTGATTTATTCACACGTGTTAGTTGTAGCGAGGTGCTTATGGTGTCGGTTATACTTGGATTTTCAAATCACATTCACGAGGTCATCACCCTCCAGAGATGATGATTGTGTAATGACTTGATGAACACGAGTAATTTTTTTCCCATTTAAAATCGAGGGCAAATTTTCACCGTGGTTCTAATCTGGCCTCGGGATAATCTGTATGCACAAAAGGGCACGCGCTTGTACTGATGTCACAAGGTCTAAAACATCTACAGCAGATGCCACGCTTTTGCAATGCCCCACAGCATTAGTGGACAGCTGTCGGAATTCAAATGTATTGAACTGGTTGCTGAATGTTTTCAGTCTTGCCAACTGCTGGGATACGCGGCCACCCAAATTAAATTAAATGAGAAACAGACACTACCAGCAGAGGTTGTGTCTGTGAGCTCTGCGGGACTACACTGCTGACGGTGCTGGGTTATGGTGAAACGAGCCTCCGTGAGGCATCGCTAAAAGCTGTGGTTTGACTTAAATTATGATGCTTTTCCATATTGTGTCATCCTGAACCCTTTTGTAAAATGCACGTTTTGTACGCATGTGTAGTGATACAGCAGGCGAAAGTATTATGTTATCATCCTTTAATCTCAATCTGTATGTCAGCATCTTACAATACACATTTGGTGCGTATGTAAGTTTTCAATTTAAGCTCACGGTGCATCTGCTTTAAGCCAGCGTTATCATGTAGTCTCTATAAATAGAAAACGTCTTCCTAAAAATATTCGTAATAAATTCAATGAACATATAATTTAATACTTAATGCAGGATTTATTTTGGGTTAGATCATGTAAATATTAATGTGTCGTTCAACCCGCCACCACCCGACACAGCCAATTAGTAAGGGTTGTCACGTGAACAAAACGTGCCAATTCTTTACTCCAGCACACCGGTGGTGTGTTGGAGAGTAAACCCACGACATTTATAAGTCGGGCACAACGTTTCGCCGATTATTACAACCAGCCTCATCAGGCGACTGCCAGAATTGTGGAGAAATCCTTCAGTTTCAATGTATGACTGCTGCCCATTGGAGTTGTTCCGACATATTTCACGGAAATAAACGCTCGCGTCTGTTTATGAATGAACCACTGTGTGCCACGCGTGTGTCAGAACGGACGTGCGCAGGCATTGTTGTCAGGCCAGCGAATCGTATGGAGGACTGAATGGATGAGCTCTTCTTCGTGAACTTTCGACAAATACAGGGGGTCATAAAGAGCACTTGTGAGATTGATGCACAGCCTTTGAATGCTGGACCTGTTCCCAGGATTGAGCCGTGTTTTTGGAAAACGAAGCGAGGTGCTAAGCGCAGCCAGCTAGTGTAACTAGAGCACATATTGTATGCAATGAAACACGTCTTATTTTTAGGTTATAGCCACCCAAACGACAGTACCGAATGCTTATGACATACTCTGTGTGCGGTGGTTTAACGTGACGTGATGGGAGTGGTGGATAAGTGGTTTTTGCACTGGAATGTGAACCCGTTAACCTGCGTTCGATTTTGGTCCGTGGCTCGTATTATTGCCGAGTGATATCGGCACCGCTCTTGGGCTCCTCTCTTGACCAAACCTCACTGACCTGTGCGGTGAATTCGATCATTCTCCTGATTACCGCGGTTGTCTACGTCCGGTGCGAAAGAAGTTCAACATACAAACTTACAATCCCCATGACTGGCACAGCATGGGGAGGTCTTTGCCCAGTCGTGGATGGACAAAATGTATATAAATGATCATTATTACTCATATTATAAAAGACAATGCATATATTATCAGAGCATGTTTGTTTGCACGTTTTGCCTAAAGTACGTGTGGTTAATACTTACTTGATTCATTGCAAAAGGTATCTATTTGGTGTTTTAACATCTTAACACAACTCCTGTTTTATTTAAAGAAAGGGTAAAACATGTTTTATTGTTTCAGCATTTTGATACTGGCAAAAAAGGTCCCGTAGATAAATTTAATGGCTTCATTGTTGTTTTTTAAAAGTTAAACGCATTGTATCGCTTGATAGTTACCCTTTTTATTATTTCGACCAGTGTATAATTTGCATTCGGATGACAAAATGGCAACCGTGAAGGAATGTCATTACTTTATACAGAAAGATAGAGGGCATAATGAGGGTCTGGCAGGCATTGTGACAGGCGCATTGTGACTCGGGTCTGGCTTCACGGGCCTTTTAAATGGCAGGCACAGTCACCTGTCTGGCAAATGTCCTCTTGCCAAATGTTTTATTGTGTCGTTTGAGTACTCGAACATTTCCAATGCCCATATATTTACTTAACCAGCCTACGCTGACCAACGCGGTGAAGCATGGTCAAACGACCCTCACGACTCGCACAGCGTGGGGACGCCTTCATTTAACAGTGGATTGACAAAGGGCCGTCAGTTGTCATTATATAACGGTAATTTATTAAACAAATGTTCCGAAATTGAAAAGCTCCATTTAGAATATTTGCAACTCTTTTTTTCAACCGTTTATTTGACTAATTTTGAAATATTTACGCTCAAAGTTTTAAAAGTTTGTCAATCAGATTTATTTGTCAATCCACTTCCGGACAAATATTCTCCCCATGGTGTGTCAGTCGTGGGGGTTGTTTGCCCATACTTCGCCACGCTGGTCAGTGCTAGTTGTGAAGTGGGGTGGGAGGTGAGGGGGCCATGATTGGTTCAGATGTCACTCTCCACTGGCTGGTGATCGTAATCGGGTCGACGGGTTCACAACGCAGGGCACTGACCATGGCGACACCACTCCTCACAGAGGCTAAGTTAATTAAATACAATGTCCGGATTTAAACCGTGTTGGGGCTCATTGAGACTTCTGAGTTGAATTCATGTTTTGGTGGAAAGTAGTTGTGAAAATATCACAGACGATCCTGATAGCAAGATAAAACCCCTAAACATGTTTAATTTATACATTTTCCCCAAGTGCCATTCTGTCGATTTCCCCATTCAGAAATGCATTGCGTCCGCTGCCCAGTGTCCCGCAATACCGCGTGGCACTGAGCCGGCCCATCGGTAGGGGCAGTGCACCGGGTCTCCCGTAGCGTGCGGCGCCGCCAAGATCAGAACGCCACTCCTGGCGAGGAGGAAAGGACACCGTTACAGTCTTCTCCTTCTTCTCGCGAGTCACTCGCACGTCCGATGCGAATGCGCCCTGTTTCTGCTCGGCAGAAGGTTCTTTTAAACGCCCCGATGAGAGCACGTTTATCATGATTATTTTGCTGCTGATGTGGCCTTTGGAATTTTTTGCGGCATTTCAAGGATCTTCACCCTGTTTTTTTCGGGTGCTAAGTTGAAACCGAGTTGCCCTGCGGCAAGGCTCATGACGATGACCTAGCCTAGTGATCTTCACTAACTTTCAGAGGGGGGGCCACTTTCGCTGATAAGACATCATCAGTGTGAGGGCCGCCACACATTTGAAACCATTGGCGGTTTGACAACAGCACGACGATGATGATGGGGGGTGTTTCACATTTTTCTATTATCGGGGTCCACACATCAGGGGCCGCACTATAGGCCACAAGGGGCCGCCAGTGGCCCGTGGGCCTTGCTATGGAGAACGCTTTTCCTCGCCTGTCGAGCGTGCAGGATTAGTGTGGTCTACTTCATGGGGGAAACTGCGATGTGATGAAGCTCCCCAACACTTGGTGGGAAATGTTGGACATTGCCGAACAACGAGCTGTACAACCAGAAAATGCAGAATTACAAAAAACCTATGCAGTTGCATGGATCCACATGCTAGAAAGTATTTGTATGTGTAAAGGAGATACTGATGGTGATTTTACCACTCTCTGGTAGAATCATTATCTCCTCTTGCCTTGAAATGAACTTCCAAATAAAAGCAGAAGTTCCTTTCAGGGCAAGAGGTCAATGTGTTGTTTTTACAAGTCTTACACAGGCAAATGGTTTGCAATATAAATTCATATTGTGTATTAATAAAAATGATCTCATGCTGCTTACGTGCTTTGTTTAAACCAAATCGGAGAAGCATTTCATAGAAAAGTACGATGCATTTGTGTGTGTTTTTGTTGCCTGCATATTAATGTTTGGTGATTCAGCTTTTTGTCAGAAAATGCAATCGGGGAGACAGAGACGCACACGCTCATTGCAGTATTGATACAATTTTATTTCGAGAAACAGCCGTGTTGTACATCAAATATTCATAAGCAAAACTGGTATTAATTTTTATCAAATGCTTTCCAGATGATTATTTTTTTACACGTGTCATTTTCCCATATTGCCTTTCAATGAACGAGGCTGCAACCTGTCAGAAATGATAAGGCTAAGAGCCGCATGGCAGAGGCCTAAGCTAATCGCACGAAACGCTTGTGATCTCGTGTTCTTAACAAATTAAATGTGCCAAAACGACAAACACGTTTTACTTTCCATTACAGCAGGCTTGATTGCTTTTGAAATACATTGTCGCGAGTTGACTAATCTTGGCGTGTGTTTGGCAGCACGGTATAACAGTGCAGAGAGGCACACGGTACCATTGAACACCGCATACCACATACCGTACGCTCCGGATTATAAGTCTAACTTTGTATTTTAATGTAACAGCTGGGAGTGTCTTATAATCCAGTAGGTATATGTGCGTTGTTAGTGTGGTGCGCTGAGCCTGGCACAAGTGCCGTGGTGATGTTCTCGCCACTTAGTGGCGAACGGCGGTTGTTTTTGTTGTTGTGCAGATTTGTATATCTTGACACTGACCATAAGTTACGGAGCATCTTATAATCCTGAGAATACGGTAACTACATCTAGGGCACTTGAAAAAATTACCCATTTTGGCAGCCCCAGTGTAGAAATGTACAGACCTGCTTGTCCCTTGTTCCTCGGAGCCATGGCATGTTTTTCTGTTTCGCCACAGTGAGATCAACCGTTTGGATCTTGGCCTCATCGTGGAGGTATGGGACAAAGGACTCATCTGGGACACGATGGTTGGCACCTCGTGGATTCCTCTCAATGACATCCAGCACTCGAACGAGGCAAGCTCACC
Source organism: Lampetra fluviatilis (assembly GCF_964198595.1). NCBI lineage: Eukaryota > Metazoa > Chordata > Hyperoartia > Petromyzontiformes > Petromyzontidae > Lampetra > Lampetra fluviatilis. The sequence goes on from NC_136287.1 coordinate 14,041,588, forward strand.
ACCCGCACACGACACCTTTGGGAGCGCTGACGTGGTGCAGCGGTAGCGGCTTTGCCGTTTGTTGCAGAGGTCTGCTGTTCAACTCCGGCAGGCTGGCCTGAGTAATACTGCAGTGCGCATTGATCAAAAATACTGCATGCCGTCGACTTCACAGCTGACGTTAAGGACCCCTTGGCATCTTTCGCAAGAGAAGACCATTCTGCGCCGGTGTCAAGGACCAAATTTGCCAATTTCGAAATTTGATCCGCAAAATTACTCAATTACTTAACTGGGATTACACATGGCAACAACATTGCCCGTGACTGCGAAACTTGACAATCAACGTGTTTTTTGGGGATAAACAACCACAGGAATAATAAGAAGAATCTGCGATCTGTTCTGAATTGAATGGAGTATGCTGTGATATGGGTGGTGACACGATGGCTGTGCTTGTGTGGACTTGCCGTGGTATGGCAGGAGGGCCCAGGAGAATGGCAAACCCTCGACGCTGAAGTCCTCATGAAGGAAGATGAAATATGTGGCACCAAGACCCCCACGCCGCACCAGATCCTGCTCGACTCGCGCTTCGAGCTGCCCTTTGGTGAGGCGGGTTCATCATGATCATGTTTTGTTTTAGATAGTAAGTCTGCATGTTGATAGGTTGTATGCATGTGTGTTCATAGTGTCCAGGGCGTCTCGTGACTTGGTGCGTTTATCACTAAAATTACACTCGAAACAGATACGTCTCCTGATTCTAGGAACCTCTAATCGATTCTAAAAACGGTTACCAGGTTACAGTTCACCCAGCAGTAGCTTGACAAAGGTCTGCAAATAATTGCTTGATTGTCCATGATGAATCCCCGGGATGCCCCTCCATTTGCGCGCCTCTAGTGAAGTTCCGAGTGTTTGAACGGCGGCTGTCGTCTCTTGTGTGCTGCAGACATCCCAGAGGAGGAGGCAAAGTACTGGACCACGAAGCTCGAGCAACTCAACGTCTTGCAGGATCACGACGAGGTATTGGAACTCTAAATACAAAAAGAAACCTAAAATGTGATAGAAAATTCAATTTTCTAGGCCCCATGCAGGAACTGATCGTTTTAGATCGCAATAGAAAGTGAACTGCATTTATTCCAAATGCACAAAGAGCTGTTAACTTTTTCACCTCATCCTTAAGCGGTGTTTTTTGTTTGATGATTGGGTGATGATATGAGCTCATGACTCACAATCAGAAGTTTGGAAATTAAACTCCCAGTGTTGAATTGACTTCGTCCCATCATCCACTCAGAGTCAATATCGTGGGAAATCAACATTTTGGTTGATTTGTTTAAAGACTGGTCCCTTCCATTAGGAATGGGGAATTTTCTCCACTTGTTAAAGACTGCCAACCGATGAGAATCCCCCCCCCCCCCACACGTTTGAGCATGACGCGACACACTGGGTACCTTGCCCGTGTCACTAACAGGACTGACCACGCAATGTGCTTTCAATGTGTCATAAATTGCTCGCTGCGTTGTGTTTCTTGTGCACCAAAGGGCTTGATAATGGTCCTAGGTGTGCATTTGTTAATGTGCCTGCATGTTAGTAAACGCTCTCAGATGCTTTTTCAGCATTTCTCTTTTTTTGGTATAACAATCTAAACACACAGCTAACAACTTGCAATGCCCGAAACTATTAAAATATTTGACACATCTGAGTTAATTGAAAAAACTATTAATAAACATTTAGAAGGCATCGTTTATGCACGGGTGCACACTTACAATTTGAGAATGGTCATGGTGGTCGTTGTTTGGAATGCAGTTGCCTTTGGCTTTTCACTGTCTACCTTTAGAGCTAAGATGGTATAAATTATCAGCAATTGGCAAGATTGATCTTTGTCTTTTGTTTTTGTTACTGCTGTGCCCATCTACCACGGATCTCACTTGTAAAAGCCGGGCAACTGGTTAAACGGTATCATCGGTGGAACATATCAAATAAAACTCCAACTCAATTTGGCTATAAATGCGCCACAAAAGTAATTTCGTAGGCGCCTTTGCTTGATGCGATGATGGTTTACTTGATAATACTTTTCTGACTACATTGGATATTAAAGCGGCTTTCCGAGAATCCATCGAGGGAATTGAAGGTGTCTTCACGTGTGGATGTGAGCACCGTGTGTGCGTCATCGTTGGCAATTCCTGCTCGCATTGTCTTGCGGTTGGCTCGCGAGGGAGTTAAACGTTACTCAAAGATGAAATCGCGCTCACATTTTTCCCAGAGTGAATTATATTGCCAACCTGGCAAAAAAACACATTAACGTTTATTCTCTGGAGGAACATTTCTAAAATTACCACAAACACAATTCAATGCAAGGCAACTGCATCTTTATAGAGTTCATACAGAATTGGCACCAGAGAAAGTGGTGTAATAACACGTATCAGGAGATGAATGAAAGGATATGGGTAAAGAGGGCTGGGTATTTATTTTATTTTACTAGGTAAGGCCGACTGAGCTATGTAGCTATTTTTCAGAAGTGACCTGACCACAAAGCATAGCGCAACGAAGTGGCTTGTCATCACGTGGACATTTATAGCAACAGCCAAATACTCTAAAAGCACGTTTCTAAATGTGGAGGGAAAAACCGGAAGACCCGGAGAAAAATCCACGCGACCACGGGGAGAACATGCCAACTCCAAATACACAGGCATCGTCAGGGTCAGGATCGAACTTACGACCTCCTGTATGCCAGGCGAGCTAGTTACCATCTCGCCGCCATGGCACACCAGGACAAAGCGCGTAGAAGACGACGAGGATGGAAGCTGAGCAGGAGGAGGTCTCGAGGGTGGTGGAGTCAGCAGGTGGTGGACTCAGCAGGTGGTGGACTCAGCAGTGCAGATGGTCAAGGGGGGGAGGGAGTTCCGTGGACCCGCGCACAGCTGAGCAGGAGGAGGAGCAGCGGCCCCCGCGGGAGAGGCTCGCCGCTTGTTGCAGAAGTTCGCGGTTCAAATTCGGCGGCCGCCCTGGTCATCGCTGCGGTGTGCTTCACGGCGGATGCGAAAGATCCCGTGACGTAATTTTGCAAAAGTTGGCCAACATGCGCCGGCGTCATGGTCCAAATTTGCCAAATTTGAAATATAACACGCAAATTCTCAAATTGGAATCCACAAAGCGACCATCGACCATCGACCACTACTGCTAAAACTTGGCAGGACCCGAATGAGAAAGAGGCTTGAGACTCAGACTTGTAAACAAGCGCACTAAAAATCGAATAAAAGGTTGATTAGGAGTATTGACAGGAGGCCTTGGTTGCTGCAATGGGAGGGAGGGGGAGGTTGATTGGGGGGGTGGTATTCGGCGGGGACAAGGCCGAGGAGGATCTTGACGACGATGATGATGACGAGGCAGTTGTGTTACCACGCCTCGGTGGCATTGGGAGCTCGTGCATGGAGTCAAGTCAATTTCATTTTTGTTTACATGTGTATGGCACCTTTCTGGCACAAATCTCCCACTCAAAGCGCCATCGTCGCATTAAAACTCAACCTAAATGTTCAATTTGAGGGATAATAAACGGGGTGGTTATTATCGCCGTCGGCCACGTGGATTTGATCGTGGGCACGGGTGCAGACGTATGGTCACGTGCATCATGCCTGAAGGATCGTGCTTCCCACAATATATTTTTTAACAAATCTTATTCTCTACTGCTTTTAACTTTCATTAAAGTCTGGGGGGTCATGTCACCTGTTGTATATATGTCATAACGAGTGCAATTACTGTGATATAATTTAATACGCAAGTCATAACCTCGTGTATTTTAGCTTCAAAATGAACAGAGGCGTAATTAACATGTTTAATACTTTGTGATAACAACAGGACGTGACGTAAAATGAAACAAAACCATTAGTGGGTCGTTGCACATTAAATTACGTGGGGCGTGATTCACATCAATTTAACCGGCAGAGGCTGAGAACCAAATTCTCAGCCTCAAATTGCAGCAGCCGGTAACTCAAAAGGCCCTTGTGTGCATTACCCGCCAGATAATCACGTACGGGAAATCACAGCAAAGCGGCAGGGAAGGCAGGGAAAGTGAAAGGAGATAAACAACTGACGCACATGCCAGAAACCCGGTGACATCAAGGCCAGCCTCAGTGCGTCGTTGATCGTAGCTGCAAAGCAATGCTCTGCACCGATTAACTCTCGATGCAAATAAATGATTTGCAGTAGAGCTGGACCCCCTCCCCCACCCCAGTTATTTCAGTGATTGTATTTCGATTGACGGTTCTATTACTCGATTAATCGGATAACATGAAAAGCGTTCAAGAAAAAAAGCCTCATCTATTCCCACGCATGCCCCTAGACGGGCGGTGATGGGTGATCGGTTTCATCGGCTGCGCCATGCTGGCCGTAGCTCGCAGGGGGTTTCCCACCTTCATGAGATAGGATGTGGGGGCGGCAGCCATTTAACAAAAAGGGCCCGCGTAATAGACCACAACAAATCAGTCGTCAAGTAATCGTCCCAGCACAACTGGCATCCCACGGCGCCTGCTCCATTGCTACCCCTGCTGCCCTTGCTGGTAGCGCAATGAGTGGCACAGCAGAGCCGCCTCCACAGCTGCTGTGAGCAGCAGCAGCAGCCCTCTCTATCTCTCTTGTTCGTCCATCAAGTTGATGATGACCATGGCACGTTTGTCATTTTGTTGGGTTTTGATGAGTGCGCAGATGGATGAACAGGCCAATCCGAGCCCGGAATTATCTGTGGCACACTGCACAGGTCAGGGAGGATGTAGAGCTTAAAGCTTTCTCTTCTTCAAGGAAGCTTTAAAGCTTCCTCTCCAAGGAAGCTTTAAGGGTGTCCTTGTAGCGCTTTTTGGGGCCACCTTGCGCTCGCTTGCCATTCTTCAGCTCGCCAAAGAAGACTTGTTTTGGCAGTCTCGCGCAGGGCATTCTGGTCACGTGGCCAGTCCATCTAAGCTGTTCCTTTGCAAGCAAGGTGTGGATGCTGGGGATATTGGCCTTGCTGAGGACTTCCGTGTCAGGGGTTCTGTCTTGCCACTTGATCCTCAGCAGCCACAACAACGCTGTCACTCAGGCATGGCGCCATGGCCCAGACAGCGGTGGTTTTCAGATAGAAAAGTTTAATGCGTTCAAGAGAAGTCTGCAATGAAAGATGATATCAGGAATCGGAGATGTTAATAATTTCTTGTGAGTGTTAGTTGAACACGCCGTGATATGATATTAAACCATGTTGAATACAACGAAGTAAAAATAATGAGCATTTAGCCACTAAAGATTAAACGTTGGGCAAACGCTTGCCAACACTGGCCCAACGGTTCCAACCACATGCCAACGCTGACCCAATGTTGCATGTTTACTCGGTACGGCCATGAAGACACGTTCTGTATTTTCAAACATTCTGTTATTTTTGCGTGTTTCTTTAAAATGACTTATCTATTGTACATCACAAAAGAACGACCTGTGCACTATACCTTACAATGTTCAATCGGTTAACGTTCCAACGTTCAAATTTGATGCTCGATGGGAAGGGTACGGCGATTGTAGATGCAAGCGTTATGGTGCATGGCGTGACAAATGAAATGTGCGTTGTCTTTGTGCGACAGTACAACTTCCAAGAGGCAGTGGAGAAGAAGCCCCTTCCGACCACAAATATGCAGTGTTGTAAGTTTTCACTCTCTGCTCGTTTTCCTCCGACCGTGTGTGAGACCAAACGTGCGAGTGAGACGTATAAAACCCAGAAATTATTTTGCTTGATTCTCATTTCCATGCTACGATCGTCCCCGCTTAAACCTTTACTTTGCTGCATGCCACTTATGGCTCAGACTTGCTTCAGTCTCTTGTCAACTTTCTCACTTCTCTTGAACCTTTTTATTTCAGCCTCTGAAACCACAGGTATATGAAAAATGTACGGATACAAATTAAATTAATCTTACGCGCATTAGTTTGTACATCAGTTGACTTAGGTGTGCTATTTGAAAATTAATCTACTTTGTCTACAATTTTCAAATACAACCATTGCATGAGTGCTTAAATTTATGCTACGATGCATACCAAATAAAATGTTTTCAGCCTGCTTGATTGAATGAGGCATTGATGCCAACCGCATAACGTTCCACATTCTGTGCAGGGCAAAATTAACACCAGTTAATAAGAGATGTTATTAATGCTCTTGTGTGGATTTTATTTCTTGACAGTATCCATTATTAGTAAGTTGTAAAATCCGCCAGAGGGCAGCACACCCCCTGTCACCTGCCACTAAGCCATTGCGGCTTCATTGTGGAGTTTATCTTGTTGCAGGTGCGTTCAAGTGCCATTCGTGTGCATGTGCTCTCGAGTTCGATTTGTGTTACTTGTAACGCATTGTTGCCTTTGTGTTTATATGGAAATGCATGTGCCCGTGCGCGTGTGTGTGTGTGTGTGTAAACATGTAGCTGCCCCTGGTTTGATGGCACCTGTTCTGCACTTAAGTTGGACATTTGAATCTGGTTACTATCCAATTTGGAGTTGAAGGCTGGCAACGTATCATTATTACGTGCGATGTCACTATTTGGGGATTTAAATCTCCCAGGGTTTTTCTTTTTACTGAATGGCTCATCTGCTCATTTCAGAATGAAACGAGGCTCTGCGCCAGTGCTGCGTGCTAAATTAAGATATTTTATGCTGGACTCATGCTGAATATCTCACCACATATCCTAAATTGCCTCTTGGGATGGTGCATTTTAAAAATGATAGCCATAATGCATTGTCGATCGCCTAGAATTAGCAATTTTCTGTCGTCACTACATTTGCATTTAATGGAAAATACTTTGATAAAATGACAGACCTTGTGGCGTGGAGGTGACGTATGCTTTCAGAGTACTCACTCTGTCATGATAAACTGATACAATCTTTCACGTTTTACATTCTGTCAGCTGAAATGGGGAGGAAAATGAGCTCTTCGGTGCATTTACCCATGAAAACGAAATGATGGCGGTGGTGGGGGATTGTGTTTGTGCATCGGCACACCCCATTGGTAAATGTCTGGTGGCACTGGGGAAAAAAACACTTGCCCTACATTTACGTCAAATGTAAAATAGCGGACAATATAGATACGTTATTTAATTTAGTTTTTTTCTATAATGTTTTGTAAATTTTAAAAACCACACAGCAATCTTTTGGCATTAAAGGTCTAGCCGGTTGTAATTCAAATGTTGCATCATTAAATAAGTATGGGAAAAAACACCTGAGTAGAAATATTAATGACTTGAGAATGTTTATATGTAATAGTAAGGAAATTGAAAAGATATGTTTTTAATGATCATGTAAATGTTGGTTAAAGATCTTACTAGGAGCTTTCTCTGAAACACAGTCGTCTTATTTCTCATACACAACTTTCATGTCTTGCTTTCTAACCATGTTACTTCTATAAATCCCAAGCGACATTAACAAGGCCGATGGAAAACTGTGGAAGCACCACGTTTTATCCCACTTGTTCATTTTTGGAGCAAGAAAACCGTTGTGGCCGCACTTGTGTTCAACGTGTTGGAAATCATCATTAGCATTCCGCTCCAGTCTGGCTCCCAAAATTGATTGCGGTCTTCTAAAAATGTTTTCAGTGCTCCTCCGTATTCCATTTGTGTCTGGCCTGTAGCCATCGCCTGATGTTAGTCTCGCTTCTCCCTGTCTGTCCTTCCTCCCCTACTTTTGCGCACCTTGCATCTACGCAGGCAACTGGACCTATTTCGGATGGGGTGACCAACAAAGTATGTAACGGTTTCCTCATTTAGATCTATCCCGTTTGGTTCGTAAATATTGGCGTGACTATTTAGCAAAGGTTTATTTATTGTGCCTTTACAACGCAAACTGTCATTTCTGTATTCAAATTTTGTGTACATTATAAGATGTATTTTGTCATAACTAATGGACAGAATATACCAGTTAGCTGAGCGACAGAATAGTGCAGTGGTAACATTTGTGCCTCAACAAAAAAGGACGCGGATTTGATTCCCGACTCGGGCGCCTTTCAGTGTGAATTTCGATTTAAAGCTTTCGTGACTGCAGCAGGGATTCATCTTCTTGGTTCTTTCGGTAAAGTCACGTAGAAGGGAAGTAATAAAATAATAATAAATAAAACATAATAAAATAATTCTCACGACGTTTCAGCCACGTGACTTTACCGAAAGAACCAAGAAGATTTCAGTGTGAAGTTTGCATGTTTTCCCCCTGTTCTGCCTGGCTGTCCTCTGGGAGGTCTCCGGTTTCCTCCCATAGATGAAATACAACCCATACAAGGTTACGGGTATTGGCCAAACATCCCATTGCCAATAGAATTACTTGCAAATTACTCAGTTGGGATTAATCATAGCAACATGGCTCCTTACTGTGAAAACTTGGCAAGACCCTCCTGAGTCTTGAGACTCAGTGAGGCCTCCCTGGGTAAACAAGCGTCATAACAAATGATATGAATGATGCTCACATGATAAATGGACTTAAATAGACCTGCACTGTTGTGATAAATATTGAGATATTTAATTGTTTTGATAACATAGGACCAGGCTGAATATGCTGGAAGCATCCGTGTTAGACTATGATGTTCAATCCCGCAGTTTCAGTCGTCATTTCTCAACCCATTTGAAATGATCGACAGCAAGCAGACGTCACTTGAATCAATACCAATATTCCTTCTGCTACCGCCAATCACCATAAAGAGCCACTGGTGTCATCATTAATATTCTCAGGCATGTCATGTATTGGATCTACGCGTTTTCACGTATCATTCGTGGCTGAGGGTCTTGTCTTTGACATGCCCAGTATAACAACGGATGCACCAGTCCTCGTGTCACCAAGATACATAATCCACTTAGGAAACGACAGAGGAATGCTGCAGAAGGTAAGATGGGAAACGCGTGAACAATGAATGGAAGAGAGATTTGTTAACTGTCCTGTCTTAATATCCAATGGCAACACAGACCGGTATTCTAAGACTATCAGGAATTTTGATCTGTAAAGCCAGAAGGTTTGTGAGATGAAATCCAAATTGGGGGTTGACTCAGCTTATTATTCCTGTGTGAAAGATTAACCAGTATGAGTGTGTGCGAAGTCAACTGTAAAAATATCAGATTGCCAGGAAATATATATTTATCAGTTTGACATTTTGTAGAGATATCGGCCTCGTGTAATGTGAAGTGTGACGGGAGTGGTAGCATAGCGGTTAGCGCGCTGCGCTACGAACCCAGCGACCCAAGTTAAATTCCCGCTCGCAACATCGGTGACGATTCTCGGTCCTGGGCCCCTCCCGCAAGTCGCTTCAGCCTCAACTGAGTACCTGGTGCGGTGTGTCAAACATCTTCACGAGGGAGACAAAGACAGCCTGGCGCGGTGCTGGCCACCCGCCCTCTCAAATGTCATGCTGGCCTTCATCGATGCTGCTCGTTAACAACACTTGCCCCTGCAGTCTATTGAGACTATATAGGGGATCTTTGCCTTTTCCACTCCTGTGTAAAAATAAGAAAAAAGGCAAATTGATAAGTGTTTACATATCCGAATGGATTTTTCATCTCCAGACATAATGCCAGTCGTACAATTGAAATAAGGAGAAGGGGGACGGAAGACAACCGTTTTAGATTTACATAACGGGCATACATTTGAATACAGCAGTTTTCACTTCGGTGGCGATGTGATTTGTATTGAAGTAGAACCAACTGTTGCATCGCATAACAGATTATAGGAGTGTCCACAAAGCACTGTTTTTGATTATGTTAACATTTTTGTTAATCCATTAATGATTTTCTCTAGAATACTAACCATTTCCTTACATAAATAGCATTTCAATGCACAATGGTATTTGCTTTTCCTGAAAGTGTCGAAGGGTAATTGCATGTAAGGATAGTCCTGTTCATGAAAACACGAGGGACACTTTCATTCGTCATCTGCAAACCAACAATTATGATGCGAATCATTTCCTATTTGGATGCTAAGGCTATGATAATTTACAAAGACAATGTAATCATAATTACAGGGTTCACAGAGGTATACATGGATGTGTCATTTCCTCTGCGGATATTTTAGAAGTTCCTTTTACAGATAAAAAATGTTTACGTATAAATCTAAATGGTTAACATTGTAGAATACATTTTTCAATATTTTTTTTATTTGATGACCCTCTAGCTTTCGAAATTGAGCTCAGACAGGTTAGAATTGAACCACTGTGGCAGCGTTTGGAGTTTAATTTCCAGTCCATGTAGCCCATAGAACCTCTGGGGTTCATGAAATTAATTTAAAAAGTGAGCAGTGGTAATCCATTCGATGTACAAGTCCTCATCATATGAATATGGAATTTCCACCATTGGCTTAGGAAAGCCAATGGAGATGAGCACCTCAATCCTCACTTGATGTTAAGAACGGTGGATTATTTAGATTAGATCAGGTGTTTCTTCTGCCAGTGTTAATCTGAGTGAATTCGCTGAGTATGTGTTTTTTATTAAGAATAAATCAAGTTAATATCCATGGTGTGTAATGTGTTAATGCAATCCAACAGAGCCACATCATTTGAGGGGGGAGGGAAAGCCAAGTGTTGTGGTGTTACAAGCTTTCCAACAACCGTAGATTATGAATTAGTCCTCACTCTACACAGTTCAGCAAATTTGTATTCTAACATTGATTTTCACAAGCAGCCCACAACCAACTTACATCCCTCAAATGCATCGGCCAATGGCATTGACCAGTCAGTGTTATTATTCACAAAATATAACTTCGTTTTCCGTCGGCTCAGCGACTTCAGTTTGCCATAACTGCTGAGAAGTTGCGAGAGCTCATCTCTCCAAACACACGTCTGCTGAAAGTATACCAGAGCAAACATCAAGAGGTCCATCCCCCATATGTCAAGCTGTGTTCCATTGAAATTACAATGCACCCATCTTCTGTTCAAATCGTCACATATTTGCCCGAAGTACAATGAAACTAGCTCCACCTTCCAGAAGAAACTATTTGTTACACAATCTTCCATGAGGCTCATTTGCCTCATTTTGGTCCCACACAAGATTCAAAGCTACACGTTCCCCTGTGTGGTCACGTTTATCGCGTTTTCTAATGGGCATCGCAAGTCATTTTGACGTGCCCATCGTTCCTTATTCCTTGAACTTGGTGTATTGGTGTACGCTCGTTTGGGGAGTGCCTGTCACGGTGTGTAAACACGTGGGGGACCCGTGTCTCTGCTCCATCCGCTGTCCACATTGCGTGCCCATTCTCCCCCCCACCCCCCACCACCATCCTCAGCACTGGACGACGCGGACAGCGCGGTGGACGACCGCGACAGCGACTACCGCAGCGAGACAAGCAACAGCATCCCCCCGCAGTACCACAGCACGTCGCAGCCGAACGCGTCGGCGCACCAGTACCCGGCGCACCAGCGCGGCCGCCAGGCGGCGCACACGCCCACGTCGCCCCTCGACACCCGCGCCGACGGGGGATACTCGGACCACCGCGAACTCAGGTGCGGCACGAACTCTGTGCATGGGGGCGGGGTGGGGTAACAGCGCTGTCGCTCTCTCTCTCGCAATGTGCGTGCGTGCGTCTGTTTACAAAGTGAAGGCAAAGATTCTCCCGTATGGCATTTATCGCACTGTTGGTGTTAGGATCATACTAAGTTATTTATACCGCAGGAGGAATCCGGTGAGCGATGAAGCTCTGATTCACAGATGTCCCGTAGGGTGGGTGACAACGTTACAACAACAAACAGTAGAAAAACATGATAGTAGTGCAAAGTGCAAGAAAGGTAAACAAGTCGTCACCCAAATACGTACAAATTAAACAAACCCATCCCCGTCCTACCAGGCAAAGCCCACTGAGCTATTAACGCGACCTGGCTATCACAAATGATAGCTCAACAAAGTGAACAATCTTTTGGACACTTATAGCATCAACATAATCTAAATTATCTCAATGCATGTTTCTAAACGTGGAGTGCCACAGCACGTGACAGCTTTGTTCGGGAGCACCTGATAAGACTGATGAGGCGTACGAGGCAGTGACGTGGCCAGCAACACGACCAGCCGTCTTTGTCTCCCACAGTGCCCATGTTTATACACTGCACTCCTTACTCGTTCAAGGCTGAGTCAACCTACGGGAGACCCAGTCTTGCAGTGCATTGCAAACTGTGTTTGATTCTTGAGACAGAAAAAAATATATTCACAACATGCCACTGGTATTGGCCAAATATGCCAGTGCTGAACCGTTACCTGCGAATGACACAATTGGGATGACCCCCCCCTCCCCCCCCCCACGGCAGCTGCATCACCTCCTACTGCCTCGCAGGTGCCTCCGGGAAATAAGCCTCAGTGCAGCTTTCCTGGGTGAACAAGTGTAACAATAAAAATACAAATACAAATGTCACATTCTCCATCCCTAATTTGAATCGCCCCACTATCGTGTATCGAAAAACAGACGAGAATTTCTTTGAGTGATAAAAAAGTAGTGACATTGACATACGTCAAATATTCTCATTTGTAAATTAAGTTGAGAAACTGGAGACAATAACGTTGTTTTTTCACATGGTAAAACATAAATGTCTCATCAAACTGAAACTTGTATGATTTTACACCGCGTGATTTTACATTACATTATATTTGAATAATCTTTTTAACATGAAAAGTGTAAAAAAAACACTCGCCATCCGGGTTCGAACACTTTCTTCACACCTCCATTAACTCGTGTAGCCAGCCCCATTGATGTTGTAGTTTATCATCCACATTAGCGCACCTCTTCTCCAGAATGTGTTGCAGTGATTGAGAAAATGCTCATGATGACCATTATTATCAAGGGTATGGATGGCAAAAGAAAATCTTGTTTTTAAAAGTAGATTTTGGATTGCATTAATATGTATTTTTAACATATTAGCTGATGTTTTAAATCGCGTTGTGATATGTTATTTTAATTAGTTCTCACCGTTGAAGGCTATACAGACATCATGTAGACCATTGAAATTAGAATGCCCACTTAAGGACATTATAAAACAATTTGCAACATACACAGCGAATTAAGTCTACAAGCAATTTGAACAATTGGATGCAACTGGGAGTATCTAATGAAAGTTCGTAAATAACATCACGGATGGAGCTAAATGTAAAGAAGACCATACAAAGACGTCTTGGATAAAAGCCATGGGGTTAGCACGTTTTACGGACGGGATGTTCGGAGTGTTCAGAATATGCAAGTTTGTAAATACAAGGACAAAATAAACATTTCGTGTAAGGGCCTAAACTAAGCTAAACAGATTAATCTTGCAAGCGTAATGTATAAAACACACACGCGTGTGTGGGGAGCGGTAGTATAGCATTTAGCGCTTTGTGCTGCGTACCTAGCAACCCAAGTTTGCTTCCCATTCACGTCCAACACCAGTGACGATTATCTGAACCAGTTCTGGGCCTCGCCTAGGTCGACTCGGCCTCAAATTAGTACCTGGTTAGGTGTGTAAACATCGCCACTGAGGAGAAAAAGGCGGCCAGGTGTAGTGCTGGCTACCCGTCCCCTCATGTGCCGTGCCGGCCTTCATAGGTGCACGCTAACAGCACTTGTCCCAGCAGTCTGTTAAGGCTTTACGGGGGATCTTTGTATTTGTCTTTGTGCCAAAGCCAAAACAACTAATAATAATTTGGACAGATATGTATCCTTGCACCCTACCTAGCAGACGTCAGACATTCCACACTGAGTAAATATTTTAAAATGTAACAAAACCGCTGACATGATCTGCATTACAATTATGTTGTCCTGTCCATATAGCCCATGCATATCTGATAAGTATATATTATATCTAATCTAAAGCCTTCAAATTACATTGCTTTGTGAAATTGGACCAAATCAAAAACGCGGTATAAAAAAAATCGGATTTTGGCGAAGATGCGGCATGATTGGCAAATGGCATGCATTGCACCCAGAGGCAATTTGACATGCCCTCGTTTATTTATTTATTTCGCTCATTTCAGTGAATCCTGCCACATGTTAGTGCACTGTTCCATGTGTACCTGCTCTCTCGCACTTGTCTCGCGCACGTGTACATGGTACTGCGGTTTGGATCTGTATTTACCTGTGTAGAATTGGCAAGATTATACACGGGGATGTGCTTTACTATTGTAGAACAGGATCCATTGTGTGTCACTCTTTCTCTCGAATTTAGCGTCTGAAATATTTCAGGAGATGAAACTAGTTCCCTTTTTTATTCAGTAAAAATGTTCAATTAGAGATACAAAGTCTCATTTTACAAAACCCAATTCGTTACGATTAGTACTACGAATGTTAAGTAAGATACACTGAAATAATTGCTTGGAGATAAATTATATCATAACCTGCCTCATTATATAATGGATAATTCTAAAATTATTGTATAATAAGCACTCATATCTTATCAAAAGATTGTTACACCAACAAAATTGTGGATATACGCTCTAGGCCATTCCGAAATAAGTGATAAAACATTATCCAAATAATAACAATGCAGGCTGATATTGCCATTTAAAAAATAGACCTGCATGCCATAAACAGAGAGGTACTGCCGTGTGGCATGATGGTTGGACTCGCAAGGCAGAGGTCATCGGTTTTATCCTCATTTGTACAATGGGGCAAGTTTCTTACATCCACCCTCCTCTGTCCACCCAGCAATATAAATGGGATACTGCATAGTTTATCGGCCGGACGCGTGTGGTGGGGTAAAGTGTGAGTGCAAGATTCCACCAACTTGCAAGAGTCTACCAAATTACCCTGTAAAGGGGGGCACTGGAGCTCCCTCGAGTGGGGAGGCCCTTACGCCAGCAGCGGTGTGAGCAAGAAGTTGCAGGGTTGCACCTTTGCCTTCAGCTGTAAACACACACACCGGCTTGGGTCAACGTCGTTGATGCCAGGAAACCTCGCTTCTGTCAGATCCTGTAAATGTTGCGCGGTTGACTTTCAAGCTCCGAGGTTTTTTTCCTGAAATTATCCCACCATGTGGCTCTAGGGGCCTTTCTGTTTGCCACTCCAAATGATAGATGGCTTTCATGTTGACACGTGGAACATAACATTTAATTAATGTCCCAGAGTGCTCCATTGCTGCACTCGTTTACGTGTTGGATAATAGTTTTAATCAATCTCCTCTCCGTACAAATACACGAGGCACAAACTCTCATAAATGGCTCCTGCATCATTTCCCTGCGTGTGGTGTGTGCCCTCCTCACACGTGGAACTTGGATATGCTTTACTTTTAAGATATTCCTTCCCCAGACAGACTTCAGTCGAATATTGCATGCACTACTCGGACAATATAAATACAAGTAGCTTTAGTTGCATCTCACTTTAACGTGGACCCATAATTTAGTTTTTGTATTTCGTTTGTTAAATTGATATGGAGGTTTTTTTTGTTTACGTCTTGTAATTGGTTTGTTTATTGCACTTTTCTCGTGATCAAGGTGTCCCTTGCCAAAGATAATCTTAGTGCCAACGGCTTCTCGGCTCCTTTCCTGGTTTTGAAAAGCAGCTCTCTGTGTAATTGTTCAGATGTATTCAAGATTACTGTGCTGCGTAATGGCTACGGTCTGCTGTGTTATTAGTTACCCATATAATTTTGTAGGGAGCAGTGACGCAGTGGTTAATGCACTGTGCTATGAACCTAGTGATCTGAATTACATTTTTGCCCATGGCTAGCACCAGCGGTGAGAGACACCTGAACCAGTCCTGGTTTTCCCTATTACGCTTAGCAGTGCGGTGAAATACGATCAATCAACCCCATGACCCACACAGCATGGAGAGCCCTTCATCCAGCACTCGATTGACTGACTGTAAATCGTTATACTTTGTTCATATACAGTATATCATTTTCAGTTTTATTCCAGTTGCAACATTTTTTTTTACACTTAACACATTTGCTTAAATTAACATAGAGTTAAAAAATCATGCTCTTCAGGTCAATCCTATTATTTCGATTTAGTCGTATTTCACGACGTGCGTTGTAATCCCTGTATTTTCCCCAGGTCTTCTTTGCAAAAGAAATGCCGAGTAAGTGGCTGTTTCCAGGTTCAGATGAATGTTCCACCTCTCCCACAGTGACGTGTGCTAGAGGGTGACGTCACCCTCTCGCATTGGAGGACCCTCCTGTCATGAGTTACATTTCTATTCGATGTAGCACAGCAAGCACGAGGCGATCTCGCTTGTGTCTGTTGGTAATTAATTCGCAAAGAAGGTGCTCCACATGTCACCGTAGGCCATGGCCCATGTGACACGGAGCGGCCATGTGGAGGATACTCTCAAACAGACACAGCAGCAGCTTCTTGATGCAATGTGGAAATGTAGTCATGTTTTAGGGTCAAAGTTGAATGTAGTCATGTTTTAGGGTCAAAGTTGTGACGTAGTTTATTTTTAATCTCCGTCTTACAGTCTTATAACTCGCACATGTGAATCCTCACCATTCAATAATAATAATCGGAAGAATTGTACATGGAGCCCGTAAATAACAAGGATTAAGAGTTGAGAATACGGAGCCTACACACACAGCCTTGGGGAGGCAGGATGCCAGGGCGGCCTCCATTTTTTCTAAGTGGCCTATACTCAATCTTAATTTAGTGTTTAGTATAAGTTCCTAAATCATCTAATCTTCCCAAATGGATGTGAGATCACATCGAAGAATGACTCTGAAAGGTGACACCATAGCACTATATTCAGTGTCACTTCAGTCCTTTGTTTGCAAAACCATTTAACAGATGTATCATTTACACACGCAGCGATTTACACGTGTCCATTATGATTGCTAGCCTGCACGGCCAGGCTTTCCTGCATAGGGGGCGTGCTGACAAAAAATAGAACGCGGACGTTTGTGCGGTCGCCGGCAAACGAGCCGAGATCAAAGGGATCACTTTCAAAATTTAACATTTGAAACGCTCGTTAATCAAGTGACAGAAGTCCAGAATTTATGCGAGACACCTTTGGATTTTAGTTATTTTTTTCTACAATGTTTCCTAACCTCGTCTCTCATTCTCCCCATTCCCCCCTCCCAACCTAACGTGTGTCCCACAGCTGTGATAGCATAGAGTCCGCTACAAATGGCCATAGTGATCTAGAGTCTGCATCTGGGTCTAGCCGGCTAACGAGCCGGCAGTACTCCGTCGAGAGCAGGCAGTCTGTAGATCTTTCCGATAGGTGGGTTTTGTCGAAGGTCTTCGTCTTGGTGGGCTGTCAGTGTCGTGCCATTTGACGCTCTTCTCCAGCACGCCTTTGTCCATGATCAGTGCTTTCTGCTTGAGTCCAATGCTGCTGGAAGCTGTACCCAAAGGTGATTTAGCGAAGACGGAACCTAGACGACCATTTGTGGGTTTGTGGAATCATTAAAGGTCGAGTACCTTTTTGTACCGCACGTCAAGCCGCGTGCAGCGATGCCTCGTGACAAATTGGTTCAAATATACGGGTGGGTTATTTTATGGTTATGCTGTTTCTATCTCCTTTGCAATTCACCAAATGCAACTGGGTCAGAATACAGTTTTATGTTGCAGTCAGTGATGCATTCCGAATGCATGTCCACTCTTGCCTTTAAATATTTATGTACTTTACAATTGTACATTAATATTTATGCAATAAAATAGAACAACATTTTCACGTACATTTTCAACTTTGATAATGTGTATGGCTGAAATTATATTTCCATATGTGCAGAATTTGAGTCCAAAATATCCACTCTGTAGATGGAGGAGCATTAGCAACGACTCACGCAGAATGATGCGCAGGGCAAAATAAATGCCAGAAAGACAAATAAACCAGCTCGCTAAACTACGATCTGTCATCAGAGTTAGGCAACGCAAGTTATATTTGCCTTTACGCACCAATGAAATTTGAAATTGATATCGACATGTGCTTTGCCACACGATTGAATCCTTTGGCACATGTGCTTTATTATTTAACCTGAGCACATTTCTGTGGTGCATGCTGCAAGGCACGCATGCAGCACAGAGTCAGAGATCCTACTTAACATCTAAGTGAGTGTGGTCGGGAAGACATTTGGGGTCTAGCCGAGTCGTTGGTGAAGCAGCACTAGATTTGCTTTGAATCAAGCGATGCACACATGCTCATTCACAAACACACACCCATCAGTTGCTAGTATTGGTTTTTAAAAGTTCATAAAAATATTAATAAATAAACTACTAAACTAACAAAAAAAATACGTGGAGCTTTTGGTGAAGCGGATAGTCATGTGCTGTTTATGCACAAGCCTTAATTTTAATGGGAAATGTCTCGGTGACGCCCAGGGCTCTGCAAGGACAGTCTAACAATGTAGTCTTCCGTCCTCATATTTGATGTCACATTATATTAGAGGACATCCACCAATCTTTGTAGACACTCCTGAAAATTTGGGTTGGGTTACCAATGTCTGAGGTTCTTCAGTTAAAACATCTTCTGGTACGGCTGTGATGTTTTTTGTTTACAACTGTGCTCTGAAGTTCTAAATGCTTTGTTGGCTGTTGTTGGCCTGGCTTTTAGAGGCAAATAAATATGTGTGTTATACGATGTTTGATGTACGTATTTATATACTCTGTGCTGTTGTGATTTGCCATTGCTTGTCTTTAAGGTTGGCTTGTTCGTCTTCTTTATAACCATTTGCTACTGCGTTCCTGTGATCGTGTGCGAATGATAACCACGGAATCTCGCAGTTGTATTTCTATAGTAGTTCACACGTTTTTGAAAATACCAACCATGTAACAATTATATATTTTTTATCACATTTTGTGTGCCTTTTAAAAAATATTTTCTGCATCTTTCTTTGTATGCTTTTAACATTTTGTTTTGCATGTTTATTTATTTTTTGTGTTTCCTTTTCCTCCATTCTGTTGCTGTCCTGTCTCAACCTGCCCCATTCTTCATTGGACAGCAGCGTAAACCAGTTTATAATGAAAGACAAAACACGAATCGTACCTTCTGAGTTTTGTTCAGACGATAAGATAGGAGAAGATGACTATGACACCCAGGGTAGGAATATGATAGAGCAATTTCTACAAGAGAGAATTAACACGAAAGGCAATTTTACGGATTTAGAAAATCTACGAAATGATGGCGGTGTATTGGACCATGACACACTGCCACTTGAACTGTCAAATGCTAAAAACAACTACAGAAAAACACAATCTGTGCATCACAAGATTATTCCAAACATGTCAAAGAATGTCAACTCGGATGCTTATTCACTGGGAGTCTATCCACAGAGGTACAATACTCTACCCAGATCAAGACAGAAGCATGACAAGCATCAACTGCACAAAGCGGCATTGCCCGAGAATAAAACATCGTCTGTATCCACCAAGGGATATCAGCACGATTCTGACAAGCTCAAACCCACAGACTCCCATGTAGATGATAAACAAAGTTCTCCTCGCAAAAGCAAACCCATGGGTGCTGATGCTGTTGATCTTTGCTCTGTTGGGGACTCCCTGGCAGAGTGGTTGGACGATGATATCAATAGCCCAGAAAGTGTGGGGAGTCCAGAACACATCCATCTCAGAGTCATTCCTGGAGAAACTGCGGAAGACCAATTAAATAATTACTTTGTTTGTCTCCAAGATAATCAGTACTACGTTCAAGAATTTGAGTTCATAGAGGAAGGTGATGTTGTGGAAGACATTTATGTTGAAAATGAAGCTGCCCTTGAAATTGTTGACCATGAATATTTTAAAGACGAAGAATCAAATGTACAGTATATCGACGCTACGGACGAACTCCAGTGTCTGTTTGATACTGTTTCTGAATATTTGGTGGAAAAGCAAGAGGAATTCAACAAGTTCACCTCTCTCTCCGATTGTGGTTCCGATGAAAAGGTTCAAAAATATCCGCAGGATATCCAGTGTTCAAATGAGCACAAGCACACGGTGCCAGAACAGTTGCGCAAGGATACATCGCAAAAGGATTCTGTGCAGCAGCCACACTCGCAGACAGCCGAGCAATTACCAACAAGTAGTTTGCCTCTGGAAACTAGCGAAAGTTCGGTGTCACTCACAAATCTGGGCAATATGAAACAGGCCTTCTCCTCGCTAATGGATTCCCTTGAAAAGAAAATTTCGAATAAAGACGCACAAATCGTTGCCAAAAATGTCACGGCAAGCGA
This sequence comes from Lampetra fluviatilis, assembly GCF_964198595.1. Lineage (NCBI taxonomy): Eukaryota > Metazoa > Chordata > Hyperoartia > Petromyzontiformes > Petromyzontidae > Lampetra > Lampetra fluviatilis. The sequence goes on from NC_136287.1 coordinate 14,061,638, forward strand.
GAATGAGCACGAAAAAGGCAGTGCTCCTACACCCAGTTTGCCTTGCGGCAGCAGCAGTCCGTCCCTCCCACCAAATGAAGAAGACAATGCAAAGGAGGGAAATGTTCTATCAAGATTATTGAAAGCCTCGTTTTTATCATCATCTGTGAGCCAGAAAACAAACTTTCCTGCTCATGACAAGCCTGAATTTATTGCACAGAGCCAAGCTGCACTGGACAGAACTGATATTGAGCCTAAACACACGCGGATAAGTGGACAGGAGTTGCATGTTGACATTTTGGCCGGTCAAATAAGTGATGCATCTTTACAGCAAGACAATAATATGTTAGTTGAACGTGAAATGACGAGCAGTAGTGATATAGTGTCACGAAGTATCGGTGACACTGATGGAATTTCACATTCGGAAATGCAACCAGCTGAACCACTTGTTAAGCACGCATCAGAAGTGGCCACAGAACAGACAAGGGATGAATCCGCTGATCAAAGCAAACCCGAATCTATAATGTCTAAAGTATTTAGTATTTCCAAGTCATTCTTTAGCTCAACAAACCTATCAAGAGACCTGATAGATAATGTTTCACGGCCAGAAGAGAGTGTTCCTAAGCAAAGCTGCAGCGGTGATGCAGCGGTTTCCTCCCCCGCAGAAAGTGTCCACACGTCTGAAATAGGAATTGTGTCGTCAGCAACGCTCTTTGGGGATTCTGCTCAGGCACTCGGTGACGTTACGAGCGTTGTTGATAGCACGCCAACATCTGCAAATACCGCTTTGGGGACAAAAACAATGTTGGAGGTTTGCAGGTCCACAACTCCGGAATCTTCTCTGGTGGGTTCCTGTTTTCCGGAAGTAATGGAGCGCGTTTCAAGAGATGATGCGGAAGTTGCCGGCGGAGGATTTAAGCTGCCGTTCGGAAATACACTCTTCTCCACAAAGCATGCCGATGAAACGAAACCAGCCACAGGGGGTACTTTTAAGTTTTCCTTTTTCTCATCGACAGATAACATCAGCCAGGCAAAGCCTGAACACATCCCGTCCAGAAGGGCGTCTGTGGATGCCGCCTTTCTTTCGTTATCACCTGCAACCCGGAGTACAGATGTTGCGAAAGTTGAGAGAACTGCAGATCCAAAGACTGACAAAAAGGACTTGCCTTCTTCCCTTTCATTCAGTTTTCCATTTTTTCTTTCACAAAATAGCACCACTTCTAAGAAGGAAGAGACTGTTCGGGATGTGAGCGTTGAATCTTCAATGAAGGTAATTACTTCGAAAGTTGACATAAATTCGGAAGATTGCACTATAGCCTCCTCCGTTCTTTCCGTAACAAAATCCTCAGAAGCTACGAGCGCAACAGATGGGGTGAAGAAATGCGTTCCTCAAAGGATGAATGATATATTAGTCCACAAAGAAGTGAGCAACAGTGGTGTGTGCTTAGCGGAGGATAATGGTTTAATGGACACAAAAACATTCAACAAACTCGGTGATAAAGCTTCCTCGTCCTGCATCGCCAAGGGTACTGTAATTGGAGATGGTGCAGATGCTGAAGATGGAAGCGTCTCGTCACCCAGACTGTGTAATATTGCCGCCGCACCTGTTGACAATGAAAGGACACAAGCCACACACGAAGGGAGAATCACGTCTTTGCTCTCATCTTCATCGCTCTTCTCCAAGCTGCCATTTCTAGGGTCTACGCAGAAGAAAGAATCCACCCACGTGGAGGCAAATGCAGAAGAAGGCAAGCCGTCGTTGGCTTCGCACTTCAAACTTCCATTTTTTCCCCCATCAACGGAGAAGCAAGGTCCGGCCACGAATGTGGCGGATGTTGAAGAGCGCAAGCCGTCTATGGTTTCTCGTCTCAGTGTTCCACTTTTTAAACATTCTGATAGCCAGTCAACACCAACTGTGAATGCCAACGAGGAAATTAAACGGTCGCTATTTTCAAGTTTCAAGCTGCCATTTTTTTCGCCATCTGAGAATCCGGATGTGACAGCCACTGACAAAAAGACTCCCGGCAGCAATGGGGCAGAAGATAGCCATCGCCCCTCATTTAGCTCCCGTAGCAATGTGCAGGATTCACGCAACACTGCAACGTCAAGTCAAGGTGCTTCCTTGGTTAGTGCTTCTGAAATAAAACACATTCTCTGTGAAGCCGACTCCTCAATTGAATCAAAGTCACGAAATACATTTGTCAAAACGGACAGCAAACTGGACACACATGATGAAAAGCAATGTGCATCGAATGTTCCGGTTAAGTCATCTGATTATGATAGAGTGAAGGAAATTCAGCAATCAAAGTATCCATATTATGACTCGAAGAAAGAAGAATTGCTAACGGACAAAGTAACAGGCATTGCCACGGACCAGAGCTTAATTGCAGAACATTGTGCAAAGCAACAAGCTGATATAGACACCTATTTGGATAGTAGCCAGTCAGAATGTTCTCAGTATGGGCAAAAAAGTTACTATTTACCAGATTTCTACTCTCAGACTGCATGCAGTTCTGTTGAGAGAATAGTTATTGCACCCTGTTTTAACAGCAGTCCTCAAGGTATAAATCATCAAAGGGTAGTTAATGCTAACATGTTTGAGCAGCATACATCACAGGATAATCTGGAGGCTATGCACTTTGAAAGATGTGAAAATGCTGCCGATTTGTCAGTGGCCAAGGGAGATGGTTCTTATAGCGAGGCCCAGGAAGAGCCACTGCAACTCATGTCATCGTTTCCATATGCTCCCTACAAAACGAGCACTGAGAGGCAATACTTATTTTCAGAAGAAGTTGCCCATGGCATTGATAGGCCCTCTGAATACACCGAGTCTTCAATGTTCGAACGTCTAGAGGGTTACCAAGATCTTGCTACCGTTACGTATCATAAAGAGCAGCAAGCTTGGTTGGACAATGTTTTGTTCGCCCAATCACAATATGTCAATGAAGAAGTTATTGACAGTCCATTGTGTATTGACGCCAGTGAACACGATGGCTTCATGTGGTGCACTGAGTATTCTCCTGAAATGGATTATCCACACGGGTATGACAACAACATAGAGTTTCACTACGCTGACTTTGAAAACTATGCTTGGACTTTTCATGCCGAAAACCCACTCGAGTACCCTCATGAAGATGACGATGCTTATTTAGAGTTTGAGAATGAGTGGCCTGACTGTTGGGAGGCTGATGCAGATTGTGTAAGTAATTTATCCCAAAAGGTAATTCGGGAATTACAAGAACGTCCTCTGGATCTTTCGTGGACTTCATCAAGAATTGATGACTTACACTGGGACATTGCATATTATCAGGGATGGTTTGAGCATAATGTCTTGAAGGATTATCTTCAGCCGCAAGAAGAAATCCCGATCGATTGTACCGTTCGTTTTCTTCCAGTTTATACAATTTCTGTGGACGTTCAGCAAAGAACGGTGCAGCAATCGGCATCTGCAATGTTGACATTGGAGAAATCTGAGTCAGGAGACTCATTTGTTGCATCACTCTTTCACAAAAAATCCAGCATTTTTAGTTCATTAGTTTCTGAAAAACACAGCAAGACTGGCAGTGAGGAGTATGACGCTAAAGAATCTGGAGCCTTTCAAGAAAAGTGGAAACCGTTGGAAAAAGTCTCCTCCCTGTTCAGTAGCTTTAAAGTATTTAGTTCCACAGATGGTGACGCAAACTCAGATGTCCAAAAAAAAGTTGGTTTGGAATCTGAAGCGAGGCACAATTCGAAGGTGCATGGATTGATGGACTCTGGTTGGGATCTAAGTCACAATAAGGCAACGCATCAGGAGGGTAAATCACCGCCACATAAACAACTGGGTGCTGCATCTACATCAGAGGAAATGAAACGCAGCAAGTCAGTGTTGCAGAAAACAAAGACTTTACAAGAAAGTGAGAGAGGTGAGGATGGGAGTAACCAAGCTCGGGGAACGACCCAGCCTTCACAGCAAGAATCATCTGCACCTTCGTTTTTTAAGAGCCTGTTAAACATTGGCCAGAGCAAAGATGAATTACAGCAGCCTAAAAAGGATGAAATGGCAGAAAATTCAAATTCTCCTATTCAAGAAGAAAAATCAGTTTTTGGCACAATAAAAAATTTCATGAGCCTTGAAAGCAAAGAAACAGCAAAGCCTTCCGTGGAGACGGCGAAGGAAAATGTAGCCGAGTCGATGAGCTCAGATCAGAACCAAGGTATTTTTGGATTTACGCTATTCAGTAGGCCTTTAAACAAAGGGAGCCTTCTACCTAAAAGCCTCAGTGGACTTTTGCCATTTGGCCAAGATAACGCAAACCGAAACACTCCCGAAAATCAGGCAGTGTCACAGCAAGCAACACTTGGACCGCGCAGTTCGTCATCTATGGCAAATACAACCGGATTGAAGAAGGCCGCTTCCGTTCCTGTATCGATGCACTTGGGCCCTTCAGAAAGTACCATGCATTCGATTGATAAGCTTGATTCAACGACAAGTCTTTCAACAAAAACGCAGTTAAGTGAACCGAGAGGCAGGCTTCAGAGACAAAAGACATGTTATGCGTCAAAGCAAGAGACTCCAGAAGAGCGCAGCGTTTTAACTAAGACTGCTGAAGAACATTTTCGGTTCAGTGATTTAACCAGATCAATTTCAAAAGATGACGCGATGAAGCAAAATGAAAAGGATACGTCTAAAATTGTTGATATCAAACCAGTGCATCAAAATGCCTTGGCTCAACCAGCTCTTGATACAACTGGACCAACACTGGATACAGTTTCTTTGGAAACGTCTTCAAGTACTCAGGAAGATAATGAAATAAAGCAGCCAATAAGGTCTACGAGTGTGTTTGGTTTTTTCTCAAAACCCACTGGCAAAGAACTTCCCCAGAGCACAACGACACGGCTTTCTCAAAGCCTGACCAGTTTGTTTTCATCTAACGCTCAAAACGCCTCAAGCAATCAACATCAGGAAACTGTTGAAAAGTTGAAATTTCAAAACATCTCGCATGAAGCACCATCACAAAATGAAAAAACTTCATCTAAACAAACCGAGGATAAGGGCTTTTTTGGGTTTCTGTCTGGTGCAGCCAATAATCAGCCACCAGTGACTTCACAAACAAAATCTTTCTCTTTGCTCTCCTTTGCTTCGTCGGGAGACAACACAGAAAGTGAGAAATCTGATGGTTCTGGAACTTTTAAGATACCCTTCTTCTCGAGCCCTGCCACCAACCAACAGTCGTCTTCCACAGAAAATAAATTCTCCACTTCAATGTTTTCAATTGGTTCATCCGAAAGCAAAACAAATACCCAGAAACCAGAGGGTTTTGGTGGATCTTTGAAGATTTCATCCTTCTTTTCAAAGTCCAATTCTGAAGCAGAGAAAAAGAAAGATCCTGCAGATGGAAAATATAACATGAAGTCGTTCAGTATGTTTGGATTTAGCCTTGCTGAAGAAAAGCAACCATCTGGCAAAGCAGAAGCAATTCCTGTACACAAGAGTGAAACACATCACAGCTTTCCAATTCATGAAGTGTCTTCAGCCAATACATCTATACCCTTTACCAAGAAGACAGACAAGATAGAAGAAGATGCTTTACCACTGCAGTCAGATCTTCACAAACATGAATTGCTGGACTTTGAAGAAAGTAAGGAAAATAGGTTAAATGATACCCAGTTAGAAGAAGTCACACCAGGCAAGGAGAGCGAACTAAATGTCGACCATTTAGAAATCGTCACACCACAAGAGTATGTGGCCGCACGTGAAGACAGCATGTTAACGGACGTCGACGTGGATGATAATTGTGATCAAGTAGATGATCAAGCATTGTTGAATAGCGAAACTCCAGGTTGTTCTTATGATGAAAATGTTGATGCTGATGTAGATGTTGACCAGACCTTGATGAATGACTTTCCTGATGAACACATTTCTTCTTTGCAAAGTCACGGTGATGAAGAGAATAGCGAGCAGCTGTTTAGAGAATCTTCCTACGATGGTAACGGCAGCGAAAAAGACTACAATAATGCCTATGAGGATTATTATGAAGAAGGGGATGCTTGTATTATTGAAGAGAAGACAGAAATGTCACAAGAATCTATTGATGAACAAATACAATTGGGAAACCAATGTGAAAATTATGAATTGGAAGATGCCCAAGACAAGTTGGATTTAGGTGAACACATTCAAGAAGACCAACAGTACGTTGAGGATAAACCTTGCGATGATTCCCACATTACTGCGAATGATGTTTTAATTGAAAATTTCGCAGCTGCAGAAATCCACCAAACTGCACAAGAAAAGTCCTTTGCAAGTAGTTCTGTTGATACGTTCACTGGTTTCATGTCAAAAATGAAAACCATGACTTCAACTCAAGCTGAAAGTTCAAAAACTATTCAAGACCAGCAAGCCACGCAAGACAAGTCCTTTGCAAGTAGCTCCGGTGATTCATTCATCGGGTTCATGTCAAAAATGAAAACTATGACCTCGGCACAAGCTGATCCGAGTGCAAACACAAGCTTTGGGTCATCTTTCTCTTTCGGGTCGTTGTCTTCCGTTAAGATTCCACTGCCTAAACCGGAAAGCGCGAGGGGATTTAACCTTCCATTTAAAGACATGTTTGATAGTAAACCATTGCCGCAAATGTCTACGGGAGGATTATTTAAAATGTTTGCCTCACCGGGTGCAGACATGAATGCTCCCGAAAATAATGAAGCGAAATGTTCGAGCGCTGCTCCGGCTCATTCTGAGGTGAATGTCACTGACAGTCAACCACCGGCCTTGGATCAGGCTTCAAGGGCAGAGCTTTTGTCTGATGAATTGCAGCCATATGTATGCTCAGAGAGTTCACTGCCATCTAATGAACAAAGTTGGGAGAGAGGTGAAGATAACGTCGACAGTGACCCTCATCATCCTGATCAGAGTGAAGCAAAAGAACAGCTGATTGCAGATGATGAATCCTCGGTTGTAGCCACCAACGAAAATGTGCAGAAAATAGACGCGCATGTGGTTGACGTCGATGGTGAATTTGGTACGGACGAGTCCATTACGGAGGTTCCAATCATTACAATCACACAAGAGGAAAGTCAGGAAGCAGGTGATGCTTATGAAGAGCAAAGTGTCGTAAAGTCTGTAGGTAATGAAATCGAGTTGAGTACCTTGGAAGATGACAGCCTGTCCATCGAAGAAAAGGCTCCAACTTTGGACGTTGACACACCTGTGAGAGAATTGCCACCTTCTGTAGAATTGACTGACCAGCAGAAAACAAGTATAGCTTCTACTGCTTTGCCAAATTCCCATGAGTCCACTTTAAAGACCGAGATTGAAGCAGTGCCTGCCCAAGACGAGGGGTTTATGGGGAAATTTAAGCGTCCATTTTTTAGTCTCTATGATAAAAATGCATCTCTAGTGGGAAGAATGGTCCAGACAACTAAGGAAGAGAGTGGCATTTTTAGCAAATTCAAGCTTCCTTTTGCAAGCGAACAACAAAGTAAAGATATCGAGCGCACGTCCCAGGAAACTCGAGCAGCTAGAGAGGACGATGACCGCACTGGACCCACGAAGCTACCATGCACTGAAACTTCAGCAAGCGAGGTTATTAACTCGGAATCCGAAAATGCAAAAGGAGGTGATCTGGCAGAACCTGTAACTAGCCCGGCAAGTTCTGTTGAGGCCATCAACAATGTAAATATCCCGGACAATATTTCTGAGCATTCTCACTCTGTGTTGGGTGACGAGCAGGTCATGGAGATCCATGTGGCTGCTTCGGCGACAGATGATGTTATACAGACAGAAGTCGACACTGAACTTAGTGTAGATGCTGTTGGTGAAAACCCACCAGAGGGAAATGAAAAATGCACTTTCTCAGAGGTTTCCAGAGGGGAGGTTATTGGAGAGTCAGACCTTGTAAGTTCCTTGAAGGAGCCTGCAATAAATATGCCGGCGTGTGATGAGGAACTGAAGACAGACACAGGAACCGTGGCAACCATGGACCTGCTGCGTGTCGAAAGGCCAGTAGAAAATCCAGCATGATAAATGGTTTTCACCATTTATCTAGTGTCTCCTTAGCACACTGTGTTTGTAGATGTTCGATTTGAAACCTTTCCTACACTTTTAAATGTGAATGTTTAGCTGGCTTTTCCCTTCTGGCTTTTAATGTGTGTTTATTGTACTGATTGCGAATGGCTTTTGTTGTTTTTTTGTAATTCTGGTATTTATAGAATAATTTGCATGCATTGTATGATTGTCAAATGTGTCACTCCAAATGACATTTTTTACATGTATATTAATATTTTTTCATTGTCATCTATATTTTGAATATAGGCTACTTACTATATCTAACGTTAAACCGTAAAAATGTACAGTTATAAAACAATATAAAATGTTGATAACAATTGGGTAATTGTATAAATTGGTAAATAAATAATACTTTTTAATATATACATATGATTAGATCATCACACGTGTTTTTGTATCGAACCAAAACAAATATGCAATACTGCGTTAGTCGTGCACAAGCACAAATAACAAAACCACTTGGCCGCATTTTTCAATAACGCTTCCCTAAAAAAAGGAAAATAAAACCGATGGGCGATGTTTCGAGACCACGTGACGTTTTAGGGTAATGCTCTCCGCTATGAGGAACCTCCATTGCCCTCAAACGTCACCTGTCGTACAATTCGTCCTCTTTCAGGGCAGCGTTATTGACGGACGTGTTTTAAGGTGCGCTCGTGCGTATTCGTGCACAGAAGTGTTACGGCGACTATGGTTCTGCGGCAGCATGTAAGATGTGTTGCTGTGTGCACGCGGGCTCTTGCAGCCCTGGTGGCAGCCGAAGCTACGGCTCTTCGGCAAACCTGAGCCAGGCGAGTTCCGAGCAGCTGAGCGAGCTGGATCAGGATGAGCTGGAGGAGGACGAGGCTGGGCTCGACTGCCACTCTTTCCGCAGCTCCAGCAGCTTCCCGCGGGGCAGTTCCGCTTACCGCAAGGTGCTGTCACCAAGCTCCTCCGTAACTAACCACCACCTGTCCATACATTATCCTGTCCCGCTTCGTTACAGCCGCCAAAACCTTCAACCTTTGCTGCTCTGTTCTATTCTCTCGTATGGCAGGGCGATTCGTAACTTTTCGTGTTGAAACCACCATAACCTTTCCTCGTGCATACATAATGCATGCCGACCAAAGGTTGCCTTCCTCCCACATTTCGCGTGGGTTATAGTAAGCTCGCTTGTGATGAAACCACCTGGGATCTGCCGATCTGTTTACATGACAAAACCGTACGAATTGACTACGTCGGTTGGCGGAAGATGTAACAACACATTTATATTCACGCGATCTTACCCAAAAAAAAACCTTCATTACGGACAATATTGGTCGCGAAAGCATAGTACTACTACCTGTGAAACTGACCATTGGCACGATGCCCACCGTATTCACCGCTTCCCCACACCGGGGTAGGACATAAAAATGCAAGGCTCCGGCGTGCGCGTTTTGTGTTGCGCCCAGGTGCTCACCGAGCAGGACTCGCGGGGTGCGTACAGCGACCGAGAGGAGTACCACCACCAGCGGGGTGGGGAGTACCACGGCTCCGACGACACGCAGCCCATCAGCGAGGAGGCCGCTTCGCCCGGGACCCTCCGCCACGAAGCCAAGCCGGAGGCCCGCGAGGCTCTGCACAACGACGAGGGCCTGCCGAACATCGTTCGGCCCACCGACAGGTGAGAGTGTGCGCGGGAGTGTCCCACGCTCGCTATTTTATCAGGTGAGGCTCACTGAGCTGCTATGTAGCTTTTTTTCAGAAGCAACTTGGCCACAAACGATAGCTCAACGAAGTGGCTGATAATGTGGAAGTGTATAGCAGATAGATACTCTAAACGCATGTTGATTCTAAATTTGGAGGGAAAAACCAGAGGACCCGGAGAAAAATTCACGCGACCACGGGGAGAACACGTTAACTGCAGATATATAGGCGTGAGGGTCGGGATCAAACCCACGACCTCCTTTAAACCAGGCGAGGTAGTTAACATTTCGCTGCCACTTATCTGGCCTGGAACCAATTAATAGCATTATATGATCGATAGTTATGGTAACATTGAATTACGCTCATCTGGAAATGAATGTCAGCAGTGCATGATTTCAGCCGGAACTTTCAATGGCTTGGCTCCGAAAAAATACTACCCTCATCCCAATTCCACCACTCCCACCCCCTCCCTGCCTGGGAGGGTTGGATTTGGACGGTTGGCAGTTGGGGTTGGGGGGGTGGCACCTCGTAAAATATTCCGTGGGAAATAAAACCCCCTGGATGTCAAATTTCTACAAATGACAACATTTTTTGAGACAATTTTTTTAGACTTATATGTTGTTTTATACAAACTCCTGGACGCACGGCCCTTTTGAATGAATGAAGCATGCCCTTGTGCGGATGTGCCGTGTATCACGCCGCACAAGGGCACGTGCTGATCGGCAGGGCTTTGTTCACTCTGCAGGTTCGTGTCCGACGAGGGGCCAAGCCCCTTCACCCCGGCGCGCGCGCGCTGGATACGTGCCATCCACAAGGTCCAGATGCAGATCCGCGAGGTAGGGAAACGGTCGGCGTGGTAACGGTTACTTCCCTATCTCCTCCTAGCAACAGTATCCGTTGCCGTGCGCGTACTGCGGTGCGGTTGCCAAGGCGAAATCCGCACTTGTGTCTGCGCAAGAAGCTCGGAATGCCTCTTCATGCACCGAGGACCAATTTTAAAACCAATCGCACATTTTGGAGTAACCTGCGAGGGCAGCACTTCCACATTGCTCAAGGGGCACTGTGCGCAGAGTTTGCACAAAATAAAAGGTCGCATCATCTGTTGTACATGGGAGTTTCATTTTGCCCCCCCCCCCCATTTCTCCCTCACATTTTCATGCACGAAGGTCAACCTGACCTCTAAAAACTCTTTCTAAGTTTGCCTTCTGGAGTTGCCTGTGACAACGGTGCAGCCTATTTGACCCGAGGGCGTTTTTAAGGGGATGTCCATCGAGTGAGCTCACGTACCCATTCGACGTCACCCCGGCGTTTTTTTTCTTCTAATGAACCCCTCACACTGTCATGTAATCACAGATAAGATGCTGACAAGATTCATAAACGGCTATCTTCACAATGTTCGCTTCACTTGCAAAATGCTTTGTTCAAACGGAGTCCTTTATATGCATTTGCAAACACATTTCAAAATGCTGAGGAATAAGTGTATAGCCCCGCTTTGATACTGCACACTTACCCGTTTGTTACTTATTCTTAGGTTTTTTCGGTAAAGTCACGTAGGTAAAACATCAAAATTAATGAAAATAAAATAAAAACAAAAATCACGACGTTTCGGAGGCAAACGTCGTGATTTTTGTTTTTGTTTTTATTTTATTTTCATTAATTTTGATGTTTTACCTACGTGACTTTACCGAAAAAACCTAAGAATATGATTCCTTGCAGTCACGAAAGCTTCAAATGTAGAACGTTTGTTACTTGTCACTTTGGTGTTGGTGACCGTATGGCGTAAGTACTGTGGGGAGAATTTGCGGCAATTATGCTTAAAAGGTGGGTAAACCAAGATGTGCCATTTGCCTGTTTCCGAATCCATTATATTTCACAGCATGATTTTTTCTAGCTCTCAATCAGCCTGGACCAGGTCTTGAAACGGATCCTTGTGAGTGTGGAAATTAGTGCGTTGCACAGAGCTGTCCTGATCTCTTCCATTCTCTTATCACTTATTGCCACTGCGCTCCGATGCATTGTCCAATTGTGTGCAGTTCTGTGTTCTATTTATCCGCTTTGTAGAATGCTATAGCTCGGCTTTGCTGTTAAATAGTATGCAGTACCTTGTTATACTGTTGTGCATTGTAATGCTCTCTGAAATTCTACTCTTGGATGCTTGAGAAAATGAGATATTTAACTCACAAGTTAAAATGGTAAATCATTGTTTATTATTCCATAGCACTGTGGGGTGGGGATAAATCTTGTTTTAATCATTCTCACAGTGAAATACCCTCTGTCTCTCTCCTACATGACACTGTGTCCCACTTTGTACTATGCTGTATCAACCTGTAGTTTTCGAAATCATCTTAAATGTACGAACACTTTTCAGCCCTTTGGCAATCTGCTGTTGGATGAAGGCCTTCCATGTTGGTCAGGGAGGATGTTTGACCGTACATTGGTTAGCGCCACTGATGTGAGCCGAACTCAGGTAGCCGAGTTGATAGCGCAGTGCGCTAACCCTTGCACCACCATTCCTTCTCTCGTCGTATACATTTTTTATACGCTGTCTTGTGTATTGTCATGATCTACTGGGCTGTGCACGTCATGGCGGTTCGCTGGCTTCTCCTGGCAATGTGCTGAAGGGTGCCACGGTGTGGATTTGCTCTCCTATGAAATGCCTCAATGGTGTGGTGCGTCCACGTCGGACTGGGCTCCCGTGTGCTGCAACACGTTGCCGTTGGGAGACTGAGCGAGGCTTATGCACCGCCATTTTCAGAATAATCTCTCCACAGCCACTGAAAATGGGTTATACTGCCTACACACGACATTATAATTCCAGCGCGAATCGTTTAGCATTCATGATTCTCTTTTGCAAGCATACTCTTGTGTACCATATATTTAATTGGAAATCGTAATATATTCTATTTTCTTTGCGAAAAAAATACTTGTATTTGTGGATTCATTTTGTGCATTATACTGAGCGCAGTTCATCATATGCCCATTATATTTTTTGGTATTTTTCAATATGCAGTATTTTTTTAAATGTAATTTCTACACAAACTGGCGCCGGAGTCTACCTCGCCCGTTATTCTATGTGTGACGGGGACTTTCACGCATTGCTGTTGACGCAGCGTTCTCAAATCAGTAGCAGCAGATGTGTAGCGAATGTTTGTTTACATGTATTCCTGCAAAGGTCTCATCTCATCAGCAATTGTCATGCTGATGCCTATGTTGGTAATGTTGCTGGATTCAATGGGAGCTTGAGCTGACGTCACCTTTTGTCTCAGTCACGTGGTGCAATTGTGACCGTTTGTTTTTCTTGGATTTGTTAAATTCGCATGTTTTGGGTGGGTTTGGAGTCCTTCAATAACGTGTTCACATCTGCGTAGAATGGTGATGCAGGCTGTGCTTCCCACATCACTTGATAACTGGTGAAATGCAGCCCGATTTTGTTCTAATTTAGTATTGTGCTCATGTGAACGTCGAGATGTCTTAACAGCAGTCCGTTACACGCAATGCTGTCGATGCCACCACACTTTGCGACTGCTTCCTTCCTTCTGATACGTTTATGCAGTTGCTGCAAAGTTAGCGTCTGACCTAAATCTGTCGTTACAATATCCCACCATCTGGCCTTAGGTCATCTACCACTGGGTACCCACTATCTACCACTGGGCATCCATTCTATCTACCACTGGTGACCCATTCTATCTACCACTGGGTACCCACTATCTACCACCGGGCATCCATTCTATCTACCACTGGTGACCCATTCTATCTACCACTGGGTACCCACTATCTACCACCGGGCGTCCATTCTATCTACCACTGGGTACCCACTATCTACCACCGGGCGTCCATTCTATCTACCACTGGTGACCCATTCTATCTACCACTGGGTACCCACTATCTACCACCGGGCATCCATTCTATCTACCACCGGGCATCCATTCTATCTACCACTGGTGACCCATTCTATCTACCACTAGTGACCCATTCTATCTATCACTAGTGACCCATTCTATCTACCACTGGATACCCATTCTATCTACCACTGGATACCCATTCTATCTACCACTGGATACCCATTCTATCTATCACTGGTGACCCATTCTATCTACCACTAGTGACCCATTCTATATATCACTAGTGACCCATTCTATCTACCACTGTATACCCATTCTATCTACCACTGGTGACCCATTCTATCTACCACTGGGTACCCATTCTATCTACCACTGGTGACCCATTCTATCTACCACTGGTGACCCATTCTATCTACCACTGGATACCCATTCTATCTACCACTAGTGACCCATTCTATCTACCACTGGTGACCCATTCTATCTATCACTGGATACCCATTCTATCTATCACTGGTGACCCATTCTATCTATCACTGGATACCCATTCTATCTACCACTGGTGACCCATTCTATCTATCACTGGATACCCATTCTATCTACCACTGGTGACCCATTCTATCTATCACTGGATACCCATTCTATCTACCACTGGTGACCCATTCTATCTACCACTAGTGACCCATTCTATCTACCACTGGATACCCATTCTATCTACCACTAGTGACCCATTCTATCTACCACTGGTGACCCATTCTATCTACCACTGGATACCCATTCTATCTATCACTGGTGACCCATTCTATCTACCACTAGTGACCCATTCTATCTATCACTAGTGACCCATTCTATCTACCACTGGATACCCATTCTATCTACCACTGGTGACCCATTCTATCTACCACTAGTGACCCATTCTATCTATCACTGGTGACCCATTCTATCTACCACTGGATACCCATTCTATCTATCACTAGTGACCCATTCTATCTACCACTGGTGACCCATTCTATCTACCACTGGTGACCCATTCTATCTACCACTGGTGACCCATTCTATCTACCACTGGTGACCCATTCTATCTACCACTGGTGACCCATTCTATCTACCACTGGTGACCCATTCTATCTACCACTGGTGACCCATTCCAACGCCTATCTTATTAGCCTCCCTCCTCTATTCTGCACACATACCCCACCCATCACAACCTTCTTCTCTTGATTATATATTTTGCCATGCTCCTGCATGGAATGACTCGCAACCTCCACTTGCATCAGTATTCAAAGTCTAAACTATTAGTTTTAGTTGCTTTGCTAAAGTTCAGCTTTTTGACCCGCACAGGTACACAGATATGTCCACCTCAAGGAATGACCTCACCAAAACTCGTACTGCGACATTAAACATTTTATTATGTTTTATTTTTATTATTTTCCTTCTACGTGACTTTACCGAAAGAACCAAGAAGATGAATCCCTGCAGTCACGAAAGCTTTAAATAGAAAATTAAACATGCCTTGACCTCTTTCTCTTAATCCAATGTGTTATGCATTTTACTATTAATGCACGTCTTACCAGTTATTTCATGCGTAGCTATGCAGCGTCTGTGTCAAATTGATGTGCTTATTGAATAGTCATAAGGGAATTCAATGCAAGTGAAACAAACATCTTACACGTTGTTTCAATCAAATATATATCCCTCTCGTTTGTTCTTACAAATTGTATTCTGTCACCTCCTTGGCCTCCCCCCCACTCACTCCCTTCCCTGACACTCCAGTTCATCCCCCGTGTAAACCTCTAAATGCTCCTTTCACCTCATCTCTCTCTCTCTCTCAATACTCTCAACCACTTTCACTTCTCTCGCTGTTTTAACCTTTTCACCTCGTGTCCTCATTTTCGTTAATTCTATTGTTCCGTTGACATTTTCTAGACACTCCTCAGCAAAAAACGAAATCTAAAATTCTCCTACAATTGAATTAGTATATTTTCACGGTAAAATATTTTTTAAGACATGAGTGTAATTCGTTTATACGGTTATTGTTACAGATATGATTAATGCTGAAATTAAGTATTACATAGGCCTCAAAACAAATTAGGCAAACACATGACTGAGACAAAAAATTAAGCTATTGATGGCATCATCCCATGTTCCCAATTTTCATATTTATGTGAAAAATCGGAAAATTGGGTCTGAAAAATAATCGTTTTAGATTGATGTAAAACTATATTTATTAAGCCATATCTGCGTTTTTCCCACCAAAAGAGGCTTCCCGTGGCATTGGGTGATGTCACTTTTGTTCTCACGGATACAGGTTAATGAGCATATCATGTGAATTATTTGATAATCTGAGAGAAATCCAAAATTGTCCACATTGAAATCTGAAATATATCCGGACTACAAAAATAAGTAAAAAAATCCTAAAGTATGAATTCACCACTGCAGGATCTGCAGACTTATTATCCATTTTTTTAGTTTGTGCATATATGCTAATTATTTTTTTAAGTGGACAACACATGAACAATGTGAAGTGAGTAAAATAATAGCTGGATGTAGATGGGAAAACGATCCCAATCCCTTATTGTGTATTTCTGTGAAAATATCTTGATGGAAATGTATTCCAAAATCAGCAGGAACTGTAATAATATGTTCGCTCAGCAAATCGTTCCTCCACCAAGTACCATGGGCATGCCCAAAGAGTTGAAATGGGAAAAAGAAGGCAGTGAAATGTGCGACTGTGATTTTCTCCTGGGGCAAGGAAAGTCACGCACAGCTTGCCTTCACTGGAATGACATCACATGTCACCTGTCTTTATGAACTGCACATGATTTTCTGAAGCCCATGCCTTGGAGACTATAATCCTGTCACTGAAGAACCAAATGCTAATTTTGCTCACGTTGTTTATTTTGTCCTTTTCCTCGTTTAGACAAAATTTTGACTGCCTTACGTTAAATGTTCTCTTGATTTTCGTGTTTTTATGTTTATATTGCACCATTGTCTCATGCAAGTAAACAGCATTCCATATGGTCTGTATATAAATGGATTTGCGTAATCTATTCTTAATGATTTAATTAGCTGTGTCACGTGTGTCTTCTTCAAAGCGATGTGATCTCACAATCATTTCCTGGGTGCGTGTATCTGTAGATTTGAGCTCATTAGCATGACGGTAGTGTTTAGATATATCGCAGACTAATGAGACAGTCTAGGATACCGCTAATTGCAACATATGCCAAATGTTGTACAGTTTATACAAATTGATATAGGCTTGTCGGATAACGCATTGCTTTTATATAGGGTACCAAGAGAGCATAGAATGAACATGAGGCAATATAATCTCCTACATTGTTGTGCTTAGGGTTAGCGCTTTTTTTTTGCCAGGACAGAAGTACAAACTTTTGTTCAGTTATCTAATGAAGTGGTCTCTCCGAAAGTGTTGTTTTAGCCACCATAATGTCGGTGAAGTCTAACAGCGATTTTGGCCAGAGAAACCTCTGTCCCTAATTGATATACTTGCATTGTTTAACTTCGGCAAGCATTCAAGAAGGGACATTGTAATTTAAAATATCTAATTTCATTCACCAAATTGGACCGTGATTGCATTCAAAGGCCTTTGTGCAAATGTCATGGAATCTTTTCATGCTCACACAAATTAAGACATGCACATCCCTTTGATATTCATGCAGCCTATCACGAAGCTTAAAAAGGATGTGAACACCGACTGCTAGATGGAGTATAAAATGTACGAATCGCTAACCTCATGATAATTTACGGAAAAAAAATATTTTGAGATTAAACTATCAACCCAAACGTCCTTTGGACGCAGCTGCCTATCTCGACATAACCTCCGTCCCACCATCCAGGAATACAGCCAGCAAGCCTTTTTTTTTAATATATAGCATGATTCATTTGATGCAGGAAAAAATGCCATGTCTTGCTCTTCATAAATAAATATAAGATATGATAAATGAATAGAGCTTGTTTTAATGTGTTGCGCTGGAACCGTTAATGTGCATAGTCCAGTACGTTACCACCCAACCATCTCTCTACCTTAAAATTGTAATCCGTTTTGTAGAACATTTCTTGAAATAAAACATTGAGTTTAAATGTATTTATTTTAAACATTTCAATAATGTCCTATCCTTGCCCTCTCTGTGCTCCCTCTGTTCAAACTCATTGTGTTATTTTCTCACAACTATATATATCCCACCTTTGAGACTGAACAGTTAATTACGCCTTGCTTGTTAATCTTGAATCACCACTTGGACTGTTTGATCTGCTGGATTTTGGATGGCGAAGTGATCTACCAGCAGGGCTGGTTACTTTCCAGGCTGTGAGTCATGGCTGAAGATGACTTATCCTACTATACTTAGTGAATATCCCTTTTTGGATGAAGTGGTGATACTTAAAAAAAAACATTCCCACCAGCATGAACTTTGACGATGCAAGCCGAACGTAGCAAGGATGTCCACCTTTTGTGACATCCTAACCTCTGGCCTCTGGCAGATCGCAAAACAATTCCTTGTCAAGCTCCTCTGCCAAATGTGCCTCATATTTTAATTGCCCTCATACTTGTCCAGCCACTATCGTCGAGCCAGCTGAAGGCCCCCATGCCCATGTTTGGCTTTTTGTTTTGCTAAAATAGACTTCATGATCACAAGTGAATAGTTCTCCGCCAATGTGTAGGAATCACACTGTTGGACTTTTATATGCTTGACAATGAGCTATGTGTGTTTAGGCAGTTGGTAAAAATCGAAAAATTAAGTGATATAAATAGTAGGCAATGTAGGTGCCGCACGGGTCTGCTAAGCAAAACACTTGTTGACATCAGTATCGTATAAACATGGTTCGATGCTACAGTTTGACAAAGTGGAAATTTGAAAGAAAGTTACGAGTCATAGAATGTTTAAACCACATTGTGTGTGATTTAATTAGGTCAAATATTTTTTTATGTTTTAATTAATCAGGACAAAAGTGTATTATTAGTATTTGTTAAGCGTTCAAAGCCACGGCTTCTCAAAATGTCTGACGTAAAACGTAGGCCATAAAAATATCACATTACCAGGGCAAAACGAGAAAATATTTTCTTTTAAAAATACGCAGATAAATGGGAAGGGCGTCACATTTAATGACGGCCTACACAACGAATGACAAAACACAAGCATGTTTAATTTCTATTTCGTTCCTGCACATTGGATGAAACGTAAATGCTTCCAGGACATTTTTATTTCGAGAAGAAAATGGAGGTTGAAAAATATGTTACTTACCAATGACTCACTCGAGCCAAAATTGCAGTTATAGTTGTGTGATAGAGCCAATTGGCAAATCATCATCATCATCATCGATGACCCGTCCATGTTGAATCACTGGACCATAGCGCAAAACGTGTGCGGCTGCTTTTTCAACCATTTACGGGGAACATTAAGGTTCGGTTGCCATGGCACAGACTTGTAACCATAGAATGGAACCAAACCAAACAGCGAAGTGAACGACCGGTTTCAACCGCTATTTATTTGGATGCCATTAAATTGGGAACAGTTAAGGTGTAGTTTTGTCCACGCATCTCATGTGAATCTCTTCATAGATTGTACGCTTCATCAGGATTAAAGAGTTGGAAGCTTGGTTGGGATAAACCTTAACTCTTTGTTGTTTAGTGCACGTAACCATTTCTAAAAATATACATGTGTCAGTCTAGCACATGTGGCCAGGCACATCAGCGATAATAAAAAAATAATTGTTTGAAAATCAACCAAAAGACTACTCCTTTGATAGTTTGGTGAGCTCTTCATTTTATGTTGAAGTTCTGCATTTTTCCTGTGCCGCATGAATATTAGAATGTTAAGAGCGGTGACATTGGAGTCTTAAGTCAAGGGTCCACGTGACCCTCTTATCTAGCGAGCACGAAGCGGCGTTCATAGCTGTTGATGGCCATGATTCAGTGGTGGAAATCACACGTTCATGTGGCACTGTATTTGCTTGGTTGTAAAATTAGTTGTATTTCTCCCATGTGGTCTGACAAATTTGTACGAGCTTACTTTGTGCTAAATAGCAGTATTTAATATTTGTCGTCTGGCTACAAGTTTTAGCCAACCTTTTTTTGTATGCGCGTGATACACTGTGATCCACTATCCTATGTTATTTCCTTTACAAATATATTGGAATTCGCTTGCAAAGAGAACATAGCGCATTAAGTGATCTGGCCTCAACGAAATTCTTAGCACTGTGAAGTCATTGTTTGCCCATTGCCTTAATGTTTATGTGTTGAACATAAAGGGGTCTTTTATCTAATGAAGATTAAAAATGGGGTGGTGAAAGGAGTTTCCCGCTGTCTGCCAGGATTTCGAGGTGTAAGCTGTGGAATTTCTACCACTGGCCTGGCAATACAACTTTAGTACTAGGATAACACCAAAACAAATAGTTTGTGTGAGTCGAACCTTCAGCTCTCCGCCTCGTGTAGATGTTGGTAAAACGAAGGTCATATCGTCTTTAATGATAAAGAAACGATTATAATGCAGGACTGCCTTGCCTTGTTGGTCATGGTGGTTTTTTTTACCGTACATTACCACGTTGGTCAGTGCTGGTTTTCAAAGGTGACCATATGTCGAGGGAGCATTTGAGTACGGTACACGGATGTATCTTGCTGCACCGGTATCCAGCTGAACGAGGAGGAAATTGTCAGAGTGCTTTTGGGGGAGGAATGTAAATTCTGTGTGCATCTGCTGAGCTCGATAAAAACATTCAGTCTGGAACAATGCCATTATTTTTTCACGGGTATAACACGTTTCCTTAAATAGCTTCTTCGGAAGGCACAGGTGGCTGCCTTGAATATGTATAATTACACGTACGGTCCAATGTGTGCTATCCATGGTCCTGTTATTCCCAACTGAAACTGATTCGCTACACATTATTTCCTCTCCACATCAGCTCTTCCTCTTATCTGCCAATTTCATAATGACAGTATCATGACGAAAGGAGTAACCTCCCATTATCTGTAATTGCTCATGGATAACATGTGTTTGGCTAATTGTTATGGTTAAGGTTTTTTTTAAAGTCTGAAAAATGATTACCTGAGATGCGCGTGATAATTCTGTGCAGTGAAGGTAAATCTTGCTCGTTACATTTTTATAGCGAAATATTTGTAAACTAAATTTCGATTTAAAGCTTTCGTGACTGCAGGGATTCATATTCTTGGTTCTTTCGGTAAAGTCACGTAGAAGCTAAATAATAAAATAATTAAATTACAACAATAAAATTCTCACGACGTTTCGATTGCAACACAAGCAATCATCATCAGGTGTTGTTTTATTTTATTATTTTATTATTTCCCTTCTACGTGACTTTACCGAAAGAACCAAGAATATTTGTAAACTAGTATGGTATTCGGCATTTAACTGAATAGCATTTTCGATATTTTCCCCCTTTTAAAATTTTAAATGCTGCATTTTAATACTATGATGTATATATTTTTCTCTAAAGTATACGATTTATGTTCCCTTAATTAAGATGGCTTCACCTCTCGATAGTTTGACCTGATGAGGCATTTGATGCTTTGGTCTCTCACTGGCTGCCAAAACAAATCTATAAAGCATCCACGAGGCAAATATGGACTTGTGGCATATAGTCTCGGAGTGAAAACCCTGCATGCCACAACCATTCTGGCTTGCTATGTCCACTTGGAGGTTGCAGGTTCTATTCCTCAAACACCCAGAAGCACATTTTACCACTAATTCTTGCTCATGCAATATTTTACAGCGTGGCCATGAGCATGCGAGTTCCATGTTTTGAGAACTTGCGATGCTGGTTATAGTTAGACGGGTAATCTCACAGTTTTAAGACATTCCAGCTTGAAACTTCCTCCAGTTTTTTACATAGTTTGTAATGTATCAATGGAAAATGTGCCTGAAATTATTCTAATGCACCTGAGATAAATTTTGTAAAATAAATTAAGCCAACACTTAATGGTAATGTGACATCTCATTGGCACACATTTCCAAAACACCTGTTAAATTTGGCAAAACCGAATTCTTATATTAATATTTTTATATCTTTATTATTTAGCGACAAGGAAATATTGGACTCAAGAGAATGCACTGTTATTATTTTATCGTATTCCATACTTTTTTTATTTCGATCATTTGATAACAGGCTCACAAAATGTCGATAACTAAGGTAGCCCTATTTTCAGCTTGCTTGGCTATGTATACCAGAACATCTCATTTGGGATAGTTGAAGGGGGAAGGGTTTGTTTTTAATGTTTACATCAGCAGTCACGATCTATCCACTGCTGGATAAAGGCCTCCTCACAATAGCACGATCCCTCACATTTTAACAATGCTACGAATCCCAAAGCTCCTGCCCGAGGGCTGATGTCTTAATATTAACATCGTATATTTGTCCAGGTTGTACCGCGATTAACCAATGCACAGACTGACCTCTGCAATGACAATATGGCATGGCCTCCCCTGGCTGAGGCTCGCCAATGGAGATGTTAAGAACCACATTCTTTATATATATTTTGTACGCACATTATGAGTGCATTTCATGATAAGGCTGAGATTATTAATGAATAGAGTAATACGTGTCAGGGTGAGTCTGATGTTTATGCTGAGTGTGCCTGTGGCACAATGTGTCGTTTTGGAGACAGAGATGGCCATGCAGAACACCGTGAAATGTGCGCCATGTAAGTGGGCTGATTCCTGCAGCATTATCTTATCGGCTCCCAGCAGGGACTGCTGATTAAGAAAATAGCAAATACCTCCCGAGTGGAACACAAGAAACCCATTGTTATTGAAATCAGGTTTTAACCGCTCTTCACTGGAATGGTTTAGTCTGCTGCATAGCAACCAGGATGTTTAGGTCTGCCAGAGTCTTTTTGCATTAAATTGCAAAGGATAACCTTCGACTGTTGCAGCTGTGTTAAAGTGTTTTATTGCAACCGGTGTCCTTTTGTATATACATACAGTTGTGGTATTTCCGCAACATTGACTCTTTAAGGAAAGATTACAATTAACAGGAACAGTGTCACACAAAATTCAAGCGTTTTTTTATTCGATTTAACGATTGCCATAGGCCAACTATGGCATATTGCAGAAAGCAAATGTGTGCAGCTTAGGAATTAACATCGGGATTGGCAGCGGTGAGGGCGCTACGATGGGGGCGTAATGGGCTGATTGGTGAACGTGCATCGAGGGTGGGACAGGAGGGCAGGAGGAGGAGGAGGACGCTTTCCCAGTGGCACATGCAGACTTTGCCAGAGATGCAAAAGGGGGAATCTCTGCGTTGTACATGAGCAGCGTTGCCGGGTCACCCTGGGATTGCCTGCGCTCCCGCCTGAGCAATGGGCCACCCCCTCCCGTCGCCCTGCGTTTGTCACCAGACCAGCCTCGAGTGTTAGAGTCCCCGCACGACGGCGTGTCGCTCTCGCGTGCCGTGCGGCCGCTTTGTTTGTGAGCTGCTGCCTCGCCTGGAGGTCACTCTCAGCTGTCACGTGCAGCCAGGAGGAGCAACGTCCAGTGGTGTTGTTGAAAATCCGGCGGGTTGTTTTGTTGTTCCTGCTCGTCGCCTGCCCGCTTTTTAATCCTCGTGTGGACAGAAGGGGATTTACTTGCAGTGGGAATTTGCTTGTGGTTTTTTACCCGTGGAAATGCAATTTTAAAGCATGGAAATTCTGGATGTTGCGATATCGTGGTGTCTAATGAGGTAAGGTAACTTTATTTTTTTTAGTATTGGTAAAAAAATATAATTGGGCATTGCAAAGCTCGGCTTTGAAAAGCAATGCGTAGGAATATACACGTGCTGTGCTTTTATTGTGTTGCGCGGAGGCTGATGGAGAGAACGAGTGTGGATACATCGGTAAATGTTTGGATGAATGCACACGCTGTGAAATTCGAGTCAAATGTGCAACAGCTCTGTTATTGACCGTGCGTTGTGTTTATATTGAAATGGGTCAAACCGCAAAATGCATTTGATCGTATCAAAAGCACTTCACTTGATCGGTACATTTACAGGCAGTTACAATGTGAGACTTGAGTGCATGGAAATATAGTACTGTGCAGTTTTTCTCTCCATAATTGATTAATTGCAATAGCAATGCATTGGTTTCAGAAAGCGGATGTGCTTTTGGTTCATGTGATGACACAAACGCTTTTCTACATTGGCACTTCATAAATTATGGAGAATTATACGGATACACGCTTTGGAATCGCCGTTTTAGTCATAAGTTCGTAAAATAATTTAATCTCATACGGAAAACATGTTTCATACTGCTTATAGAATATTACCAGATACAAACTGGGATATTTCGTGCATCCGATTCTTAATTTTGAACGGAAAAGTTGACTCAATGTTAACCTTCTGCATATTTAACAGTTAATTGTTCAACTTGAAAGCTTTTACGCTTACATTTTTTTTAAATTAGTAGATTCAATCCTCGACAATAAAAACAATACAGGAAAACCTTGGATTGCGAGTAACTTGGTCTGCGAGTGTTTTGCAAGACGAGCTAATTTTTTTTAATAAATATGAATTTCATAAAAGAGCGAGGTCTTGCAATACGAGTAGTACGTATATACGCTTTGTCTGCCGAGCGTCACGTGATCACAACTGATAAACGAGTGCTTTGATATACGAGTGCTTTGGAATACAAACACGTTTCCGGAACGAATTATGCTCGCAATCCAAGGTTTTACTGTATATATTTTGGCGGGAACTTTTTATTTTATTTCAACAATGTGCCCCATGGAATATTTCTTGGATTTAATGAAATTAAGTTGAAACGCAATCTCTTGAATTTTTTTGTTACCTTTTCTCCCAGGGACCTCCAGATAAAAGGGGTGATTGCTATTTTTGTTTGAGTTTGTATTTCTGAAATGCAAGTCCTTGCCTCTCTTTTAGTTCCGTGTATGTTACAGCATATGACAAAAGTATTACGCGAGGTAACATGTCGTGTCACCGTTTAACGGTAGCATTATACATGTCGAGCAAAGCCCTCGTTCATAGAAAACTAGTTGCATTTTCATCATTAGCATTAGTTTTAATTTTCAATTAGTTAAATTCTGAAAATTAAATAGAATACGTTTTGATGCCTCATTCAAATTTATCTTTATGCAAAATAGCTATAATTCTGGGCTAAAAAAAAATAATTATTGACATTCTGCAAAGGTATAATTGCATTGCAATTATACCTGTGTAATTGAGCCTCATTATCCTTTCTTTATTACAGCTAATGGTGGATATTTTTACGACAAAAAATAACACGTGGCAGCCCTGTAATTTGAAGTGATTATGGTGTCATGTGGTGTTTGACTTATCCTGATCTTTTTATTTCTATGCCAGCACGGTGTGCATCATTGTCCGAAGCTGAGATTGCAGTCGCACCCAAATGTGATGCGGTGTCATTTGGCCACGTTTTTCGTATGACTTGAATTTACAACTGGAACCTTTCTTTCGCAAGAAACTCCTCCATGTTCAACTTTTTTCTGGCAAAGAAATATTTGAAAGGGTTCCTGCACCGCTTGTTCGTGACCATGTTCTCAAAGAGGCGCCTAAAAGGTGCCAAAACAGAGCCAGAATCTACCTGTGAAGAAGACACCAAGGAAGATTATACTTCTAAGCCTACCCAAAAGCAGAAGCTTAAAACGGGCATTAAACGCACCGCCAAGAGGATTGTGAAGCTGCCCAATCTCCGCAAAGTCCAAAACGAGCAGGACAGCAAAACGACTTTCCAGATGTCGCCAACGTGTAGCTACAGAGTGGCCATGGCCAAAGGCCTCCCTAAGCACATTGCGTTGAAGTGCAAGCACGGGAAGGCCCTTGATGAGGCCTTGTCTCCTGACAGTGAAAGTGAATGTGTCTCCGAAACCTTACGGGAGGTCGCGTGTTGTTTGAAGCAAATCGCCTCTCAGCAGAAGGACAAGGATGCGAAGCACCCCACGTTTCGCGTCAACCGACCGGCCAGCACGAGCGGAGGTGTGCCTTCCTTCCCCCAGTTTGAGCGCTGGAAAAAGCTGAGCCACGAAGCGTTGCTGGTGCAGCGCGACGCCGAGGGCTGGGAGGAAGAGCACAGCCCGCGGAGCGTGTCGCTGGACAGGGCGGCTCGCTGCTACAACAGAAGCACTAGCCTGGTTGGGCCTGACGGATTGATGGAGCAAATCCTGCGGGAGCTGCAGGGCATAAGTCGCATTGAGCTTGAGATCACCGAGCTACGGCAGCACGTGAATGCCCTCAAGCACTCGGTGGATGAGATTTCGGGCAGCATGGAGGCGGTGCACTCTGAAATAGAGCATATCCGCACCGGATTCACGCCCGTGAGCCCCGTTAGCCAGCAGGCGGACGTGGCCAGCCTGCGTCTCACGCACGTCGCGGAGACGGCCGGAGAAGACACCGAGGGCCTGGTGCGGAGCCTTTTTGCGGAAAAGCTGGGGATGCGTGATGACCAGCAAAACTTCCACATTCAGTTCGCCTGCAGAATAGGTCAGGAACGAAGCTGTTCCGAAGCCAAACCGAGACCCATCTTAGTCAGATTTGGTAGTTGGCAGGAGCGGGATATCGTGCTGAAAAAATGTCATCGGCTGAAAAGTTCTGGGATCAAAGCGTTTGCAGATGGTGTTCCTTACAAACACGGAGTTGCAGCAGAAGACTTGAAGCGCAGGTTGTACTTTGAAGGTGTCAAGGGTGAGAAGGAGGGCTGGGAGTCGGGGGAATCGAGTGGGAGTGAGATGTGCGGGACGTTCAGCGATACAAGCTACTCCGCTCGTAGCTCGCTGTCGGTGTTTGGCAGAGGCCGGACTGAGCATCAAGCAGAGGGCGCTGGAACGTATTCTGACTACTTAGCCGAGCGCAGGTCGGTTGACAATGACAGGACCTTGTTATTCTCTGAGAAAGCACCGCTCAGCTCATCGTACAGACACACAGTTCAGAGTGTTTGGTCACCTACGTCTGAAACGCAAGACGGCCAAAGCAAAAATGCAGAATCCCCAGTGTGGACCTTAAGAAAGGACATCACAGCTGGTAATTTACAAAATAGAAGACCTTACTCGATGGTGTGTAAATCTTCTTCCACTACTCTGGATTCCGAAGTCCCCAACACCAGCAGCACCAGCGGCCAATCGTTCCGGCATTCGCATGACTACACCGACTCCCTAAAGCGAAAGGAGAAACCCGGCAAAGCTTCAAAGTGCTACTCGATGGCAAAAAATGATCGCGCCTGGAAATCGGGAATTATTTTTACAGATTATGAAACGGCAAATATTCGTATATCAAGCAAAGAAAATCGGAGAACACAGATTTACCAGAGTAGCTCCCCGGGAGTTTCCCCTGGCAGGAAGCCAGCGGGCAAAGGAGTGGAGCGAAGAGCAACGCGTGAGGAGACGCCTGCCAATTGGCAAAGTGATGAGGGTGAGCTCGTTGAGCAGAGCGAAGACGAGTTCACGGAATTTAGGGCTGACGAATGTCTCGAACAGAGGGACCATGAACTTGTGAAAGTGAAGGATGATGGGCCCGTAGAAGAAGGGAGTGATGATGATAATGATCAAGTAGAGAAAAGGGCTGGTGCATGTGTGGAATGTAGGGATGGAGCATCTGTGGAAGAATATGATGAACGTGTAGAGGAGGAAGAGGATAGATTTGCAGAACAGGATAATGATGGCTGTGTGGAACAGACTGCTGAGTTTGTAACAAAAGAGGATTTTGAGTTTGTGGAGCAGGATAACAATGCACACGTTGATCGAGGAGATGATAAACGTGCAGCGGAGTATGAAAGTGTGGAACGGCAAGATGATGGACGTGCGGAGCACATGGATGGAATTGCGGAAGAAAATAATTCTGAACAATTGGGACAGAGAGAGGGTGAATGTGTGGCTCGAAGCAAACATTTGCTTTTTCAGCAGAGCGACGATATACGTATGGGACAGGGAACCGATGAACTTGGGCAACAGGGGCATCATGAAAATTCAGAAGACAGCATTTGTAAACGAGTGGAGCAGAGATATTCTGAACATGACACTCATAGTGTTGCAGATCTCCCAGAGCAGGCTGATGATGAAATCATGGGTCATAGCGTCGATAACATTAGGAGACATGGGAATGCTGATGCCATCGAGCACAAGGCTGACGACCTGTTTAAATGTGAGGTTAAAGAGTGTGCAATGTATGGCATTGATGAATGTACGCAGCACAAGGTTACAGAATGTGACATGGTGCAAAGTGGCACTCAGAATGATGAAATAATGCCGCGTTGCTCTCAAGATGTAACCGGCTCGACGGCTGTCCAATTGCCTGTGGTTGATGTGGCTTCACGTGACCCCACAGCTACTGACGTGACCTCTAATGGAGGCTCGGGGATGAACACCGCAGTAGTACGTGAATTTCAAGAAAAAACCCAAAACTTTACCCCTTTAGTGAATAAAACAGAGCAGTACGATACGATTGAACAAGACAATTCACCAAAAGAAAGGAAGACCATGTCCATAGAGAGATGCTTCAGCTTACAGAAACTAAGGATGTCAATTAAACGGGCTTCTTTTAGGTCAAATTCGATGACGTTGCATAGAAGAGAAAGAGAGAATGACCAATCTCCAAGCAGCAAAGTCTGTCCCAGTCCAGTTGCGAGTTGTGGGATTACTATGAGCGGTAAAGTTACTGCTGACACATTGCATAAATCCGGGGAAGAAACAAAACTTCAAATTCACAAACGAAATTCAGTCGACGATGCACGCAAGATGCTAGAGAAATGTGGCATGTTAAGTCCGGAATTGAAATCTCCGCAATTTGTGCTCGAATGTAAAACTGAATCTCTAATTCCTAAAGAGACTCATGAACTGTTAAATCAATGTGGGACATCAAAGGAGAACTCAGGAGAGACATCTGCTGTGATCTCTCCTGCAGAGGCATCGGGGGTAGTTAGTCCTTGTGAAACAACTGCGACCATTAATTCATCAGAGATGAATGAGACATTTAGTCCATTGAAGACGCTGGAAACATTCAGTCCAGGTGAATCATCTGAGAAAATACATTTATCAGAGACATCAGAGAAGGCTAATGCAGGAGAAACATCGGGGAGCTTTAGCCAAGAAGTTAGATCTGATTCATTTAGTCAAGGGGAGACATCGGATGACTTTACGAGGAAAGACATTTCTGGGATTGTTAGTGCAGAAAATGCTTCTGATATGCTGAGCCCTGAAGAAACATCTGGTATGTTTAGCACTGAATTGACATCAGATGGGTGTAGCCTTGACAAGATATCCGATAAATCTAATTTGCAAGAATTATGTGGGAAGTTTAACCTGCAAGAAGTTCCAGTGAAGACATCCATGGAAATTTGCAGCATTCACACCACAGAAAAGCCACGCATTTATTTAAGTCCAACCACGGAAATGGAAGACACTTTGATAACGTCATCTTTAACGAGTCAAACCTGCCTCGGCGGTGGTGGTAGTGGCAAACACGACGCAGGTTCAGCAACTTCCACACACTTGGCTAATGTCGATACAAATACGTTGACCAGTCGTGCCCTGCAAACTCCCGGCGACTCGGCGCTTGATGAAGGGCACAAGAGTAAGGGCAACAACATTGCACCGGTAGTTGAATCAAAGATGGCCGCTCCTTCTGCTCGGTATTCTCATTCCTCAGAAGGAATATTTGTCCATACATGCCTGGAGAGTTTTAAAAAGGTCTTGGAGGAGAGAAAACAACGAACCACCTTCCAAAACGCAGTCTGGAGAACACAGCAGAAAATGAAGGTAGCTCAGCTAGACGTTCCCACGTCAGGAGGTATGTTCTCTACGATTTGCGTTGATTGTATTCTGTTGAGTATGTTTATGTATTCAGTTACTTAACATATCTAAAGTTATAAGTAAGCCAGGAGTAAGTATTGTCCATGTTACCTATGTTGTGTAGAGTGAAACTACGTAAAAACTTTGGCCAATCCACTTGCATTGGACCCGATCATATATTGAAAGGAAAAGGTTTAAAATCACAACACATTTGAGCTTAGTTCTTGTTTTTATATTGAATATCGGGGGGGGGGGGGATACTACTTTTGTGTTACACACTGCGTGATCCCAACTTTAATATCAACATTGGAAGGTTTCTTTTTACTCTTGAGACCACAAAAAATCCACAAGCACAAAATGTTATCTGGTTAGGACACTGCACTTGAAATCTAACGGTTGCCGGTTCGATCTTCACGACCCAATGGTTGAAACAATGTCGCGACGAATTGGTTCACCACAGTTCGTAGAAGGGTAGGCAAATTGCCCTCTGGAGCTCTCTATTGTGGAAGTCTTTCTAGCCAGCAGTGGCATGTGCCAGTAACTTGCAGGGCTGCACCTTTACCTTCGTTAGGTGAGTGGAGAGGCGGCTGACGATTCTCCAGAGAAACACAAATGATTATTCTGCTTCATTAGAGAAAGTAAATAAGGCTGACAGCAGTTAAAGGCCTTTCAGCTGGCATCTTGGCATTGCTAATGAGGTTTAAATTGTAACCTCTCCGTTTTAATCTCGGTGAAAATAATTAAGGAAGAGGAGTGCCCCTTTCAGGTGTGGGTTGACCGGCCCAGTAATGTGGTGCATTGTGGCTGCAGTTTGAATGCCCTTGATAGGACACATTTGTTTTTGTAAGCACTAGTTCTCTTGGAGATATAATGTAAAAAAAAGCAGCAAATTACATTTGGCAATAAAAATTTAGATTTTAATTTGAGTAAATCTCAGAGGCTAAACATTAATTGTTGAGCATTTTTATACTAACTGCCGTGACTCAAGTTTTGAGGACAATTTCAGTGTCCAAGTCGTATTGGTCTCGTTGATCGTGTCTTGCTGATGGGGCTGTGGCGTTCAGGCCACAGTAAACATTGTTTTGCCCAAAGAAATTCCGCTGGGAGGCATTTGTGTTAAAGGTACATGGGGTGTTAGATGAAACGTTATTCCCTCTTTAATATGGGGCAAGTCCCCTTTCCAGTTATTTTAGTCGCATTCGTAGAATCGCGTCGGTTTGACAGTTTTAGCTGTTTTCAGTTCACCCAAATATTGCAATTGCAACTTCACTGGAAATCTAATTTTATTTTTACGCACATATAACATTCCTTTAAATGCAAAGAATGCTATCTGTGAGGCTGTATTCCAGTGCATAATGCAAGTTATTAATTCGGTCACAAAAACCTTAATTAAACAGACAGCACGGGTATCTGGTTTGCACCGTGGAATTGATGAGTTTTATAGAAATCCCCCGCGCTATAAAGGACGACGCAAATGGAACATCCATTAAAACCTAGCAAAGACTAGATAAAGGAATAAGACAAACATGAAACCACGAATTCCAAAAACATTTCGAGCGGAGAATTGTAAGTGGGCCTGCATGTCGCAACTGGCCTGCATGTTGTTGTAAATGGCCAGCATTTACCCCCGACAATAGCATTGAATGAGGCAAGTGATGTGCATGTGTTCTTCCGAACTGAAATGTTTCCTGCGCCCACACATTTATTAAGTGAAATTATAAACCATTTTGGAAAAAAATTGGGATGTTTTGTCCCATGACGGTGGCTTTCGTGGTGCAATTGAAAAAAACGCGTATGTTGAAAAATAATATAAATAATAAAAGAAGCACTATTATGCGGCACATTAGCAATTGAGCAGATCTCACCTTGCTTTTAAAAGAGGTCACTTTTTCGACATTGTACATTGTTGTCGTGTGAATAATAAATGTCAAAATATGGTCCATTTCAAGCGAAGCTACATTCTCGTCTCACTGGGGAAAGGTAGATATGTCACCTTTTTAAAAACGTTTGTTTATGTCTTTTGTAGTCGCATGTGGTTAATAACATGTGAAGCAATTGCACACCAATGCGGTCACAATGGAGATGATGACACTTTTATCATGATACTCCGGTTATTGTAAGTGACAACTAGCTTGCTGCTAAAACAATAGTACAGCAACAGGTAAAGGTGCAGCCCTGCAATTGCCTTCTCACGCAGCTTTGGCTGGCACAAGGGCCTCCACGAAAGGGAGCTCGAGCGAGTCGCTCTAGGGGGGCTCGGATGTCTTGGAAGTCCTGGGATCTATCCCACACTTTGCCACACCACACGGGGCCTAAATGATCGACTAACTGTGCTCGACCCATTTGCGTCCCTGGGTGGACAGAGGTGTGAGGATTTAAGAAATTCTCACCACCGTTGTTTTCAACTACCTGCGTCAGCCGAGAGATAAAAACGGTGACCGCTGGCACGCAAGTCCAATGTAGTTAATCATTGCACATTAGCAGCATGAACATAACTGTGTTCCTATAGGTAAATAATCATCATTTGAGTACCTAGTCAATTGTAAATATATAAATGTGTAGTGTCATTTATAAAGATATATACGGTATATACACATATAGCTTTCGCAGAGCGTTATTACGATACTATGTTTTTCACTTGGGCTCCATTGCATTTATATTTTCTCTTAAGTTTCTTCCTTGGTTGCACAAGAAGGATCGTGGCGATTTATACCTAAATGCACGTTGTGTTTTTGTGGCTGGGTAGCTTTACAGGATACTTTGCTCAGAAGCGAAATTGCATGGAGTTGGTTGGGTTTTTTTTTGCAGGGAATTGTCAGTCGAGTCCGTGACGTATGGGAAAGTAGTGTATTGCGTGACCGTTTCAGAGCACCGCTGCCTCTGAGCAACTCTAACTTTCCAGTATTCTCTTTAAAAAATATATAAAATCAAACTCTTGAGCCTTTTGACCTGGCTATTTAAAATAACGCTGAAATATAATTTAAATGCCTGTGTGTGTATAATGCCATGTACATGTATGTGCTAGTACAGGCTCCGTATGAACATTATCTTTGCTCACGAATATTCGAAGCTTTCAATCAAAACTAGCTTCTCGGTCAATATTTTATTTCCCCGGTCAGCGTTTTACAATTTTACGGTCTTCTTGGCCTAACAGCTTCATAGAGATATATATATTGTTATCTATGGCAACGTTTGTCTCTGGAAATCACAGGCAAGAAGACGATTTGCTCTTATCTGCTTACACATATTGGGTGCACAAAAGTAGAAGACCAGATATTCTTTTAGAATTCTTTATTTTCAAGGAATGTTGACACTATATTTCAACAGCACAAAGAAACAAAGTCATGTCACATTAAATACATCTCACTTGATAGGGGTCCCACCCGTGTTGCATCGTGTTTTTCATTTGGACACGTCCTTTTGACCAACCCTCACTTGATTCACGTGAAACAAGTTATAATAAGAGTAAATATATGGCCTTAGAGAGAAAAGCTGCAAATTATATTTAGACTAATGGTCTTCTCACAACAGATGAGTTTATGACACAAATACCTGGATTTGCGCTTCACTTAATAATTGGTTCCTAATAATTACCAGTTGTGACTTGTCAAAGTTTGCATTTTAATAGTGCGCCTTGAGTTGAGTGCAAGACTGATGTTCAGTTTTGGTTGCCGCCTTTGTCATGCGCGGTGGAGTGGCCCGCGTTCGCCGCTCGTCGCGGAGTTCCTCACGTGTCGAATCCAGCAAGCGCCCCAGGTGCACACTGCGGGGTGTTCTTCTGAACCGTAAACATGCAGGCTTCACAGTGGCTCTTAAAGATCGCCCATGCGCAAGGGAAGGCCCATTGGTTGCCGAGCGTCGTTGTCCTCATGTGTACGTTTTACCTCGCAAGCTCCTCAATTGTAATTGGCGTAGCAATCATTGCCCCCTACTGCCAAACCTTGGCTGGACCCTCCTGAAAGAGAGTCGTGTGACTCAGTCTTTTCTGGGTAAATACGTGGAGTGAATACATAGATTTACATACAAAATGTCCTTTGGCTGTACACTAAGCTCATTTGCAATGGGTATGTTTTCCTGCAATTCACTTGCCTTGTATTTTACCTTCCGCCAGAAGGTCCAGAGTGTGCTGCACTGGATCACCAGGTTATATTGATATGTGTGCTGCTGTGGCATCTGTTGTTCGTGACCTCTTGAGCACATTGTGATTGCATCATTGCTCTCCTTCATTTAAAATCATCTCATTCCGCTTAAGAATATGTAACGCTCCCCACCCCAAAACCTGATGCACCTTCCCGATTCACCGATTTTCAACGTGCTGTGCAACGGCATTGGCGAAGGGCTTTCGTTGTTTCTTAAAGCGTTATTAACTTTGTTTCAATTATGTAGGTCATATTCAACATCGAGGTTTATAAACACACATTTCTCAGCATTTTGAACGTGCTTGCAAATGTTTATAGACAGAATGGTGATGACATTGTTCATTTTGGTATATACATTATCCTTGAATGTGTAGTGTGTGTACACGCTTGCTATGTTTATCAGAAACATAATGCAATGGGTTTTTGGTGATGTACCTTTGGTGTGTAGGCCCGGATGGCTGATGGAAGCGGAGACCTTCAGAAGCCTGGCTGGTTCAAGGGAACAGCAGGGTAAGTCTACAACAAACATTACATTTTGTATGGAAATCAGCCAAGAATCGCTGTACTGGCATAATGCTGGCTTCCCGTTAATGTTGGCCTCCCAGTTTTTTAATCCGATATTTCTTTGTTTATTGAAAACGGTAACCATCACAAAACTCATTTGGGTTACAAATATTGTTATTTGCAAAAATAACGATTGGTTGGTTACATTTGGAACTTAAAATAACATGTCTGGGTTCGTGATTAAAATATCACGTGCAATCAAGGTAGTTAATGTAATGTGTTGGCTGTTCCTTCTTTACACCAGGACATGTTGTTATTCTCTAATAGCGATGCCAGTTTTTCCGTTGTAATTTAAGTTCACCTGCCTATTTGCATTGCGTTGACTTACAGTAACCCCGTGTGCCTTTGACAGAAATCTTCAAAAAGGTTTGAAAATATTAAATACAACTTTTGCATATGTAAAAAAGTGACTTGGAGCCGCTGTGTTCCATGCTTGGAATGTGTTTAAGCACAGCGCCAAGATCAGCGGACTTGGGCAGCGCCACATTGAGACTGAGCCGTTAGCGTGTCTAATGTGGCAAGCCGACACTTCAAAGGGCGGACGTGACACTCAATTATCCAAACGTCACTCCCAGTGAGCTGCCCAATGCTGTGTCTGCACTGCTCAGGATGGGCTTGTTTGAAGGCATTAAGAAAATAAAGTCTGCGCGCAGCATGGATCGTCTGTTCAGCATTAGCATCTATATTCACGTTTGCCTCTTCTGAAATGTACCTTTTAAAAAATTATTACAAATTTATTTAAGCACTGATTTTTTTTTATATATATATTTAAAGTTGCGTACATTTACATTTGTTTGCCCATGTGGCATTATATGTATGTTACAGGTAACATATCCAGGTTTTAAATTAATATAGTACACAATTACTAACTATTCACTATTTTTATTTTACCAGGTAAGGCCCACTGAGCTAAAAAGCTCTTTTTCAGAAACGACCTGACCACAGCGTTTCCTTATTTGGAACAATGGCATGTGTTGCTTTGCTAGATTAGTTCAATCCACGAATGTTTGTTCGCCTCATAAGTTTTTTAATATATCACCGCAATCCGAGTCAAAAAGCACGTTGAAGCAATAATAGACCCATGCATTGTCCAGTATGTTCGACCGTTGGTCATGTTCAAATGTAGGAGACTTTTAAAGTTGCTGGGTTTATGGTGACAAATGTTTGTAAGTTTTTCATGTTCCCATGATGGTGGTTTTATTCGCTCGATCGTGGTCCCTTCACCTCGCGATCGTCTCCTCTCCAGCCGCTCGTTACCTCCTCCTCGAGTTTGCTGCATTGTGCCTGTGTTTTTTGCAATGTGCCAGTTTGTTAATATTGCTGTTTTGTATATTTTTTTAAATCACTGTTTTTGCCTGAACCTCTGACGCGTTCTGTTCTGTTGTTGCCTGTTCCTTTGTACGGATCACTCTGCCGTTGTTGTTGTTCTGTGCCGATAGCACCACGGACCTCCCTTGCAAACTCTAGTTGGGTAACAGAATAAATAGGACATTCCGTGCAACAAGTAAACATGTAATTGATTGATGCATATATAGCAATTATCAAGCGGTGAAATGTTAAAGGATGAGCGTGGATGCAATTATAATTTCAGCTGTTTTGCATTGTAACTCTGATTAAGTGCCCACCTGCCCCACTGTTCAATGTCCCTGCAGTCGAGAGACGCCGGTCGTGTTCGTGGAGGTGCTCTGTGCAGAAGCGTCCATAGGATTGAGTCTGTCGGTGGATGTGCTGTAGCTTTGCTACGGGTCTTTTTGCAAATATTTCCAGTCTTAAAATGGCTTGCAGCTGACCATAATCTCGTTTTAATTCCTTTAATGTTTAAAGTGAGCTCTGCGATGACACGTCCTTGCGCAGTACTTTCCACAGAAACGGCTGGGTGTGTTTTCTGAATCTTTTGATGAGAGTGGCTCCCAGGAGCACAAGCACTGCGACAAGGCCTCAGTGCATTCATCTCTCCATCAGAAACTCTCTGCAGCTTATTCAGGACTCAGGATTGACACAGTGTGTGGCCATTTAGAAGAAAATTAGTCCAGTGGTGCAACCCTGCTTTCTGGCAGTGTAGAGGCAGACACTTACACAGGGCTGGACGGTGGACTATTAGACAACAGTACAGCAAGTAGGTTTCTGATCTATCGGCACACCATTGTTGTTGTTTTCCTTTGGTTTCCGTGTAGATTCTCCTCTTGCTCGCACTTCCTCTGGCACACAACTGAGGCTTTCACGGACAGATGGAGGGCATTTTATTGGGCGCAGATCGTGGTCAGCAAATAGAGGTTTACAGAAAATGATCTGAACACTGGAGATTGCATTGATGAGTAAATAACTGATAAGCATCAGAACAAGTTAACCATATATATATTTATTTCCCAAATATGCCTTGAAGGTTAAATATCATGGATGTAGAAGCCCAGAATACAGCAAATGGAGAAAATATGTTTTGGTGATGTAATTATGAGGAACTACAGTGAATAATTTGGCTCGTCTTATTGTATTTGCTGATTACTCTCAAAATAGAACCAATGGTATACAATGCAATACTCTCAAATTTAATGGTATGCATAAGCTCTTAATACTCATTTGTAATTTGATAAATAGACAATTTAAAACATATTACATACAATTAATCTAAAATAATCTGTATGAATATACATCACTGGTTTTTACGGTCACCCCTATTCAAGCAGCATTACATTTTGGTTTGTTGTCATTTCCCCGCACCTCTGATTAGCACGGTTGGCTACGTACGGTGCGAAATAAGTCCAACGTACATACGACATGAGTATGCCCTCTTGTGTACATGGTTACCAACAATCCCATGACACTTCGGGGACGCTACCCAACCACCCTCGTCTAGGAGAACCTGGTTTAGTAGCTGGAGACACTTTGACGAGTCACGGTCATTTTATAAATCTCACATGACTCAGCCTTGCTCGGGGTAGGCTGGGATATTGATGGTGCAATCCCCATGGCTCTAGTTATACAAATCAGTAGATATCAGTGCAGGAGATAAAAACACACATGTTTTGTGAACAGGAATGCCAAGTCATTACCCGACATGTTTTGTGAACTGATTGCATTTGCTCGAGATTTTATGGCAACAATTGGGGGACTTTTTTCTTGTTTTTGAATGCCTTCCTTAGATGTTGTTGTCTGGGTTGTACTAACAATGGCGTGGTTGCAAATGGGAGGGGGGCGTTTTGACCTGCTTGTGTGTCCTCCTTTTAGGCCAGATGGCGGGCTGTATGGTATCGACAGCATGCCCGACTTGCGCAAGAAAAAGCCCATTCCCCTTGTTAGCGATTTGGTGAGGCACCCCCTCCCCAGCGTCTCTCCGCAGCCTCCTGCCCCTCCTCCACCCATACTGGGAAATTAACCATGGTCGCCCGAGCCAAGTTTCAAACAAGTTTTTGGGCTCAACGCTTTCGCTCACTTAACAGAACTACTTTGTTGGTATGGAATTCATGGCCGGTTGTTATTCACTTTGCTCGCATGGTGCAGGGTCCATGAGAAGCTGTGCCGGTTGTGATCCCATCTACGCAGCAAGTTGTGCTAAATAACCTCTGTGTATATTTCCAACAAATTACACATTTTCTTAACTTTTCATAGATGCTCAATACCTTGCTATTGCCTAATTGCCCGGTGCTGCCCTGGTCAGCCAAAAGCTTTCATGCACCACGTAACTTCTTAAACGTCTAAATTCTCAAGTGGGAGATTTTTTTTGTCCTTTGGAGATTAAAGGAAATCGCCTTGCATCTTTATTCGTAACGAGCACCCAACATCTCGACTGCCGTCACAAAAGCGAAACCGTTCTGCCTTCCGCAAGGCGCGCGTAGTTCTCGAGCGTGGGCGAGAGTGGCGTGATCCCGAGGACTGGATTTGAAACTTGCGGCAGCACGCATGGTTAACTTCAATCCCTGGCCACGGTGCTGCTGCGGTGGCGAGGAAGCGCACGGTGTCCGCTCCTGCCTGCCTTGTGCTCATTCCCCTTCTCTCCCTCCCCCTGCTCTTGGGTCTCTCCCTCTGTCTGCCCAAAACCAGGAGAGCGGCTGTTAAGTTCTTGGATAGCATTGACAGTATGCCTGACATTAAGCCCCGACGTAAATCCCTTCCTCTGGTCAGCGACCTGGTGAGACTGACTGTGCTATTGGTTGTTCGGCCACCTGAAGTTCATTTGTATTGCATGCCCATGTCTCGTCTATTTTAAGCCACGTGAGTGCAGACTCCTGTTGAGCGCTTTGCTCGCAAACCTCATTGGGGGTTGGGGGGGGGGCAAGATCTGGCTGCCTAAAATGGACAAGTCGACTTTTATATTCTTGGTTCTTTCGGTAAAGTCACGTAGAAGGGAAATAATACAAATAATACAAATATATAACAATAAAAATTCTCACGACGTTTCGACTGCAACACAAGCAATCATCATCAGGTGTGAAATCCACAGCAAGAAAATTTGATGATGATTGCTTGTGTTGCAGTCGAAACGTCGTGAGAATTTTTATTGTTTTATATTTGTATTATTTTATTATTTCCCTTCTACGTGACTTTACCGAAAGAACCAAGAATATGAATCCCTGCAGTCACGAAAGCTTTAAATCAAAATTTAGGTCGACTTTTGTATTTGATAATTAGTTTAGGGTTTTAATTTGCTGTGGGCTGTACCTGAAATTTGGATGAGTGCTTCTTTTGACTGTGATTGGCCTTGTTGACTAATTTCAGGTTCATTTCTTTAACCAGGTGAGACCTCAATAGGCCAGGATAGTGTCGTTCATAAGAGTGACCACGGTCACCAAAATGAAAATAATGTCTACTTTTGATGAGGCTATCTGGTACTGCAGCATGACCACATACTTCAGTCTACATTGATGAAACTGTTACATTTGGTCTTTTCTAATTCAGCACAGATTATTACTACTTTGCATAGAGATGCACTTCAGTCTACGAATATATTATTTGTGCAACAATGGGGGGGGGGGGAAATACGCTCATAAATCTAAAGTAGCATGCCCACCCTTGGCACGTTGCCTATGGCAGGCTCGTTGCCTGCATCGAGAGGGTGTTTTGCATGCGCACTTGGCTGCTAATGTGGCTTCAACTGGTCTCCAGTCCGCTGTGATGTGTGCGTCACTTCACCTTATTCCTTGGTGCCGCATTTCACCGCGTCCCACCGTGCATGCCTCCTGATGAGCACGAAGCCCACGTTGTTTCACGACCAATGGGTCCGTTGGAGGCAGAGCCAACTCGCTGACATGATTAAAATGCTGTCCCATAGCAGCATGACTCTCCATCTCCTGCTTTCTTTTCTTACCTACTTTCATCTATATGTATGCTCACACAACTAAAATGTCACCTGATGAGTGTTTTTTGTTGTGCCCTTAATAGAGATTTAGCCCTAATGCTGAGCTATATTCTGGTTCGGTGTATCTTTTCTCATTGACCACATAAAAAAACTGTGAACTATATACCCAGTGGGTTACATACTGAATGATTTTTCCGTTATGAAATGGATAACTGGTTGGTTAGCTCACAGTGCCCAAACTAGTTGACAAAAATGCCCCAAAATAGGTTGAACCAGAGTATATTAAACTGCATTAATATGCATATTTAATTGCACTAAGTGTTTTGGTACTTGAGTTTATTTTAAAATGCTTGATTGAACTAAACTTTTATATATGTTGCTTAGCGGGTTCAGACTGGTGCGCATGATGTAAGATCGATGTCCTTGCAATAGTCGCAGTGGAGAGTCCATGTACCGCTTTACTCACATGCAATAACATATTGTAATTTTTTTGTATGCAACCATACCATGAACTCAGGCAATGGTAAGTGTACACAATGTTTTTCATAACTAAAATTAAGTTATTTCTTTCTGTGGGTCAAAAGGTTGCCAATTTACTAACCTTTTCTTGTGGAATTTTTAAGTTTCAGGTTTATTGGTTTTCATTTTTATTCTTCAAAATATGAACACTGGTCTATTTCTCCGAATTGTAAATTTTTTGCCAACATGTTTAACCTCACGGGATCCTGTAATTCTTACATCTGTCTTGTGCAGATTTTGGTTTTGGTCGCTCCTGGTACTTATGGTTAACATGAATGAAAGTCACTTAACAAGTAGCTTTTCACAGTCAGTATTATGATTCATAATTATTTTTGGGTTGGGCCACGTAACGATCTGTACGTGAATGTTATATTTGTTTGGGAGAATTGTTCTGCAACTTACCAGCGAGCCGAGACAAAGATAATTGCCACATTTAAACGCTTGCAAACACCACGTGGTGACAACTCAGTTTCTTTTGGATGTCTTCACGACACAATGTTGGCCACATGTGGCTTTCCCCAAAAAAACAATTATGAATCCTCAATGAAAGTAAACATTTACTTGGTGACCACTTCCTTGGTTTTTTGACGTTCATCACGATGTGGTAATAACAGTGAAATTCTTCACTTGTCACGTGTGGCTGTCGGCTGATTCAACTTTCCTTCTGCAGTCCATTGCAGCCATGCAGAGGAAAGCAGGCCTGGCCTCGGCGTTGGCCTACAGGGCTTCTCTCAACGATGAGGACTTGGTGAGCACATTCCATCATAATTCCCCATGGCCAATACAGTTTGGTGAAGGATGGCTGTTGTCTCTATGAGGGCAGAGTCACACTAAATATATAAACTATACCCATGTGTTTAATCATGCAACGTTGAAAGCCAAAAGCTAATTTTGATGAAGCATTACATCGAAAGAACAAAATAATAAGAAGCATTACATGTGAAATAAAGCTATGCAAGTTATACTCTTAGTTCTTTTGGTAAAGTCACGTAGGTAAAAAATTAAATAAAAATAAAAATAAAACAATAAAAATCACTATTTAAATTTTAATTTCATTTTTTACCTACGTGACTTTACCGAAAGAACTAAGAGTATGAATTCTTGCAGTCACGAAAGCTTCAAATCTAGAATCTATGCAAGTTACACGTGGATTGCACCAATGTGCCATCAAATGCCTGTTGACCACATTGTTGTGCTCTAGAAGGCGCATGTCTACAAAAAGGCATTGCAAGCCCTCATCTATCCCATCTCCTGCACCACTCCGCACAACTTCGAAGTGTGGACGGCCACCACCCCCACCTACTGCTACGAGTGCGAAGGCCTACTGTGGGGCATCGCACGCCAGGGCATGAAGTGCAAAGAATGTGGGGTCAAATGCCACGAAAAGTGCCAGGATCTCCTCAATGCAGACTGCTTGCAACGTGAGTGGACCTTCAGAGGGATTATCTTGACCACGTTATTTTCTTCCGGAAAGTTTATGGACAGTGTTTTTTTATCTGTGCAGAAGTCAGGAAATCCTCGAACAATATTCACAGGACAAATTAATTGTGTGCCAAATCATGACCAGGTTTATGAAATTATTTGTAATTGTTAATTACACATTCGTGAATGTTGAAGTGGGTTAAAGGCTAGTGTCCCATGGCTATATTCATCAATATTGACCCAACTGCTCTACGTGATGATGGTAATTCTTGTGTTTAGACTTTATGTACCAACTTAATTCGTGATTATTTTTACTTGTGATATTTTGGTGATTTCACTCGTAAACTGAGTACAAAAACCTCCCCTTATGCATGACACAACTGTGTGTGTGTGTGTGTATTACCCCTTATCCATGACACAACTGTGTGTGTATTACCGTCGGTGGCTCCTCTCTCCCTCTCATATTGTCTGCAAACTTGCATATTATAGGAATGGGCAACCTTCAGATAATGGGAATAATCACTGATCAGACTGATCCAGCAGGAAACAGGGGTGACGCTTTTGATGGGCAAAACTAAGGGGAATTATACTCCTTAAGATGCGAATCTTCACGGTGGGTTTTTTTGTTTATAGCTGACACAGATTTTTTTTTTACACACAAGGCATTGCATTGCCTGCTCATTCTATTTCCAATTCTGTCAGGATAGAAGAGCTGCAATGTGCCACATGCCAGTATTTAATGAATACTGTTTGTTTACTGTTGGCTTGCTAATGGGGATGTTTAATGTAATTAAAAATCATTAAGTTCACATTCTTAGCAAAGTAACAAACATGCTGCCTTGTAGACTTAATGAGATTACAGTATTCAGATGTTTAAAAAGGTTAACCTCTTTAAACAATTACAATACTAAAGCTAATCAAAGTTCAAATGCATTCTTTAAACAAATACATTATTTCATAAATAATGAAATTATCTTAATATAAAAGCAAGAGTTTTACAGATGAACTTGCTTTGGCCTGATCTCAAAAGCTGAAAAAAAACTCAACACATGTTTCAATAACACTGCCATACAGATACAAAAAAAATCATGTTATTGATGACATTTCAGACAATGGCCCTCCTTCATAGCACATCCTGATGAACAGTTTTTGTTATAAAATTGGAGGCAGTTGTGTTTGATGTGGACTAGCAGGCTTTACTTAGGTTATCGCACAATAGGCCATCACTGAGTATTCTTGCCCCAGCATGAAGTTAATCTTGTGTGTCAGCCCAAGAATACCTGGCATTGTGTCACAGCAAATTACTTCTTTAGTATTAAAGATAGCATTCTGTGAAGCATTGTACAGGGCCAGGTGTGACATATGTGGTGCCGTGCATGAACAAAAATGTTTGTTTGCCAAGGGGGCCACCAGTGGTGCTGGGGTAAGCAGGGAGGGGTGGTGCAGGTGGCCTCGGTTTGTGTTTGTTTTTCTCTCTCTGTCTTTTTCGCTGTATCTCTTTCTCCATTTGTCAAGCTTTGGCACTCCTTAAATTGTTGGTGTCCTCAAATCCCTGTTCCCTGGGTAGGCACCCTGATCACCCACCCCTTTAGGCCGGGCCTGGTATAGACCGTAAAGACCCTGTAACAATCTGCTATGAACAATGTTTTTAAACTTGGAATCAAAGCCAGAATTAGTCAAACTTACCCTCAATTATATATGAAAAACATAATTTATATAATTGTATTAATTATATATATGTAGATATTATTAATCATCTACAATTACAAAATTATCACATTTCTGGCTGGGTGGCATAGTGGAAGAGCCATAATAGAGGTTTTTGCGTTAGAAGAGTGCTTGACTCAAAACTAGACGGTGCAGATCTTCACGAAGGATTATTACTTTGGCCTATTATCTATGCCGGGAAAATACAATGAGAACCTTTTGTGAGAATTCAACAGTTGTCTTGGGAAATACAGACCTTCATTGAGAAATTGAAATTGCGATCACTGGATAAAGACTATCATCAGAGATGAGCATTTCCCAACGCTTGCTTAAGCATTGAGACACTTTAAAATGTGATAAGTAAATTCGTTGATTGATTGATTCATGAATTGACTGATTAATCATGCAATAAATGTTTATTGACTCTGTCTCTTGCTCTTATAGGCGCCGCCGAAAAGAGCTCGAAGCACGGGGCAGAGGACCGCACGCAAAACATCATCATGGCCATGAAGGATCGCATGAAGATCCGCGAGAGGAACAAACCTGAGATCTTTGAGCTGATCCGAGAGGTGTTTTCGGTGGCCAAGCAGGCCCATGCCCAGCACACCAAGTCCGTCAAGCAGAGCGTGCTGGACGGCACTTCCAAGTGGTCTGCAAAACTCACAATCACTGGTGCGTGACTCCTTGAGGGACAGAATGAGGGGAAAACATGGATTAGAGAATATCCAGTTCAAACTGTGAGGATGAGTAAGTTAGCTTGGGTAGAACGTATCAACAGAAGGGATCATAGCTGTTGGGTTAGGAATAATGACTTGAGTGGCAGACTAGGAATGGAACGCTCCTGTGCAGATGGCAAGGTGGATTGTTACATCGCATGATCGTGAGCGGGGGTGGGTTGACCAAGACTGATGATAATCGTGATGACTCCTTGAGGCCGAGCCAAGAGAGTTGCTGGCCCCATACAGAACATGTGCAATGTCTGTCTGGAAAATAATGTGTGGGCCTGCTTGTCATGTTTAGCATAAAGTACTTTTCTTGCCAATAATAAACAGAAAAAAATTGGTTTAGAAATATTATGAGGATTTTTGCGTAATGTTGGTGTTAACTACCTTTCTGCTATTGCATTAATTAGACCCTGGTGTGGTTTATGTAATGCGGTTAAAATGTCACTCAGCCTTGATTGATAAAATTAAAATACAGAATAAAATGATTGGAAAATGTTAAATTGAATGACAGACAATTAAATGAAAATTTAATTCCGTCAAGCCTTCGATGTTTTAAGGTAGATTTCCAAGCATTAAAATCTCTGCTGCATTAGGACCCTGCTGGTTTCCATCATGGCAGCGTATTCCCCGCATCTATCTGCTATACAACTTTCACATTGCATATCTTTTGCTTGTTATTTATTTTTTCTCATCCGAAATAATCTCACTATTCA
Organism: Lampetra fluviatilis; assembly: GCF_964198595.1. Taxonomy (NCBI): domain Eukaryota; kingdom Metazoa; phylum Chordata; class Hyperoartia; order Petromyzontiformes; family Petromyzontidae; genus Lampetra; species Lampetra fluviatilis. The sequence goes on from NC_136287.1 coordinate 14,106,008, forward strand.
TCCATATACTTTGTGAAGTGAGACTTTTGCATTCTTGTACCCTCATGTACTTTGTCTTTGGTATCTCCAGTCGTGAGTGCACAGGGTTTACAAGCCAAAGACAAGACAGGTTCCAGCGATCCGTACGTCACGGTGCAAGTTGGAAAAACGAAGAAACGGACGAAAACCATCTATGGCAACTTGAACCCCGTGTGGGATGAGAAATTTCATTTGTGAGTTTTTAAAGCACGCAGTTTTTGTGGCTCACAGTATTAAAACCTGTAATGCTGTGTTTTCAAATTACACTTCTAATTAAAGTACCCATGTTGGGTAATGATAACACAAAATATACATTTAAGCTTACAATTCTATGATGACAATAATTATATATGAAAAATATAAACTTCAAAAAAATAATACACGTGAGGGCTCTTTTTAGCTATTAAAGTAAGCTCAGTATATTTCATGTTGAAGATTGCACGCAGTAGGGGATACGAGCACTGGGAAATGAGCTATGAGGCATCAGTCTTGAATTTGAGTCCCACTGCTGCTGCTTTGTATTGTTTTTTAAATACCTTTTAAAAATAATAAACTGGTAAAATGTTATTACAGTTGGCCTCTATCATAAATGTTCATGGCACGGCAATCAAAACAGTTTTTTTTGTTCAATTCTCATAGCTGAAATTTTGCCAATTCAGGAAAAAAAGTACATTTAATATGATTTTTTTTCATGCAGTGAGTAGTTTCTAAGCTGAAACCATCAAATGTGTCACAGACGAGAACGTTGGTTTAATCAGAAGTGACAGAAAACTGTACTTGATCCCAAGATCTCAGTGGTGTCTGCTCAGGTGGCCTCTGACTCCTATCCCACCTGGTCACCTCTACCTATACAAATTAATCATACTTTACCATGAATTTCCACCATTATTTTTGCCCTGTGTAATAAAAAAAAGTAACCAAATGTACGGCAGCAGTTGTAATCAAAGTTGCACAAAATTCCTGCGCGAGGATATGTAGTCTCCTTATGAAGCACTATTTTCCAAGTAATCCTTTCTCATATTAAACAAAGCTGTGCATTCCCAGTCAGAACCTGGGAATTTATTTGTGTCATCTTTTCATCACTTAAAAAATTGTGTGCTTTCCAATTTCAAAGCATTTTAGGAGCAGTCTGTACAAAATGCGTTGATTCAAGTTTGTTTTGACCTTTTGGAATAGTTTCTCTGACAGCTTAAACTATCCCATTGTAATGACGTGCACTTGTATTTTCATGTTGTTTGTTTTCATGCAATTACAATAATAATGCAATTGATAATGGGCACAATTTTATTTTCCACGGCACGTGACTATGGCCGGGGCTCTTGAGGGGTGGCAAAGCTAAACTTGGCGTCGCTCACAATCCTGGAGCCAGAGACGGTGCCATTTAAGTGTCTCTTAAAAGTCAGCGTGGGTTGAATTCTGCGAATTGTACGTCAGTTATAAAAAAAGGAAAGAGCATTACTATGGCAGTGGCATTTAGTGCATTATATATTTATTTTTCTCCCAAAATGGCTGACAGAAAATCGTAAAATGCCCCAGAAACCCTATATTTATAGGTGCACAGCATCTAACAACCCGATGTTGACTTGGGCATACCAGGTCTGTTTTCCTGCCTGTCAATGCTCTTTGGATACTAACAGCCTATGAATTACCACATTCAGCAATTATTCGCTACTACGGTTTTGGCAGCGAGGCATTATTAATCATTTGAGATGATGTTTTGAGGATGGGGAAGGGGGGTGTTGTTTAAATGTTTCTGTAATATTTTCAATTGTACATTAAAGTTGCCTTCGAGCATCGGGTATGCCAATCAGGATTGACTTGCTTAGCTTTGGACTAAAAAGGTTTTTGAATATATGATTTTAGAGTAGATTAATGTGAGCACAGCTGTATGTCTCCTCTTCTAAACGCTAGCCATGTGTGTTACTTGAGACATTCCTAAAACGAGCTTCGCATATTGTGAGATATAATTACAGAGCCGAGCGAAACGTAATCCACGTGCGTTTTTATTCACGCGATGGGCAATGGACACCAACATTTTTGAGAACAGTTCTGACAACGGAGGAAATCGTGTGTCCTCCTCCTCCTCCCTGTGCCCACGCAGCGAGTGCCACAACTCGTCGGACCGAATCAAGGTGCGCGTGTGGGACGAGGACGACGACATCAAGTCGCGTGTCAAACAGCGGCTCAAGCGGGAGTCGGATGACTTCCTGGGTCAGACGATCATCGAGGTCCGCACGCTGAGCGGCGAGATGGATGTCTGGTACAACCTCGGTATGCAAACGCACTGCACTGGCACAGGATTCTGCTGTTTGTGTTTAGTTTGTATGTATGTTGAGCTTCTTTCGCGGCATACGTAGCACCTCCAATTAGCATGGTTGACTACGTACGGTCCGAAATAAGCTCAGCATACATTCTCTAAAAGAAAATATGGCACTCACAAAGTGGTAGATATTTTATCAACCCCATAGGGATGATGGGGCTGACTCAATTCCCATCCTGGAGTTGAACTCGCAATCTTCCGCGTACGAACTGATTGCTCTGCCGTTTAAAAAATATGACATTGCTCTTCCAGACCGGGTATATTTTTTCAGTATGAAAAATAATTTCCTTGAGATCTAGAAAATGCAGTTCGTGCACAGTTCAGTAATACACTGCGCATTGCACAACTGGTCATCACCATTAAAAAATAATCCAGTTTCATTTCACCCCCCGTACAAAGTGAGTCGACTACGATTTCTCACTGTACCACTTACTACATTATATTAGCAGCCTCTGCCACTGCTTTATGCCTGTTGTAAGATGTTGCTAATGTAAGATTTTGCTATTGTAAGATGTTGCTAATGCAAGATGTTGTGCTGGTTGTGCACAGTTATGTGTTGTTTACTTGTTTTATCATTGTTGTGCCGTTCTATTATTTGATTATGCAATAATTTATAATGCACGTTGAGCAATTAAGACATTTCTCTAAGGGGACTTGCAGTCCAGAGGTCCACCGGTTCAATTCCTCAGCATCTTGGCTGCAACATTGGGCAGGTGTCTTCAATGCCGCCCCCACCCCCAGAGCCTCCTTGTCAACCGAGCAGTAATAACGGGAACACCACAGTGAGTCGATTGGCAGATCACACGTGGTAGGGAAAAGTGTGTCTACTCGTAGCTTTCCAAGTCGTCTGGCTAGCATGGACGGTGGGAGATGGGACCAGTGGCACAGTGGCTAGTTGACGGCACTATGCACCTGGCGTCCTAAGTTCGATTCCCAGCCACGGCTAACATCAATGGCGAGTGATGTCCGAACCAGTTCTGTTTAATCAACTGACACTAACCAGCTTGGTGAAGTATGGTCAAGCAAATCCCTTGACCCATACAGAGTGGACAGAACTTCATTGAGCAGTAGCATTACAAAGTGCTGTAATGTAATAGTATTGTTATTTACAGTGGAAATGTATAGTTTAATGTTAATAACTATCAAATCCATTCATATTAACTAACATAAGAAAATCCATTTGTGAGCTCTGTCCAAAATCATAATGCTCAAAATAGTCACAAACACGTAAGGGGGACAGTCGGCGTTGATATCGAGGTACCTATCGATACAATTCAGTTGCTAGGTTCTGTTACTATCCCTTCTCAAATGTATATTCTGTTATACCATAGGGCTAATTGGTGTGTTGGAACAGATATTAAACTATAAAGTATCTCCATACATTTTTACTGAAAACTTTCGTGACTGCAGGAATTCATAATAATAATGTGTTTGTTTATCTACGTGACTTTACTGAAAGAACCAAAGTCTACATACACTTCATGTTCAATTCTTACAATGCATTGGTCACCGCCTGTATGCAGCCTAAGGCTGAGACACAAGTAAGAGCAAACAATGTCCATGTTCTCCGAAGTTGGTGACGCACATGGCCTCAAGCAATGTGTACACAAGCACCATGAATTAAATCATAATACAGAGAGATAAGTTTAATTGTTTAAATGAGACAACTGACTTCAAATGTATAACGTAATGGAATTAATTAGGTTTCATTGTCGAATGTGTCTTTCCCTGGCAACGTGTGTAATGTAGGTCAGCCACTGATTTTATTAAACCTAAAAAAATGTTCGTAGTTGCTTGTGCAGTAAAACCTCTCAAATCCAAACAAGTATACCGGAATTTGGGGTAAGCCACATAGGCTATCGAAATCTAGATATAAATAACCAAAACACTCAAACTGCAACACTGTTTACGTGCTAATTGAGCTGCACGTGGTAGGATGTGATGTTCTGTCGTCATTCCCATTGCATCATTCTACCATCAAGCTCTCATCTAACCATGTGTAGGAAATTCTACATACACTTAGCAGTAGAAAGTCTAATGGGCTGCCAATTGTAATATATATTTCTAAAGCTATATAGTGATCTGTTGTATGGAATTTAGTGAATTATTAAGCCCCCTTTGTAAAGTTCCTCAGTAGGCTGCGCTCCCTTATTTACAGCTCACGTGAAATATAAGATTGGCAGCCGAATCAAAGCGTATGTATGTACGGTGAACTTCTTTCGCACCGTACGTAGCCAAACGTCTTACTCAATAATTGTAAATGTTGTTGATTCACTCTTCAACACACCGGTGGGCTAAAGTAGTGAACTATTTGTCTTTTGTCAACGTGACACTTTTTTACTGATTGGCCGTGTCGGGTGGTGGAGGGTTACGACACATTTATATATAACACGATTTAACCCAAAAACGTTTATTCTGAATGTACAGTTCAGCTCGCCGTTGCAGACATGTTTCTTTGTCTTTTCCCACTCTCGTCCTTTGCTGCCCACTCATTTGACAAAATGAACTCCCGGTGACACATCCCCCGGGCGATCAGCGCCTTGCTCCATGTGAATCACTCTGCCAGGCTGTGCGCCTGCGGAGATCGCTTGCGCACGTGGAAGGAAGGCTTTAATTGTCACGAAAAAATGCGCTAATACAAATAATTTATCCACGTTCTTTTTTTCACGGCACGTGCATATCCATTCCGTTTTTTTTTGTAATTGGCCACCATAGTAATAGCAAATGTTTACTTTTTAAATTCATCAACATGTTGAAACCTGATATTCAACTTATTCCAACATGTTATAATGTGTTGGCAATGGTGCACAAACAACAAAACTAAACATATTTGTCAATAACACCTCCCTAAACGGACAACATATATCTAATCTTGATTTGAAGCTTTCGTGACTGCAGGAATCCATACTCTTTGGTTCTTTCGGTAAAGTCACTTAGGTAGAAAAAATAATAGATCACGACGTTTCGATTGCAATGCAGGCAATCATCCTGACTTTACCAAAAGAACCACAGAGTAACATATATCTACTCTCATTGGCCTTTGAGGGAAATATTATTGGCGAATGTGTTGAAAGTTTTTTTTTGGTGATTCATCAAACTTCTGTGTTCAGTGTATTCTGCATGAAAAGCATTCGCGTCTGTTGCGATGACGTTGGTATGTTTATTGTTGTCACTGCATATCCATTAAAAACAACGTGGCGCTGCTCAATAGAGCCAGCGTCAGACCTTCCACAGAAAGCCAAGAGACGAGGAAGCCTGCGCCTATTCATCGGTATCACGTTTCGTGAGCAGGCTGAATCACATACGCAGGGACGCTATCAACACAAGTCTGCTAATGTTGGTGCTTCGCAGCGATGGAATAGCCCCCCCCCTCCTTCCCCCACTGATTGCGAGACAAGACAGCTGGCATTTTTAGACGGACCGCCAACACGGCGATAAAGTTTAAGGTTGCTATGCGCATCTTGACACGCAGCTCATTGCGTTTGTAATTTGACGGATTTATGCGTGCGCCTAGCAAGCTCGTACAAGGCTGTAGCACTCCCGATTTTCTTTTAATGAGTATTATTTAAATTCTCTCACTTCAGCTATGTGTGTCCTATGCGCCGTCTTGATTTCTGTCCGATTTCAACTCGACTCAGCCAGAGGGCATTGTTGCACAGATGGGGTTGACCTCATGCTGTTTTTTGTGCTTGCCAATTCTATATCTAACTTGGCCCTCATTCGTTGGCAATCACTGTGATGTGCCATGTGTCAAGGTACGGCAAAAAGTATTTTTGCATTTTGTTGCCGTAACATCTGTCCTTTACCAAACACCTCAGCCATAATCTCACGTAGTCATGCACACCAATGCTGGTCCAGCTTGAAAATAATTTTGAGATTCAGAGGCTTAAGACTAATTCCGCAGTGAATGGCATTATTATTAAATTACAAATATAAATTTTCTTAAATTTTTCTTGATTAAAATATTTCACCTAGAAACACCTTCGTGATGGCGCGTCTCATTTGCAATCGTATCTGGCATGTCAATTTTCACATACATAGTAAACACATAATGCCACGTATACAAATATCTGTAATGCAAATCTACATATTAAAACCCGCATTTGATAAGTATTTAAACAATTATTTTAAAAAATGTTAATTATTTTTATATCTACATGGCTTTACCGAAAGACCCAAAGAATATAATTATAATGGAATTACAGCAGAATCCCATTTCAAAATTGAGCAATGCATTTGCTACATCAGCTGTTTTCAATGTGCCATTGCATTTGGCAATATTACAAAGGTACGGCATGCAGTCTGTCATCGAGCACCAACATTAGTAAACCGTTTTTGAGCTTTGTTCCATAAGTAGTACACAGTAGTACTTTCAAGTAACATTGCTATCATTAACCCATTTGGTAGATCTATCCAAGTAGTCCTTTGAGATACCATCAGTAAGCCATCTCTATCTGACCATCACTGCTTCTCTATCTCACGCATAGTGTCTAGAAACCATATTCGATCATTCATTCCATCTCGGTAGCTTCCACTGCTGGCTGGTAGGAAGGTGGTGAGGAGGAGGAGGGGTACCATCGCTGCCGAGGCCGGGAGTGGTGCCACCTAGAGCGTGCGTGTCCCTGCAGAGAAACGCACGGACAAGTCGGCGGTGTCGGGCGCCATCCGCCTGCGCATCAGCGTGGAGATCAAAGGAGAGGAGAAGGTGGCGCCGTACCACGTGCAATATACCTGCCTGCACGAGGTAAAGCCACGTGTAGCGTGCAGAGCGGTGGCCCGGCGTGATTGACATGTGGCCCTGGTGCAAGGCGTGAAATGTGGCCCGCTGTCTCTTGTCACTGTACCCTCTCCCTCCTCGTCGCGGGTGCCGATGGCGTGTTTCACACGACGGTGTAGGCCGAGGCATTTCGGTGTCTCGGGAAACGGGTCAGGTGACACACACTCAGCACTCACAGCTGACCGACTGCAGACCTTGACACGAGTCCTAGCAAGATGCCACTGCCTTCGTTTCCTGCGCCGCCTAAAGCCAGGGCCTCCAGCCAACCGCCAACACTCACCCCTTGCCTTCCTCACTTTATGTAGGCCAGAGACGATCCTTTTTGATGTATATCCAGTTTTAAAATGCTTTACATTCTACAGAGATATGCCAAGTGGCACAATGTAACACACAAACTGTGCCACCATTATATGCAATTGAGTTAAATGGAAGAGAAATACCTATTTCAATTTTGTATTTTTTATGGGAATTAATTAAATGGTTGATACCACAGACTAGTGTTTTCTAAACAAATCTCTTTACATTTTCTTTCAAGCTATCTACGTGCATTTACCGAAAGACCCAAAGAATATGAATTTCTGCAGTCACGAAAGCTTTAAGTCAATATCTCTTTACTCATGATACGTTTACGCATAGTCACCACTCACCAGTTATCCAGTTTTATGGAATTTGAATGTCAGACCTGGGCTTGGTAGAATTAAATGTAAAATATAAGTTGCGTGATGGATTTGTTTGGGGACTGGGCTGTAACAATCCACCATCTGCATGTGAAATCCTGGTTTATCTTAAGCCACTTTGAGGGATTTACACCCCATATTTCAACCAGCTCAGTCCTCTATTGGCATGCACATTGTGTCACGGTGCCGCACAACCTTCCGTTGCACCTGCAGTCTTTTCTGTATTCCTCCTCCTTTCAAGCATTCTCTGAAAGTGACTGTGATGCTGCGTTTGAAACATTCAAACGCTATTATTCATTATTGATTTGGGCATTAGGCCACGTAATGATCCGGCCAATATCTTTCTGTATAACCCTCCACCACCCAACTTAGGGGTTTGTATAATAGTTTGTACCAGGAGTTTGTATAATGAAAACTGGATATGGGTGATGAATGCTAAAGTTGACCTTTTGTAAACCAGTGCTTGCAACTTGACACACCCATTTATCTGCCTTGTATCCACGGCAAGAATTGCAGTCGGTCGATGGATTTCAGTTTTGCCTTCAGACGCAACACTCACAATCATTGTGGACACCAGTGGTGGTCAGGGAAATAACGGAGTTGATGGAGTCGGGAGGGGGATAGATGGAAGGAGCAAAAGCCAACACTCCAATCAATTTGCATAGCAGAGATACGTATGTGTGTGTATCTGCATGTGTGTGTGTGTGTGAGAGACTTCGTGTACATATGACTTGGTTGTGTGTGTGTTTTATATACGTGCGTTACATGTAAGCACCGCTCTGTACAAATTGTAAGAACGGGAAATCCCAAGGACGAATTGACTGCCCCGAAATCGATCATAAAATCCAATTTTGGTAAACCTATAAAATAAAACGTGTCAACCCGCTAATGTAACTTGCGTTGCTGACGATTTGTAATGAGGAAAAATGGTTCATCAGCAGGGGCGGAGGGGGGGGTGCAGTGGTCGGCACACCACACGATGAAACGTCGAAACCTTGGTTTGTCTGGATTGGCGGAGTAATGAGTGCACTTGCTTTTAATGCCAGGATTCTGAGCTGCAATTTAATATGTTTTTTGATGGATTTAATAAACGACATTTTTCCATGAAAGGCATTGTATGCAGGTTTGACATATAATGAGTATTGCCACCAAACATAACATTATATTAAATCAGCTTTATATGTGCTTAAGTAGAGGCTTATACAACTCCAATACAGAGCAGGGAGGAATTATTTTTTTAAAATATTGTCACTAACTAAATATTTACCTCGTGTGAGGAATACACAGGGTGCTTGACTTGCCACTCTCATTTGTTAAGAAATGTTAAGATGTTGTTGGAGCTTCATTTCAAACACTTGTATAATTTTACAATTGTATCCTACCACGTCACTTAGCGTTCATATATTTGACCATGTAGTTTCATGTGGTTATTATGTGTTTAATTTAAAAATTAAGTCTTACAATTATTTTTCAAAGGCAATTGTTAATTTTTAACAACATTGTTAAGATTACTCAACTAAATGCCCTTGCAAGAATAATCATCGACGAGCGTCGCTTTACGTTTACCACTTTCGCAGAATCTCTTCCACTACCTGACCGACATACAAAACAACGGCGTGGTGAGGATTCCGGACGCCAAGGGCGACGAGGCGTGGAAGGTTTACTTTGACGAGACGGCGCAGGAGATCGTGGATGAGTTTGCCATGCGCTACGGCATTGAGTCCATCTACCAGGCGATGACGTGCGTACAGACCCCGCCCCCCTTGCCCTCCTCCTCCTTCACGTGCCCCTCGTCGTTAAACGGCCCTCCCGTTGCACTTGTAAATCGACGGTTAGCAATGTTGCGTATTTGCACATGTGCACATCATTTACCCGTGAGGCACTGCTTGCAGTTATCTGCGTGTCCGACGAATATGAACGCCTAATATGATTACGTGTGTATAATTTGTATGCCTAAACACATGCTAATTTCACGCGATAATTTCAACAACATTAATGATCATTACTATTCTTCAGAATAAATCAAAGCATTACTAAGTCTTCAACTTAGGAACTTTTGAATATTTTTATGGTTTTGTAAATGTTGAAAACAAATTTGCGTGCGAATTTTTTCATACTGAAATAATCCGTTTTTAAAAGTTGTATTGTATTTTTTCAATGCTATTGTACCAACATTTTGACATTTTAGGAAATCTCCAAAACTATCAAATTAAGGTGGACTAATATGGCCTCTTTTGGTTTAGTCAATGCTAATATTGTTATTTTCTAAGAAACACCCAAACACATGTGCGCTGTTATTCTAGGTAATGCAACAATTTCCAGTGAGGAAGCCAGCAAATTGCTCCGTATGAACATTTTTTTGGAAATGCCGCATTTCGCCTGGAAAATGGAGCACTTATTCCGTATGATGAGGGAACTCTGCCACATTCTAGCACAGTCGTGGCTGCCACTACTCTAGGGATATCTCACATGGTTAACAACCTGATAGCTAATTGAGATAATGAACATTAATGGCAAATAGTTGACCCATCACAGAACCCTTTTGGGTTATATCTTAATGTCCTTTAAATACGTGTTTTATGTAACCACGTGTTACCGTGTTCACTTTCATTATTTCTTCGTGTCCCTAATTTACATCATTAGTGATCCCAGCAAAGTTCTCAATAGTTTCTTAACGTTCTTCATTTATCCATGACACACCATGCTGATATATTATTTCTTAATGTGTGTTCTTTAACCCTGTGCATTTCCTTTAACATTCCTCATCACCTTTATTTTACCACAGGAAATACCACTGAGGTTAATTATCTGCCACTTTCTCTCTTTATTTTGGAACATCTGAGTGAGAGATATAAATGTGGGTGTACCCACATCTTCCAAGATGTCTGGTCAGAGTGGAAGAGTAGGCCAAATTCCCTGGAGCACTCTCTCAAGTGGAAGTCCTTCTTTGAGCAGTGATGTGAACAAGTACTTGGCTTGCTGCACCTTTGTAAAATATAATAAATTCTGCTGAAAATGTAAAAGCCAATGAGGGTGATTATAATTCAAAGGCCACTTCAGGTTGGTTTAGGCTAAATTATGTGCCCAGAGAAGGCCTGTGGTCGAAGTAATCACATCTAATTAGCACGATCACGAGCCCCGCTGAGGAGGAGGAGGAAGCAGCAGATGGCGTGGTGCTGCGCTACGGCCCCTTTAATGCTCTTGGGCAGCATATCGCAGTGATCTTTCAGCGCTACGGCGCTATTGATGGGAAGCCATCACAACTCTCAGTGGAGTTTCATATTTTTTATTTTACATTCTGAGAGAGGACATTTGTGTTGTGAATGGCCCCGAATATAATGCATTCTGTGGCTCTAGATATACAAACATCTGGTGACAACTCCACATGATTAGGAATCTAATGTCGCGTGTCGGTAGATTTATTCATTTGTGAGTACATGCAGTGGTCGAAATTGGCGGACACACGATGGTACGCCATTCAGGCAATGCTCAGAACACTAAACGTGTACCAGCACTTTTCAAAGCAGTTCCTTTTGCTGTGCCACAAGCTATCGGCAGGGAGGAAACTGCACTGAACATTGGCTGCATGGCAAATGGGCATCAATGGGCTTCTACTTTTCCATTTCGACCACTGAGAAACGTGCCAACGCGTGACTTTGCGTGCAAGTTGGCGAGCACACGCGTGAGTGTGTGTGCGCGTGCACTTCAGCACACACACACACGCGCGCACACACACGTGTGTGTGTGCGTGCACTTCAGCACACACACACACGTGTGTGTGTGCGCGTACATTTCAGCACGCGTCTGCTTTCGTGCGGTTGTACTACATTGGGTGGCCGTTGTGAGTTTTACCACGTCTGTTTTAACGTCGTGCTCACGCGCTTGCACTTGCAGGCATTTCTCCTGCCTGTCGTCTAAGTACATGTGCCCGGGAGTCCCTGCGGTGATGAGCACCCTGCTGGCCAACATCAACGCCTACTACGCGCACACCACAGCCTCCACAAATGTCTCGGCCTCCGACCGCTTTGCTGCGTCGAACTTTGGTGTGAGTCCTGCAAACCCGCCGTGCATTCTGTGTCAAAGATTAAATTACCCCGAATGTTGTCCTTTGAGGGTCGCGGTTCCATCTTACGACGAGTGCTGCCCACGCAAATGCGAGATACACAGCCGGGGTGGAGGGTGGGGTGGCTGGAGGGGGGCGTGACGTCAGTGCGATGCACGACCCGGCACACCGCTGCGAATGTGATTGATGTCATCACGCAAGATGTTGCTGTCAACACTACAAGCAACCTGCCCGCTCAAGTCCCAGCCAGCCAGCAACATTTTTTTTTTATAATGCAGTATCATATTACCCATTATTTTACTTAAGAATTTTAGATTTCACAAGCAGGTACATTCATATTTTTTCGGGCATAGGATGAGCCTCAGATTATTTTCAGTTATTTGTAGCCAATGTTCATTTAATCAGCGTGTAGTCTTCATCTAGGTCGATGATAATACATGGAATTGAGTTTGGTCTTAGTCTGTGGATCTCACTTTTGTCATTCAAATACAAATTACTGACTAATAATGTGCCCAGTGTTAATTCAGCCAGCATTTCGTGACTACATGAAATCCACAGACAGACCAAGACTTTAGAGGAAGACTAAAACATTAACATGCTGCCTAGCAGTGTGCAGCATGTGCCCGTTACACGCTGAAATGGTCTGGGGGAATTTTTGACCTCGGCATTGAAAGTCACTGCCCCTTTAGTGCATTGGTTCTTTGGTTAAATATGAAACCATTATTGAACAGAATTCTTACTCATATATGTGTGCTGCTGTTTGTGACAGAATTTCTGTTTGGTTGGCGTAGTGTTGCACGGCGCTGTTTTGTGATAGTATGTTGGTTTGTTTAGTTTGATGGAAAATGTGTCTATTTAGCAGCAATTGTAAACTTAGCAAATGTATTCTCGTCACAACGTGTTCATACAATGTGAATCTTCAAAACAAAATATGCAATCGCAAGGTTTCCTGTAAGTGTTGCTTCTCTAGCAAAGGCTTTGCTCTTGAAATTGGTCATAGCACAGTCTTTCCAGATAAATCGTGGGAGCTGAAGAGAGATGACAGGTGTGTTGGAGGTCTCGTAATTGTTTAATTCCTCCTATCTGTGACAGCTTATTAATCAATTCTGTTATCAGGTGTGGCCATCCTATCCCCAATTTCCTCCCATTATCCACAGGCCACTGGAGACCTTCCCAAAGGATCATTGCATGAAAAAAACACATAATTTGGCCCGGCATATTGTGTGTACTGTGTTTGAATCCTGAGTCCACGTTGCTGTACAATAATAGCAGCGCACTGTTATGGAACACGATTTTGGCTTCGTTTGAATTGTATGAGAACAGAAAGAGAGGTTTGTCCGGCTCTTGGACCAGCTGCACAACTCGCTGCGGATTGACCTGTCCATGTACCGGGTAAGGGCCCTTCATGACATTATGCTTTGTGGCATTGGCATGCATTTCGTTTTATTATACTTTGTGTGTGTGTACATATATATATACATAGGGACTCCTCTACTTAGGGTCATTCGACTTAGGAACTTTCAGAGATACGAACAAACCTGTCCGTATGTCCAGTTGGCCCATTCTGACCGAGAGTCGTAAGTTCAACAAGTACCGTGTGTGGTTAATGCAGACTTGATTCCTTGCAAAAGGTTTCTATTTGGTGTGTGAACATCTTAACACCTGTTTTATGGCCATGAAGAGTCAAACCTTATTTTAGGTGATTTATTAATGCGAATTGCATTGTAATTATTTTCAGATAATGAACGCTCTTTTCCCGACCACATTCAATTCAGAATTGGTTCGATTATGCTCCTTCAGACTGCAGTGTATGTTAAAGTTGTGCGTGTCTTGATCGACAGTTGAATTTAAATTATTCACCTTCGATTTGCTCTGCTACAATTGCAATTTGCACCATCACTATTATCTGAACGATTAGTGAGTAGCTTAAGTGTTTTTTTTAATCCTGACAGCGACCAAATTACGAGTAACCTATCGCATCCATTGTATTTTACAATATCTATTCCTTAAAAAAAAGTTAAACCACAATGCAGAAAGCTGAAATACTCGACAGATGCATTTTAAAATTGTACTGTATGGAGGGCAGCGGTGGTGGTGGTGGTGGCGTGGGAAGTTCAGTAATTGGTTGAGCGTCATTTCATTAGAACATAGTGCTTTAACAAGCTGTGCTAATTCTAGATTGAAATTAGCCCACTGAAAGCTTATGGAGAGCATTCATAGAGGTTATTTCAAACCGGTGTATTGCATGCATAATTGGGAACATGTGCTTTATTTCATTGACAGAACAACTTCCCTGCCAGTAACCCTGAAAGACTGCAGGACCTGAAGTCAACAGTGGACCTTTTGACTAGTATTACCTTCTTCAGGATGAAGGTATTTCCTTTCACATTGGTAACACATTCATAAAAGGCATTTTTGTTGGGGTGTCACTGAAATGTTATGGTCAATTCAGACTTGTGTCAGTAGCTTTGAATGTCCTACATCATATAGATCACGATGCTATTTTTGCATATGACAATATGTTCCGGAGCCTAAATGCCAATGTTGACATCTATTAGCCACTCAGCGGGCTTTCAGGAGAGAGTTCATGTCGTTTTGCTCTTCCTCCCTTAAAGTAGTGCAGACTGTAGTTGTTTACAATGTGGCCCAGTTTACCGACAGGTTATAGTGTCTCTGCCTGTGACGAAGTCGACCGGAATGTGCCCGATCTCACGCATCTCGGAAGCGAAGAACGGTTGAGTTTGGATCGTGCTTGGATGGGTGACCACCGTGCATGACAGGTGTTACAGGCTTTGCGGCTACGAGATGGGCAGTCCAGCAAAATCCATCGTTAAACACTGTACTTTTGGCGCTCGCACGTCTTTGCTCCTAGCCTTCAGCAGCCCGCATCAACCAGCATGGTGCATCGACTAACTCTGCTGTACTCATTCATGCTGCTGCGAGGACAGAGGCGGAGGGAGCGGGGGTCCATTGAAGAAATGTTGCCACATTGTTTCGTTGGCCATGAGAAGGGGTCGAACCAGCGATCCCTGGATTGCGCAAGTCCAGTGTGCTAACCATCACACCACAGCAGCTTCTCTCTGTTCACTGGAGAGCACACTCATCTCTGTGTGATATATTCCTGGCGGCTGCAGGTACAGGAGCTGCAGAGCCCCCCACGTGCCAGCATGGTTGTCAAAGACTGCGTCAAGGCCTGCCTCAACTCCACCTACGAGTACATCTTCGCAAATTGCCATGAGCTTTATAGCCGGGAATACCAACCCGCTGATCCGGTAAGATAAACAAAACTGTTCACCTGGTAATATCACAAACCGCAGA
Organism: Lampetra fluviatilis; assembly: GCF_964198595.1. NCBI lineage: Eukaryota > Metazoa > Chordata > Hyperoartia > Petromyzontiformes > Petromyzontidae > Lampetra > Lampetra fluviatilis. The sequence goes on from NC_136287.1 coordinate 14,121,181, forward strand.
CCCCGTGATATCACAAACGAATGACTTGGTAAGGCTACAAACGGCTGACTAGATGTGAAAATAGCCAATGTCTCAACCCAGCGACAAGAACTGTACATTTTTTTTGTCATTGTTGCACTCGTAGGCCACCCCTCAACCCAGACGTAAAGTAATGTCTCTGGCATTGCTTTGCCAATGAATGCTAACCGTTCCCACCGGGCGGTAATTTAATTATTTGCACGTTATTTATATATTGTCCTTTACTCAGTTGTCGACATTCATTTACGTCCACGGTGCTGCTGTGATTTATTAGTTCACAAATGCAAATATCAACCGTTTACGTGCATAACGTTCCCCTGGGTTACAGGATAACTTCAGCTTGCATTAGGCATGCAGTCTGCATTTTTGTCCGTTCACACCTCAGCCAGTTCGACTGTGCAGAACACCACATTGCTTGGAATTACTCATTGTAATATCAATGGTCGTTCATATGGTGCACATGCCAAAGAATCTTTAACTGCCGTAGCCCTAAATTTATGCACCAGTGTTAGCTTCCAAATGACCACTCAATGCATTACTTTCTCAACGGAGATTGTCCTATGGAGAGTAATTTACACCACTATCTCAGGGCTGTTAACAGCAGATGAGCACTGCCTCAATCTACGTACGTACATTGAACGTCTTTCGCACCGTACGTAGCCAACCGTGCTCATCGAGGTGCGGAAGGGAAGGACGACACACTAAACTCAACAAGCAGTTCTAAAGAAATGAGCTTTCAATCTCGATGATGATTTAAAAGTGCATAGCTCCAGTGGCTTCCTAATATCGGAAGGAAGAGCATTCCAGACGGCCGCAAAATGCTCGTTTGAGCGAGAAATCACTTTCGTATTACTTTTGTCCACTGCAGCAATTGGTGCTGTTCGTTGATTGTGGGGTTTTATGGAGTTTAACCCTCTGAGATTGTATGAAATCACTTGCGTAGATTGGCTTGCTGTGTAAGCCGTGTACAATGCGCTTGTTTGTTTGCAACCTTCATCGAATGTTGAGAGAACTGTTATATTCGCAGTCGGGCTCCGAGCAGAAACTGTGCTTCTCGAGTGCGGAGTTGTTTGCCGCTATCAGCAGCACTAGTTACTGTGAGACAAAACAGAGCTGTTTGCTAATTAAACTGATTATTTGGTGATGCTGCGTTGGCAAATACTCAAAACATTCGGCAATAACACAGTGGCCCTAATTGTAAAAATATATAACAAGCAACGTCTTGGGCAAATGCACCTCCGATGAGTATGGTTTGCTACGTATGGTGCGAAAGAAGTTTAAATTTTTTTTTTTTCAAGACCATACTATGTGCTATTGATGAACGTGTTGAGTGCTAATTAAGATCACTTTCACACTCCGTCACAAATCTCACACTGCGACTTAGAGGCCCATTGCTCATTTAAATGACTCTATAATCCAATGCACGCAGTAGTATTTATAAAAACATGATTATATACGAGTAGACAATGTTGATTAATAACAGCACTCTATGGTCAATGCACTTAGACTGGCAGCCTGTCAGCTGTATATGGGTTATAGAATGCACACGTGTTATTTTATTGTTCTCCCGCAGAGTAAGAAGCAGGATATTCCTGCCGATGAACAAGGGCCAAGCATAAAAAACCTGGACTTCTGGCCCAAGCTAATCACCCTCATCGTGTCGATCATCGAAGAGGACAAGAACTCCTACACGCCTGTCCTTAACCAGTGAGTTGCCTCGAGTTGATGTCCACTCGGAATGGACGAAATCTCTCTTGTCGTTCATTATGCACATTGTTTAATTCTACTTTCTATGTATGTTGAACTTGCGGTTCATGTTCGTCCCATGTCTCGGGCATGGATCGTTGTTGCAAGAGGTTTTCTGATTGCTTTTGTTTTACATGGGCTTTTTATTTTAAATTAAAATATTTAACCTGGTGTCCAGGGTGTCAACTTATGAGTGCATAATGACCATGAAAGATGCTGATACAAACATTTAAAATCTTTCACTTGTACAGTTTGCATTTATACAGTGAATATCATACCGGGTAAAACACATGAATAAATGTGGTGCACACCGCCAGTTCATTTTGAAAAAGTATTTGGATAAGATTTAGATTTCTGTATTATTTTAATTGTTATCCAACCTTTAAAGTGTATTGAATTAGGTTTAACCTTTGCCTAAACTAATTTAGAAGTGTGCCAGGCCACTTCACCGTTTAATAATAAATCATCTTGAATATATGAGAACAACGGCGATGGGGATACAAAGCTTTGCACAGCTCTTTCTTTTCATGACTATGTCGAGGTCACATGATTATGTTTGAACCTGTTTATAAGTGTCACAAGAATCATCTCTAATAGAATGATGCATCACTATGACATTATTAACAGCTTCCTGTATGGTAAAATCACTAACAATGACAGCCCCCCTTATTATACTGTAGTACTTTTTAAATATGTATTTATTTACTCGATAACATCTTTGCGGTGACAATCATTGCTGGTCGGGTGATAAACCTGAAACATCTTGCTTGCAAAGCATCCCCTCTCCTGTGAGATCATCACAGTCTGTTTCCTTCACGATAGCCGAATGGCTGGCCCACATGGTACGGGGTGCAGTGCCTCGAATCCCATCACTGCCAAGCGTCTCGATGGAGTTTTTTTTTTTACAAAGCGCGCCAGGCGCTGTGAACGGACGACGCCCGCATCAGTTGATGACGCGCCCGTTATTTTGTTTCTTTCATTTCCAGACCCCCCTTCAAACAAATTGCAAACTAAACGCTTTCTATTCGTTGAGCGTGCGTGTGCCAATTTGTGCTCGATGACTCCCGCTGCTCGACGGCGTTTCCCCCCCCCGCCCACCACCTTGTGCCATGTGCTCCTGCGGGTGCGTCGGAGTGAAGTGAAGGTAGCGTGCGGTACATGGGACACTGCGTAAATGAGCTTTGTGTGTTTCCCTAGGTTCCCTCAAGAGCTCAATGTGGGCAAGATCAGTGCAGAGGTTATGTGGATAGCCTTCGCTCAGGACATGAAGTATGCCCTTGAAGGTAGGTACCAGCAGGAACATATATACAATGATTGGAGTGTCGAGATTGTCATTATGCTTATGGATGTGCTGGTGGAATCTAATTTGTTGAACAATGAGCTTATCGCAATGCGGTCTCTCAAATAAATATGCACATATAGCAACACGATACGATGTGCAAGACTATTAAGTGTAATGGAGTACAAATGAGCAAATCCTTGGAAGCTTTGTTGTTACTTTCTATTATCATTATTTTTGTTACACTGTGACAAATCTTCTGAAAGCTTGATTTGCATCGTTTGCGATGGAAAAAATACAACAGTATTACCGTAGCGGGAAAACACTTAGCAGTGCGGCGGATTAAGATGGAAATGAAACAACAAAGCTTTTCATAATAAAGTATTTGCTCTTGAACGTGCAGCAATAGTTAACAGTGCTCACATCTACAAAAAGAGTATTCAGGACATAGGCAGGGGACAGGAAGAGTGGAATGTCGATGCGAAGTTTAATCAAAGAAGACGTTGTCCACCGGTGGAGACGGACCGAGACATTGTTCATGGCTTGCCAACTGTGGGGGCGTGGCAAGGGGCAGGGGGCGTGAACTTGTGAAGCCCACTTTATATATCTATATCCCAAGTGAATTCTGGCGGATCGTTTGATGAGTTAAAAAAGGGCGTTTTCTGGGCAGAGCATTGCAACTTACGTTTAGCCCCGAGACACAACCAACAGCTGGTGGACCTGGGGATCCTGTCATGATTGTGGCTTAAATTGCAAGGTCTAATTTGCGATTCAGGAACAGAGTGGGCGCATCTGAGTTTTGTAAGAGAAGAGAACGGAGAAGAGGAAACATGACAGGGGGAGAGTGCACACGGAGAACAGAGGCAGCAGAGAGGGACACGGAGGGTGGGAGTAGGCAGAGGCCAAGAAGCACAGACAAGGAGAGACAGACACGGAGACAACAACAATGTGTGCTTCGGTTGCACGTCTGGTAGTCGAACGAAAATAACATTCGCATTCAGAGTATGTAACGCACTCGTTAAAATGCATTAGTTCATACTTCTCAATGCAGAAGTCTCCAGAACTGGGTCCTTAAAAACTAATTGTGACTTTCCTGGATAAATATTATCACATAAGTCATGTGCCACTGAGGTGCTGGGAGAGTAATTGCCTTATTAGGCGCATGGCCTGTCCCACTGTGCTTGGAGTGGGCCCCTTGAAGGGCTCCGTGCACCAGGATGTGCCGATGTCACAACGCCAATTGCGCCCATTTCCCACTGCCCCTCCTATTTGTCTGGAGCCACGGTGGCAGATCTCTGATCAACAAAGGCCAATCAAACTCGGAGATTTAACACGTACGCTTTCGCAACCAATATCATCCATAATAGAGGGTTTTTTTTTATTGTAAACTCGGAGATGTTAACGTTTCCAGTTTTATTTTCTGTAACCAGGTGAGATTCCGAGACCAGGATAAGTGACAATGGAGCAAATAAAATTGGAAATAGAATGCAGTAAGCTTGGCAAAATACACTCAATTTACAGCAAGAGTTGTTTTTTACATAGATCCAAAATGTGGGAATTATGCTTGCCGTGTTTAATGTGTTTTTTTATCTAATCGTAAGGGATCTGTGGGAGGGAAGGAATACATGTCTCCTGTAACAGGACAATATAGGGTTTTGGTAATTTGGAAACCCAGTTAGAATGATGTTTTCCCAAGTTCTTATCCAACAACAAATACACACAGGCTTACGGTGCAGAAAAAGAATGCCACTCCATCATTCGAACAGCAATACCGTTTGAGTATTTGCCTTCATCACAACGAACATTTGACAGGCCTTAAGCCCTATCGGGGTCGAGTCTCTTCGTCATCAAACTCGTAAAACTAACAGCCTTTCCACTGTAAGACATGACGACCATCAATCATGTGTGTTCAATTTTGTTATGCTTTCATTGTGGGGCTACTGTTTCCATGTGTGTCGTTTTCATTTTTCATTTGTACTCCTTGTGCCTTCCCTGCTTCATTGTGCCTGGCCTTGTGCCACCGTCGCACCCTCACTTTCATTGACAACGTTTAGCCTACAAACAGCGCTTACACTCAACACACTGTCATGGTAAGAAGCGTCCATCAACGCGTTGCTTGCATGCAAATCTCCTTTAGGCAACGGCAAGCTGGGAATAACCGATGGTGTTATTCACGCAACGAACGCGCATGATCTGCCTTGAAAACGGATCATGAAAAACAAAACTGTAGCGCACATTTCCCTACTTTAGCAACAGATGGCTCTCTGTCTGCCTGCCTCTGTCGTCTCCAGTGTGTCTGGTTGGTCTGCCTGTCCGTCATCGAGTGTGCCACCCGTGTCCACTCCCTCGTCCCATCCCCCTTGTTCCTTCCTCCATTGCGTTCAAGTAGCTCGCGCACGCAAACGCCCCTTTAGTGGCATTGTTCACGATGCTTCGCCAGATGTTTTGCTTTGTAGGAAAAAAAAAGTAATTTAGTTCGCTATTTTTTTTTATTGCTCTTCGCGAATGCCCGCGTCGGAGTTATTTGCGGTATTGTTTGCAGAAATTGGAACATTTTTATTGAGTCAAGAATACAGTAAGTTTTATTTGGTGTAAACACACTATGTGATGCACAGAGTTATTTGAAAATGTTAATTTTACTGTGTTTTAGTGAATGTTAAATATAAATTGGGTTATCGGTCCTACAGAAAAAAAAAAGATTTTCTTTGTAATGCGATTGCAAATTCCTCGGTAATCGGATAATATATTATCTCGAAACGCGCCAGTTGAAACAATTGGGAAGGTTTATTAAACCCCTGGCGCCTGTCTGCTCAGCAGTAGAAAAGGTAACGCCACTGGCAGGTCACGTGTGGTGGGGTAAAGTGTGGGCTACGCTTACCTCTTCCAAAGTGTTTCCGGCCAGCATGGAAGAGTAGGCCAAAACGCTCTTAGAGGTGCTCTCTGGAGCTTATATAGTGGAGGCCCCTTCCACCAATCGTGGCGTGAGTAGAGAATTACAGGGCAGGTCCTTTGTCTGCTCCGTATTCATGTTGTCTAGCAATGTCATACGCCTTCGAAGGAACTCTCATATAACATGTATTGCAAAATTATATACCCATCCAAATGTGCACGAGTGAATTGGGATGAAAACGAGCCCAGTAATTGTCACGATACATACCAAACTTATGTATGGCAAATTACGAATGCGTTCTAGCTCATCACTTTATATAAGATATTTTGCAAGCTGCATATTTTACATTTTATGTTCTTTTATTATTTATTTTACATGTTTTTTGTTTCTGTTCATGACCTGTGTGTGTGTCAAGGCTCGGCCACTGTGTGTGTACGTAGCGTGCTGTTCTCTACCGGTAAGAAATGGTCCCAGATACAGAGCTTTATGAGGCCCTGTAAAGGTTGCTTTACGTGTCTCCCGTTTAATAACGAGGATTTCAAACATGGCAACAGTAACCTTTAGAGGACAAATTGGCGGCACGTTTATGATCAAGAAATACTAAGCAACTTGTCACTCCTATAGTTGATGGCAAATGTTTGGTGGATGTTTAGCATGGTGAATTTAAATCTCAATTCCTACACCCAAACATATACTCATTTCCAAATTCATAGGCGTAGCTATTTATTTTGTTTAAATAAATTGAAAGCTAACCTAGCCTCTCATGTGCAGTTTTTTTTACTGGGCAGACACCATCAAATATTGGGCTGCCCATACGCCAAATAAATCCAAGAGTGTACCAAACTAACGAGACGTTTACAGGGCCTCATTCATGGAGATCATGGGATATGTGTGTGTTGTGCTGCTATTCCTTACCTAACCTTACCACAGGTGTTCTGCACGATACCTGTAGAAGTTGATGTACGTTCCTTTCCTGCTCAACTTTCCTTTGTTATACTATCCCTGAAGGGGGACAAAATAACCTCTTTTAGTTGAGTTAATGTATTTGTTAATTTACCAGAATATTTGCATCATCGTCTTCTCCAAGCCTGTAGAATGTTTGTGCCAAATGTTGCAAGAAACAGCTGAATTTCCCAGCTGCTTGCTGTGTCACCACATGCAGTCGAGAATCCAGTGCATGTGGGGGTTGCACTTGTCAGAGCACACGGCAAAGGGTTCATGCCACGTTGGTATCTGTGACCACGCGGATGCAGTGACGTCATTGCAGCAATGCGCTTGGACGTCGTGTCGCAGATACGTCGTCACGTTGTTATTAACGCCGTTACCAGATTGGCGTCGCCTCAGCCCCACACACTTGCGACGTGAAGCGGCGTATTATTGTATTGCCGTGGGTTGCATATGACGGGGATGTCCATTTATATGGGCTTTCATGCCGTGTTGATAAATCAAACATTTAGTTTAATATTTTTTTTCGTGACATTTATGAATACATTTTTTTTTATTCTCAAAAAAAATTATCTGTTAGCAGTTACAATGTTGGGCATCAACAACGAGTGGCCTGACCGCATTATGAGTATTGTTTACTTATGCAGAGGATAAGCTGGATACAAAAACTATCATTTGAAGACCGTGAAAGGGTCCTTGCCACTACCATATGCTAAACGTCAAGATTCATAAAAAAGCAGCTACTTAAACAAATTAACAACTGTCCCGAAATTGTTCATCAGCAGCATACACCCTCAGTACTTGACGTTGAGGTATCTCTCCCTCCAAAGAGTTTATCAACAAAATGTCCAATATGTCTGTGATTATTTGTCATGTGTCGCACCACTGGACAGCATTTTATACCGAGGTGAAACGAATCTATTGATTTTTGAATCAACTGGTGGCAGGGAATCAAATAGATGAGATTTTTCAGGTTGACACCTGTTGAACACATTCATATCACATGCAAGTGATTACATTGGATGTTGATGAGAGCAGAGCACCTTGCCATTCATTCATAAACTCATATCAGCAGCCACCAATATGCCCTCCTCACGCTATTTACCGGTATTGATAAAAATGTGTAAAGAATAACAACTTTCTTCTTCACGAAATATGAAGCCTTTTGTCAATCGCCTGCGAAATGAAACCCTTTCTCACACAGTGTCAGTTATGGGGGTTTGGTTGACTATACTTCACCATGCTGGTCAGTTGGACCAGTTCAGATATCACTGACCAGGAATTAAACTCAGCTTTCCAACTCAATAAAACAGTGCCGCTGACCATCTCATCACCACTCCACCCATTGTCTTAATATGGTGAATTAAATACACTGAAAACATTTATAGCAGGGAAACAATAGACTACTCTTTGTTTTTTTTCGGTAAAGTCACGAAGGTAAAAAATTAAATAAAATAAATGAAAACAACTGGATTAAATCACGACGTTTCGGGCGCAACACAAGCGTCGTGATTTAATTTAGTTTTCATTTATTTTATTTTTTACCTACGTGACTTTACCGAAAAAACCAAAGAGTGAATCCTTGCAGTCACGAAAGCTTCAAATCTAGAATTAAACAATAGACTTTGGCATGACTGACGTTGTACGCCACCTTAAATGTATGACCCATTTGTTCAAGGCTTTTCATTTTTTAAAAAAATGTCATGTTGCAAATCCTCAGCCCCAGGCATGGCCCAGATGGCATTGTTTTGGTGTCATTACAAAAGGCTCATCATCTTTGGCACCTCCCGCAGAGACTTTTCGGAGAGACATAAGTGTTACTGGAGGACGATTTCTGCACAATTTATAACCCCTATTTAGAATTGTGAGAGCAATTTACTAGACAAACTTTGTGTTTGGCACTTAATATATTTATAATATATATCTGTATGTGATGCATTTTGCTTTCACTCTGTACTGATGCCTGTCAAAAATAACTTATTCAGAGAGGCTTACACTACTACTGACATTCAGCAGATTAATGAGTCGGACAACTTTTTACTGATTTAACTCAGACGAGGCTTTTGTGTGTGGGGCTTAAAGATTAGATATAGGTTCAGGATTCTCAGCATTACATAAATTAATATTCGAGAGCCAGTCTGAAATCATGTAAACACGTTTTTACGGCACGCCATCACGGATTATAATGTTTAAAGTCCCGTACCAAGTGAATATTGATTGATTGCATTCTTTGATTGTTGTATATTTTATGTAGGGTATCGTGTCCGATTTAAGTTTGTGCAAGTTTATTTTATTTGTTATATAGATGGTCGCGTTTAGCCAGTTACCTGGGAGATCCGTGATGCGTGTGCTCAGCAACAACAAACCAAAGACAAAAACGTCAACATTGCAGAGAGTCAGTGCAGGGTTCTTAAAGAATCCTGCACAACTCACAAACGATAGGTGTTTAACGGTCATAACGAAACACAGGCGAGTCAGCAACAGTTACAGTGTCGTGAAAAGTAAGGTACAGGCGCACGTAAGCGCTTTATATTAGTCTAACGGCGATATGAAGACGTGCAAGTCGATAAAGACGGTGCAGATGTGTGGGAGCAAGAGGCGTCAGAAGAAGCTCGGTGCAGGTGCACGTAAGCCCTGTGTCATTTTGAATGTGTGTGTCATCTGGAGTGGACTTATTATCTGCAGTATCCATGTATCCATGTACATATATATTTACTGAAGTCGAATTGCAACGTGGTCATTAATTGACTGTGCTGTAAAACGCAGGCAATGCCATTCTTTTACCATGATACTGTAATGTGTGAAACATGAATGCTTGTCCAGGCATCAAACTGTTCAAGCCCTGTATACAGTAAAACCTTGGATTGCGAGTAACTTGGTCTGCGAGTGTTTTGCAAGACGAGCATTTTTTTAAAATAAATATTAATTTGATAAACGAGCGAGGTCTTGCAATACGCTTTGTCTGCCGAGCGTTACGTGATCACAACTGATAAACGAGTGCTTTGGATTACAAACACGTTTCCGGAACGAATTATGCTCGCAATCCAAGGTTTTACTGTATTTGGTGTTACATTTTAACGCATTGTAAGGTGGTGCTGTTAAATCTCTACATTATAAAATTAGATATATATATCAGTTCAACACGTAGGCTTAGCAGTAAACATATATACTGCTAGCCGGTTCAAATTTTACGAAGCGTGTACTTTATATGTTTTTACTGCTCACCACTTAATATTTTATATCGCCCTTTTGTGTGCACGCGTACTTGCACACGCTTCGTTCTCCTGCAGCTTGAGTAAGCGTCTCTCCGTGTGTCTGCAGAGCACAGCAAGAACGGGCAGTGCAAGAGTGCCGACTACATGAACCTGCACTTCAAAGTGAAATGGCTCTACAACGAGTATGTGCGGGACCTGCCGGCCATCAAGGGAGAGGTCCCCGAATACCCAGTGTGAGTAGTGTCCCTTCCCTCCTCCACTGTGGCTCTCGCCCACGCACCTGCTCCGCCACTGTGGAGGGTGGGGGGATTATGGCTCTTCGTGAGGTTGTGTATTCGTGCATGTGGTAGCGACTGGCATGTAGGGACATCCAAAGACGTGGGTTTCTTGGAGCGTCAGGACATCAATGTTAGGTGTGTTCGTTATGATCGCGAGATACTCACGGTTCACCCGGAACAGTCCCTCAATGTTCATTTGGATGATCCTTGTCCTAGGGCCTATCTGGCGCGCTGTCGTTGTTTGGCACTGAAGAGTGCCGTTGGCGTGGCTTGTGTTGTTGTTGCTCTGGAGATTGGGAGATCGATGATCGATGTTCGGTAGCCGCGTTGATGGCTTTCGTCGTGATTTCTCACTTAACAGAGTGGGCCACGTGAAGGCAGACATCTTCCACTCCTGCTCCACCACTACTGTCATCTAATGATAAACGGTTATGATTATTTTTATTTGCTACTTCCGCTAAATTCGTATCGCGCAAGGCTTCCACGAAGAGAGGCGCTAATGTTTCACAGTCGGCAGTAGTTTCACGGTTAGGGGTGATGTTTCTGCGTGTAATCCCAATTGAGTCATTTGCAGGAATATATTTTTTCGAATTTGGACCGTGACGCATGAACACAATGGCCTACCATGGCGCCGCCGCACATCAACGCAGAATATGATGGCACGATGTAATCAGGTGGTTCCATGCGGTAGTGTTACGTTAATGTACTAACCCAGGGGTCGGCAACCAAAATAACAAGAAGAGCCATTTCTTTCCAATTCGGTACAAAATTCAGTATTTCAAGAGCCGCAATGCATCTGAGTACATACTGTACATACTGTACATATTGTCAAGAAGCAGCCCGTAAAGAGCCGCATGCGGCTCCGGAGCCGTAGGTTGCCGACCCCTGTACTAACCTATCCCCTTCCCAGGCACGGTGTTAGAGTTTTGATTTACTGTGTAATTCTGTGTATGCATTTTCACGTATACGCTCGGTTTAATGATCTCCGATCGTTGCAAATAATCTGACAGTTGATCTGTTTGTCCCTGCTCAGCTCTCGGGGTATTACAATTGGCATGGTGTGTGAAGTGAAACAATGTCATGCACGACTAGACAGCACTGCCTGCAGTGTGCAAGATAGACTCTTAACATTAACAGTGGGAAGTCCCAGCAGCAGTGTTGGGTTCTGGAGCGCTGTCCATCTGCTAGATTTGCGGCAAAGGGGTTTCTGCTTGTAAAATAAATTGTATTTCAGAGCAATAATGTACAATTTCTATAGAATTAAACCCATATGCCTTCATATCTCAAAACCAATCTCTTTTCTGCCTTGATTGTCTTCATTTACACCTTAATCACCTTCATCACCTTCACCACCTTCATCACCTTCACCCATTGTCATCTCATTCTCTGTCTGCCTTTTGTACTTCTGCTCTTTACTCCGTCCCCTCTGGAAAAGTAAGTTCCTCTTCAAACAAATGACTTCCGTATGCCTGCCTCTCTCATATACACAATATTGAGATACCACATACGTGGAAAAGCAGTTGTCCTGTGGATAGAGTCATCCCTTCCATAGTAATGAGGGATATCTACCACTGGCTCAGGACCGTAAGCAGGGGATGAGCAACGCTTCAATGGTCATTTGAGCAGGAAATTACTTGCTTATTCTGATTGAGATACGGTGCAATGTAGACGCTTGATAAATTCAAATTGTATTCTGTTGCATGTAGGATATTGTGCTCTATGCTAGGAAAACATAAGTTGATCTGTCTTGTTTCTTTACCCATGCTATAGCACTGCCCTTTACAGTCCACAAAGCTAAATGGGGGGGATGTTGGTGTACGTGTGTTAGCGTAAGTATGTGTGCGGGGAGCGGAAGTGTAGCGGTTAGTGTGCTGGGCTGCAAACCCGGCGATCCGAGTTCGATTCCCAATATTGGTGACCAATATCTAAACTGGTCCTCCGTCTCCTCTAGGTTCACTCAGCCTCAAATGAGTACCTGGTGCAGTGTGTAAACATTGCTATTGGCGAGACAAAGGCAGCTGGGCGTGGTGTTGCCCATACCACCCTCTCGTGTGCCGTGCCGGCCTTTAGAGGTGCTGCTCGCTTGACAGCACTTTCCCCAACAGTGTGTGACAGGCTAGACGGGGCACCTTTGTCTTTGTGGGTGCATGTGGCTGCGCCTGCAGGTGGTTCGAGCCGTTTGTGCTGCAGTGGCTCAACGAGAACGAGGACGTGTCCCTGGAGTTCCTGCACGGCGCCCTGGAGCGTGACAAGAAGGACGGCGTAAGCCTCCCTCCCCGCCCGCGCTCCCCGTCGCCACCGCTCGGCTGCCACCGTAGTTTGCGGAATTCGCGGGCCGTGGCGCACAAACAGAGCTCCCAACATGCCGCGGGCTCCCCCCGCCCCTGCCCCCCCCCCTCCCGCCCCGCCACCCACCGTAAAAATGGGTCCACAGTCGCTGTTGCGCTCGTTACCGCAACTATTGTAATTCAGTTTTGTCTTCTGTGTCACGAGTCTCCGAAGCAACAGTAACTGATTATTGCATCCACTGAGCCTCCGCAGAGGCTGTCGAATGGCTTCAGAACCTTGATATCCACACGTAGCATTGCTAATTTCTCCGTGCCATATGAAGAAAGGTGATCGCTTGTACGTACATATGTTGAACTTCTTTCACACCGTACGTAGCCCACCGTGCTAATCGGAGGTGCGGGGGAAGGACAACAACAAAACACAAAAAGCAGTTTGTATTATTGATGGCATTTTGGGGACAATTAGTATAAGTATATATTTTTAAGAAGACTGAGTTACGCCTATAAATATGTTCGGTTTTATGCCAATGCGTATGGCAAATATTGTCCTTTGGTCAAGCAAATCATCTTCAACAGCGGTGTTTGTAATGTTTATGCAAATCTCTGTAAACTAACTACAGCATAATAAATGGAACCGCTTACTCACACAGACTAAAGAAAATACATCTTTATTACTTGTCCTACATATCAGTAGTTAGCTAATCTCTAACTACTTATATTTATAAATAGACTACTCATTAATGAAAGCCTGCCATTATTAATGTAAATGTAGATTATATTTAATAATAATATACATCACTTTGTCAAACCACTGTGAGATAGCAGCCTCCCCGCCATGTTGACCATGGGCGGTTTTACTGGACCTCACCGCTCAGGTTTGTGAATGTTATGCCCAGGGATCAATTTGGAGAACACTCGCCACTGGTCTGAGCCATGGCCGAGAATTGAACTCGGCTCACTGGGTTCACAGTGTAGTTTACGATCCACTGCAGCAACACTGCTCTCCATTGGTAACGTTAACGCAGCCGTGTACAATGCTCAGCATCAGCCATTCTCGGTCCACTGCTACATGACACTTTGCTCATGAAAATGCCATCCGCTCTCGCACGTGTCAAACCTTAATTGCCAACGCTGTGCCTCTCATCTCTTTATTCTGTCAGGTGCAGCATCCTCTATATTTGCAGCTCCTTTCATCTTGTGTAGCTGACCTTTTGCAATGCTTTTCTCGCTCGAGATTCATAAAAGACCATCGCTGTTATTGCTCGCTCGCCTTTAATGCTCGCTACGCTTTATTAACTGCTCAATCAAGCGCGTATACATGACTAAAGCCATGAGCTGTGCTACTGGCAAAGGAGGTCTCATAATGTGCTCATTAGGCTTCCAGCATTTGTCTCTTTCAGTTTTGTATTCCAAACATGGTTGGAACAAAGGTCCGTTTGAATCTCCTATTAAATTGCAACACTTACTATGTTTATTCACAATAAATGCAGGAGTATAAAACTTAAATAAGTTCCAAATTGATGTCTCTATTTTTATTTGGGCAGATTTTTTATTTCAATAAAAAAATACCCTTTAAAAAAAAAAGGGCGATTCATTCAAAACAATTTTACTTTTTTATTTTACTACTCCTGTCACCTACTCCAAATGTTGAGGTTATCAATGCAGTTTTTGTCCATGAATTGGTGACGGAGCCATGCTCATCTCCTTGCCAAGTTTTGAAACGTGATTTAATCTCATCGGCTGCCCAGGTTTGAATGCAGAATACCAACATTGTGGGGGTAGTTCGATATATTACACAATCACTGTCTCCCTCCTCATCCCCTACCCCCTTGAGGAATACTGCACTAGATGCTTCTCTCGCGGTATGCCCTACACTGAGTGACGCAATGGCTTTTTCTTTGTCTTCCCCCAACAGTTCCAGCAGACATCAGAGCATGCCCTCTTCTCGTGTTCGGTGGTAGATGTGTTCACGCAGCTCAACCAGAGCTTTGAGATCATCAAGAAGTTGGAATGCCCTGACCCCAAGATCGTGGGGCACTACATGCGCCGCTTTGCAAGGGTAAAACCCACCACTGCCTTTGGTGCCGAGTCAAGAGCCCACATGTCCATGTCTCAGTGTCCGTGTTGTATATTTATTCTCTCGGCTACAGAGATTTATCAGTAGCACTTGTGTTTGAGGCCCCATTCTGTGTATGTTTATAAAACACACTTTCCACCGACAGTGAGCGATTTCATATTTTCCTCTGTACGCACACTTAATTAAACACTTATTGAATTTGCAATTTCACAAATATTGTGTTTCTTGCCAGGCTTTTGATTTCTAAACCATGCAAATAAAAATGCTGCTCTCAAATTGATGATGCAATGTTAAAAAAAAGACACGATTCTGTAACAATATCTTCAAATAACGGTGCACGTACATTTGGCCCGCGTCCAGTTGTCCAAGCGACGTCGCAGAATTGTCCAGTCGCACAGCTTGCCCGGGGCTAGAGGACGGGGGGTGACTTCATATCAGTCACATTACGTATTTAATTATTATTAGCTTAATTAAATGTTTATAGAATTTACTTCATATTTATATTATTTATATCTATTTTCATTATGCGCACATTATATAATATATTTTTAATTTAGTCATTATTTAATCGTTGTTTAATTATTTTGGGATTCTCTGAGACACTTCTAATGCCATCCTGTCTGCGTTCATGTTGATGGTAACTGCATTGCTAAAGGAAATTTTTTTTTTTACTCATTTCAAAACAACTATTTTTAAAGCAGGGCATGTTTTTACCCACGTGGACGGTTACATCGTAATGCATGTTTTTGTGACTTGAGAAACTGTTTCAACGAGGAAAGGTTGTGCATTATTTCACCCGTCTTTTGTGTATCTTTCTCAGACTATCGGGAAGGTGCTGCTACAGTATGCTGATATCATATCCAAGGATTTTCAGTCCTACTGCTCCAAAGAAAAAGTGGTATCTATCCTTCCTGCCTCTTTAATCCAATGCTATCCTGGAACAGCGTTCATAATTGGGTTCCAGGGCGGCTTGGTAGACAGCACTCTATCAATGTGTTCAACTCTTATCTGCTCCATGCTTCTGCAGAGTTTGGAGTTCTAATTATATTTAGCTGGATTAATATAGCCACGTGGTTCAATGCAATTTCATATGCAGTCAATGTCTTGGCCTGATTAATATACAATGCATTCATTATTTGAACACAAGTCTAAATTAATGCAGATATTCGAAGTCCAGGATCTGTTGGGTGTATATAGTTATTGCAGGCATGCAGCCCCTCATTTCTGTATCTGCCCTAAGCACTTACAATGTATGACGCATCGAGAACAGTTGAAGAAATATACACACAAAATACATCAACAGAGCCCTGTTTGTCTCTCCACGTTTTTTAATTCTATCGCCCTATGGGTTTTCCAGACCATTTGCCAGTGAGATGCAAAATGTTGAAACTAGTCCAGGCTTTTCTTGCTTAAACAAATGGTACTGGATAATATGCTGGAAAGGCCGTAGGGGAATTCGACTCAGACATCTTGTTTTTCTGCGTAGACAGACGAGCGTCTGTTCGATGTATTACCCATAATACCACACAACAGCATATCAAACATACAAATTACTTCCGTTTGGAAATGTTCACAGTCAATTCACAGTGTATGTCTTTTGTTTCATGTCCAGCCATGCATCCTGATGAACAACATCCAGCAGCTGAGAGTGCAGCTGGAGAAGATGTTTGAAGCCATGGGTGGCAAGGAGGTACGTGCCACCTAGCTGCACTGATCGTCTCTCTCCAATGGGCGCCAGTGGCTCTGGAGGATTGACTGTTGCGCGATGTGACTTCATGTTGTGCAGCTTCGCGTCTCTCCACGTAATGGCAGCTTTGTGTCCCTACGAAGCGAGGTGGTGTATTGCACACGTGCTGGTGCGTTGAATTTGCCCATCGAGGCGCCCAGTGTTGTTAGATGTAAAATATTCTCCCACGATTTTGGGGGGAGGGATTTTTGGTCATCAGAGAAGTGTGGTGGAAAGTAACGGATAGAATTTGTAGGCAGTTTTTTTTACGTAACCAGAAAAAAAGAACGATGTTTGTTTCAGTGATATGGTAAAAATAGAATATGACACGTAATAAAACTACTTAATAATGTATATTCTTAGTTCTTTCGGTAAAGTCACATAGAACAAAAAAAAAAGATAAAATAAAATTTTTATTATAAAAAATTTACAAAAATACTTTGTAATGTATTGCTGATTCAATATAAAGTCCTCATATTAAACTATAAAGTTGGAATTATCTTAGTAATACTCCATTATTCAGACCTCGAGTCATAACCAAGGCATCGTATTTGAAGAGGAGCTGCCCTTAAACTATAATGACACCATCTACATCTGCCAACTGCTTGTCTCCTCCCTGGCTACATTCAGTATTCACACGTTCCTCACCTCTCACCTTGATTATAATCACTCTCACTAATGCCCTTGCAAAATCTCGCCTCTAAACTCGAGCTGATATCCAGAAAGCCGCTGCCAGACTTCTCATCCATGCCACTAAAAATAGTCGGTGGCTTCCTTCTCAAGCAAGCTTTGCGGTGGCCGTGGCGGTGGCAGTGTTGATCTCGCATGCCACCGTCGGCTCGTTCCATAGAATCACCACTGCTCACTTGCCATGCAGTGGCGTTCGTTTTCACAAACCTGCAGAGATGGAGTGCTTCGTTAACCACCAGCTTAGGGTTTGCACACAACCAGCCAACTGCGGCCCAGATGCTCTGACTACTTCTCCACCAGGCCACAAGCACCGATAAAGCCTCACCAACTTTGCATGATGCGTCACTTTTGCCTCCAATTATGATCTTTGTAATTTAACTTGATGCTATTTATTCTCTTGCATATAAATTACGGTGGTCACCCTCAAAACTCCTTCTTTTGCACCATGTCTTGACCATCTGGTGTGCCTTTCCCTCTGCGCTACATCTCCCCCCTTTACGCCCCTTCTGTCCCTCTTCCTGAGTTGCTCCCCACCAGGCTCTCCTCACCAGGCCTGATGTTCCCTCTCGTGTGTACTCTCTTGAGATGTAACATATGTTATGACTTCGTAAAAAAGATAACGCGTAATTGCTATGTGCAACTGGTACGATATGCACGTGAACGTGCGTCGGTATGCATAGTCGTACAACGCGCGATTGCAGGCGCTTACCGAACTGTGCACTCTGCAATATTAACACACATTTTGCAAAAATAATATTTTGGTAACTACCCATTAAATGTGTGCCGTCACGTAACTCTTAAAGCTTATTGAGTCACTCGCGACGATGTCACCCGGAGTGAACGATGTGGCGCGCACTGTCACGCACCATTCTTGGAGTGTCACGCCCCGCCTAGATATGTGGGGCACTCTTTGGGCTTACGTGCGGCACATCGGAGAGTCATTTCAGTTTTCATTTAATCTCTTATCCAAAAGTATTTTCCCGGAGGAAGTGAGGTGCACCAGCTGCCCATGCCAGTTTGCGCTATTATTCATATAAAACGAGAGGCTCAGGGTTCATGCAGGTTGCATGGCCCAACCAGACAGTGCCTTTGAAATGTTACACCATAGGGAGCTTTTTGTGATCACAGAAAAGGTAAGTTTGTCAAAGGATGACTTTCCATCATGCAATTATAATACAAATGTTTTTACGTATTACCATCATTGTGGTAACTTTGCTCTTACCAGCCCTCAAAGGACTTCATATAAGTTATATTCTGCCTTTTGTATTGCTATATAACACCATTAATCAAACATTTTTATTGCATAAAAACATTACCTCTATAAAAAAAAAAGAGATGTAAACTGGTGTTTTCAACTTTCACAACAAATGGGGGAAAAAAATCAAAGGAAGTAGATATTTCAGTATTTCTTGTCTGCATTTCCTTTTGGCTTAAGCACTAACTCGTGTATATTTGTGTGTTTTTCTGTGTGCATCTGAGAGTCGGTTTGCATACACATCTGGATGTCTGCTTGCAGTTTGCAAAAAGCAATTGTTATAAAATCTGCTGTATAGTAACAAAGAAACGCGATTAAAGATAATAGGCCCATAAATAGCCCCCCACTGCATCGTCTGCTGTGTGGTGTGTGCGATGTCTCATGCTGCATCGGCATTTCGTGTTTGCTGTACGTTGCTTTTAACACACTGCTCCTTGTCCTGTCTTTGTCTCTGTCCATCGGGGGCCTTTCTCAGGAGGTGAAATCCGTGCTGTATGGAATTGATAAGGTCTCTACCTCTCTGGCCCTGGCCACCTTAGTCTTGCACGCCCCGGATACAGCTGAGGCGTAGTCACACAAACCCCACTTTGTGAAAGCTTGCATTTTTTTCAGATGGTAAGAGTAGATCCATATTGGAAAATTGTAGTTTACAATCATCGATTAATAAGATAGATAATTGTAAAATGTCCTTCCAGTTGCTGGTTGGAACTGATTCACCATTGCTCTTCCAGTAACCTCCAGCCATGGACTGCACACGCTATAGAATTAAAGCACAAGTGCTTCCCTACCTGGGATACTTGAAACAAGTCCAGCGTTACTTCCTGGGAAAATCAATAATTCAGCATTAATCTAGGGCAGTGGCTCCTAACTCGCATAGCAAATCGAACGTGACACATCTGCATACAAACTGTTAGCAACACAGTTTGCATGGAGATGCTTCCCAGAAGCCCACTGTGGACTCAAGAGATCTTAAATTGTACCAAAAATATTGTTTTGTTTCTGATAATGCAGAAGGAGGAACCAATTTGATGACTTTTAACATCATTGCTGTGTGAGCCATCTCCAGATGTGCTCGTGTCCAGTAAACAATACCACGACTAGATTCCCAAGCAGTGTAATCACTATTAATCATACCCTGATCAACTGGCAGGTCACTTAACATGGTACTTATAGCTTCTAAATTTCAAGACACATTAACTTACACCCCATGAAGTCTCTTCAGTGAGACTTAAGTGGCCATTACGTTAAGTTACATGCATTAAGTGATCGCCAGTGTGAGCCCAGTCTGAGAGAGAACCCCACTACAGCAGGTTAGAATTGTGAAGCCCTTGTTGTAAACAGAAGCGTGCACGCACTTGCGTGCCATTTTATGATCCACGGTTGGAGAGAAAAATGCAGCGCAAAGTAGTGGGTGTGAGAATGCCGTTTGCTTCTCAGTACTCGAGAACCTGCAATAACAACTACATTGCCTTTATAGATGATTTCCCTTCCTAAAGTTCACTTTTCCTTCCTCCTCTTCCTTCCAACATTAATCCCCACGACCCCATGCACTGTGCACTCGTAGTGGGGATGATGTCGATAGTGGCACATGGTGGAAATTTTTTTGTTTCAGCAAAGTCAGAGTACTTTGACGTAATGCGATAAAAGCGTGGGTAGGCCGTAAGTTAAAATAGTGTGCTGGCGATATATAAACCTTTGAGATAAAACAAATAATATAATTGAATATTGTTTTGTACCAAATATTTTCTTTTTATTGAGTAATATTGCATTGCTGTCTTAAATAATTTCTATCATAATAGAAGCAAAACAGGCTTACATTTTATTGTTCTTCAATGAGGAACTTCAGGTATTGTTTCGATATTTAAATTATATTTTTCCCGCACCTCCAATTAACAGAAGTTCAACATACATTATTTATACTCTTTGGTTCTTTCGGTAAAGTCACGTGTGTATACAATTAAATACATTCTTTAAGCTGAAAGTGTCTATGCAGTTTCTGCCCAACGGTACAATGTGAGAGAAAAAAATCAGTTACATCACTGCATAGGATGGCATGCCACAGCAACGCTCCACAAAAGACATGCACGGCACTTTTCCAAGCATTTTCATCTCAAGCAACGCTGAATAGTTTTAAGGAGAAATGGCAGTGAATGTGTGCTGCAAGGTCAAACAGGTTGCATACTGACACTTGTACTGCTACACTTACTCATGGTATATACCGCGTACACTGTACACATTCAGTGCGATCTCTACCTGTGTAAGTTAAAGAATATTCACACACTGAGTATGTGGTGTATTTACTGCTACATTAGTTTGCACATCTAAACATACACACGCGCACTCTGGGTTGAGTGTAAACTTTACGTACCTGCCATCATCATTTTCCCGCGTTTTGCTTCAGGGTGGTGTTGCATACTGTCTGTACAAGGTAGCTTCATAATAATTGGGTAACATTTCCAGCACGGGGGGGGGGGGGAGGCTTCGTGTGGTGCGTCGATGCACAGAGCCATTAACTACCCAGGGCTGCAGAGCAACATAGAGCCTTCGCTTGACACGTCTTGAACATTATTTGTTTAAAGATACACTACATATTTTCTCATTATTCTTTAGGTTATTGAGGGGGGATTTTTTTTTATACACTTTGAAGCTACTTTGTACGATATATATGAGGGGTGGTCAGACTGCTTTGTTATTATGAGGACATGATACTCATAATAGCAACATTGCGTTAGCTCTCATTTAAAGTACTATCTCTGTGCACTAGTGTTGCAGTGGAATAAAGATGACTTTTAAAAAAACATTAATGTCCCTGCACACTTTTGATGTTCTTTTCCTAAATGTTGTTGACCTCCTTCATATGTACGTGTGTGTATTTCCACCCATTAAATCTCGCCATAATGTTGTGAGATGTGGCATTCATCATCTGTCCTTTGTGCACGCCCTGTGTCCTCTTTGTCACTAACGGTGCCCTTGAATCCACATGTGAAAGTACCATGGTGATGCATGGCTAATGAGTTTTTTAATTCGTGGTTATTCGTAATCTCTTCATCGATAGGCTTAAGAGAAGAGCCCTTCCATTCAATGGTGTACCCTGCAAACCACTCCCGACACCGCCATTCAGAATTTATATTTTGTAAAGGCATCGGATATGTTTTGGCTGTACGTGGGCATGGGACAATGCTCGTGGTAGTATATCTGTTAATTAAAAACAGCTTATTATGTTACGCTTTGGCTGACCAACACGATCACAATTGCATACGTGGCTCAGAGCATATGTAATAAATAAAAAAACGCGTCGACATTCTAAATATCGCCTGTGAGCGGCGTGTGTTTTAATCGTCCCTTTTGTTTGACAGTTGGACTCGGAAGCCAGCGACAACCTGAAGGAGCTGCAGGTGAAACTCAACAATGTCCTGGATGAGCTGAGCCGTGTGTTTGGCATCAGGTACCGTATCACGAATACATTTGACTCACCATTGTCTCGCCTTTTGTGTACCACTTATGAAGCATTCGACTGATGAGAAATTAGCGGAGTCATTCCAGCGCTCACAAACAAAGGCCTACGTTTTAAATGTATTTATTTATTTGAAATTAATCAAAAACTACTTATAAATATGGAACAGCCACACTAAGGTGATATGAATAACAAACCAATATACACATTCAAAAAGAAATCGGACAGGTTGACCTTCTTTCACCGTTCAAATGTGGCAAATTTTGACCGCGACACCGGCAATCAGTAGCCTACTCTTGCGAATGAAGTCCCGGGATATTTAATGTCCACTGTGTAGCAGACGACTCGTAGTGTTTATTACGGTGAATACCACACCGCAGTATTAACCAGAGCGGCTGCTGGATTCGAACCGTGAACCTCCGCAACAAGCAGCAAACGCGGTACCGCTGAGCCATGTCACCAGAGTTGTCTCGATGTATGTGCACGTGTACATGCACCGTTATATCTGTGGATCACCGTACATGTTTGTTGTGTGCGTCTCTGGAGCTGTACCATGGAGCGGTAGTGTCGCAGTTGGCGAGCTGCACTACGAACCTGGTGACCCGAGTTTGATTCTCGCTCATGCCCAACACCAGTGACGATTATGTGAATCGGTCCTGGGCCTCCCTTAGGTCGACTCGGGCTCAAATGAGTACTTGATGCGGTGTGTAAACATCGCCACTAGGGAGACAAAGGTGGCCGGGCGTGGTGTTGGCCACCCACCCCCTCGTGTGCCGTTCCGGCCTTCATTGGTGCTACTCGCTAACAGCACTTGCCCCAAGAGTCTGTTAAGGCTATACGGAGGAATCTTTGTCTTCGTACTGACTGTATATTGGCGTTCACCTCCGTTTTACCCCAGCTTCATGCCGCATATCGAGGTGAGTGTCAAGGCAATGGGAGAGTTGCTGAGCCAGGTGAAGGGACCCGGCAACATGCTGTCGAGTGCTCGCAACACGGCTGCTCAGGATGCTGACATCATGCTGCGGCCCCTCATGGACCTGCTGGATGGAAAGTAAGTGCTTTGTAAAGTAAGTGTGCTTGTTAACGCAACTGACCATGCCCCGAAACAGCCTCCGCTTGTCCTTACCCATGGCACTCGCATCGGGCCTTCAGGAAAGCAGTCGGCAAGGGTGTTAAACACCGGCTAAAAATAATTGATCACCATTTTTTATCAACATTCCATGCCATTCGAAATGGATGTCAATTATCTCGGTATGTAATATATCTTATTCATCACCAATTCTTCTCGTGTTATCTGGGCGCTGTTATGTTCTCTCAAAATAGTTTTCTAATTGAACTGCTATTTCATTATCCTGCCTACCACTTATCTCTTGCACACACGCAATGCTTTTCTGTCCCTGTCACAAACTCTATGATGGTATGTACACACCAATTAACACTCGCATAATGTCTGTTACATGCTCATTCTATATGCCCATTGGGGCTGCAGTGGTATAATTCTTAGTTAACACGTTGCTCGCCAGTTCCATTACGTTTTCCATCACAGCAGTTGACACAATGGAGCAGGTTTCTCAGATACCGCTGCCGTTCACCCAGCAGTATCAATGGGAACAGCGCACAGTCCATCGGCCAGTCGCGTGTGGTGTGGAAAGGGTGGCTGCACCCATCCAACACGTTTGGTCAGTGTGGAAGTGTAAAGTTGAAAGGCCTCTGTGTAAGTATATGAGTCTATATGTGAGTCTAAGGGTCTCTGTGTGACTCGATGTGTATCTGTGTGTCTTCGGGTTTCTGTGTGAGTCTATGGGTTTTTGTGTGAGTCAGTGGTCTCTGAGTCTGTGGGTCTCTGTATGAGTCAACGGCTCTCTATGTGAGTCTATGGGTCTCTGTGTGAGTCTATGGGTCTGTATGTGATTCTGTGGGTCTCTGTGTGAGCTCGTGTCCAACATGAGCATTTTCTGAAGGCACGAGTGAGATTCAGTCGTTGTGCCTGGAAGCCAGCAGCTGGAATTACAACTTAGATATTGATTTATCGCTGCTTCTCAATTCGTATCCATTCAGACTCTGTGATATTCCCTGATTATTACACCCATTCACGCGTTTATTTGTGCTGTCTATGCGAACTCCCATCTCTCCCCCCGCCCCGCATTGCCTGCCAGCCTGACCTTGTTTGCCAAGGTGTGCGAGAAAACGGTGCTCAAACGTGTGCTGAAGGAGCTGTGGAAGATTGTGATGAACACCATGGAGAAGCTCATCGTGCTGCCCCCTCTCACCGACCAGACGGTGAGTGTGTGAGCGGCTGCCGGCGCCGTGGGGGGCGAGATTCCGTGACACGGCCCCCCACTTGGGCCGTGTCGCGGTGCCTCCGATGGCGTCGGCGTTATTGTCGATAACTGCAGTGGCAGATTGTGTCAGAGTGATAGTGGTGATAATGATAATCATGATCGGAGCATTCTATGCAAATTACAACGTGATCAGTAATGAGGTGACGTGCCTTTGATACTTCATGTTTTCAGCTTGACTGGTTTTGTGTGGTTGTGCACATCATATATAGCTACGCAATTAAAACCCTGCTACCTATGTTGCAGTAATCGCAAACACCACCACATACTCGCATTCAAGTGACCTACAGTCCTGTTAATTCGCAGGGAATATTTTGAAGTAAAAAAAAAAGCTGATGAGAATAACATCCTGTTTTTATTGACTTTTTATAACTGTTTATCACTATTATAAGAACATACCATTTCCCTCCACATTTGTAAACATGCGTTTAGAGTATTTGGCCGCTGTAGATTTCTACTTGATGAGCCACTTCATTCAGTTATTTTTTTGGCTCGGTCACTTCTGAAAAGGGATACATCGCTTAGTGGGCCTTACCTAGTAAAATAAAAACAATTGTTTATAGTTTTAATTAATTGTAGTCATGTTCCTTCCAAATTTTGAATATGTTCTATTTCTATTCCCTGCAGTCACGAAAGCTTTAAATCCAAATACATGTTCTATTTATCACGAACAATCATGTCAATTCCATATTTGGTATTTGCACCATTCTTACAGTGCAAGGAAATCGTACTCCTGTGCGTAACCCAAATTGCGTAATACTTGGGTAACGTTTCAAGTTCGAAACATTACCCTGAAACTACTGAAATGGTATTACAGCGTAGCAACAATTGCCCCCCCCCCCCCCCCCCCCGTACTTGCAGGCCAATGCCCATGTGCAGGCCAGTGCTGAGTCGCCTTGCGCCACACAGGGACAGCTGCCACTGGGTGGGGGGGGGGTCCCCTTCACATGTTTAAGATGGGATGTGAAGTCAGGAAATTTGAATTGCCGAGGCACTTGAGTGAATGCCATATGGATGCAAATATTATTATTAACGTTATTATTGCGCTGCTTCATGACTCCTACCGATCCACACTAAGCAGTGTGGTGTTTTAGGTTGCTACATGAGGTTACATGAACAGATTTCGATGTTTTAGCGATGTCATAATCATCTCAGGGTTGACAATCACAATTTTGCTGCACTTTGGTTTCAATGCAAACGCACGCGCCATGCTGGTTACTTACATATGTCATTTTCTTTGTTTCTTCTTAAATGGCTCTTGAACGGTGTTATGAATGGCAGATGATAGTAAGTACAACCATGCTGGGTGTGTATAAGCGTTGCTGCTGTTGAATGGTTGTCGGTGCTCCGTTGTGTAGTGTTTTGGCGCTATGTTGTGTACTGCTGTGGCCTGGTGCGCGGTTCTGTGTATGCCCAAAAGTCTTAACTCACTGTGTACATTCATACACAATTTTTATGATGTACAATATCAAATCCTGTGCTCCCCTGAGCTATTTATATTGAGTGTACGCCATACACTTTATACACTTTTTGTCCTTTTTAACATTTTCCTGAAGATATTTGTAAAAATATTGACTTAACTTGCAACATTTTGCAGGTTTTTGGAGCAAGAAATTTGCGATCTCTTTATATCATGGATGGATGATGCTCGGCTTTGAGGGCCTAGTACCTGCCCATCTTTAAATGATGTGTGCATTAATTTGCAATTAAATGCATGTTTTTATATGAATAAATGAATAGAACTTGCCCTTTGAGGCATACAAATACATTGTACACTTAAGGCCATAAAATTTAAATATATGTCAAAAGTATGCAGTTAGTGTTTTTACCATTGCCTTTAAAATTCCTCAGTACTATGCAAATGGTGACCGATTTGAAGGGCAATATTTGACGGCAAGGCACGTTTTTTGTCACTCCGACTATTTGTGCAACTTTTGATATTTGCTCCAAAAATGTGGAAAACTTTGATTGAAGTTGCCGCTTCTTCAGCTGGTTTGTCTGAGGCCTAGTTTGAAGCTTGCTGCTTCTCCTGCTACTGCTCTCGTGGCTACTGTCTGTTGGGATTGTGCAGCTCAGCTGTGAGAAACCACCCCCTCGTCCTGTCTCCCCGTCGGCCCCTCTCACCTGCGCTCCATGATTTTCCTCACCACCCCCCCACCCCCTCCTCAAGTGCACCAAACTCTTATGAATATTGCTGCCATTTTGGCCTTAATGGACACACAATTGAGTTATTTGCTATGTTTAATGAGATGTCAAAACGAGCATCGGCGACTGGGAGCCCCGTGGGTCTGATGTTACATTTCCACGCTCCGTGAGCAGCCACGCTTGTGAATGTTCTACCCGTGCATTCTGAAAGCGCTCACTCTGTCACTCAGACCATTCGGAATTCAAATAAATTATATTCTAAGAAGTGTCTCTATGTCAACACCATTCATAATAACACATTTTAGAACTTATCTTTGGGTCCACTAGCATGCGCATACCCTGCTGGTTTGGCGATATTTAGCAGAACAAATTATCTTTTATTGTTCAACGTTCAAAAATAATGAATACACCATGCTCATGAAGCAACTTGTAAAATAGCAGTGTTGAATACAAGTCAGGCTGAGGACTACGAAATGCAAATATAACGATCAAAATGCAATATACAATTATATTTTGCTGGGACACTTTGCAATAAAACTGCTGTTATTCGTATTATAAAATGCATATGTTCGGAGCATCTCAAACTACCTTGTGTGTTCAATGCTTTCTGTGTACAGAAGCGTAATTGCTTGATTAATGGGCTCGAGACATGTCGTTATGCATGGAACATACTATGCATCGTTGCGGGTAAATGTACTGCATGGAACATTTTTTTCTCTTTAACATTTTCGATGACTTTGCTGTTGTGTTTATGTTCATACGAGTTATTAATATTTGTGTCGCTACATATTTAAGTACATTTATGGTATTCGCTAAGTTTAGTCATTTATGAGTAAGGTACGTTCGTCGTAAGTTGACTGTAACGTGCACAATGTGGAGTAACAGCCAAGCGGTGACGGTCTAAATGTGAGGAATATGACGCAGAGCTCAATTATGCCAAGGTGGTAGAGCAATATAGAGGATTTGTAAACGCGTATTAAAGAACGCATATAACTGTGACATCTTTATTACACATTTGTATTTGTGAGATAGTTCATGGAAATATATTGAAGTCCACCTATGCTTAACCAAATGTGAAAGAAAAAAAATAGTCTGAAAATTAAGCACATAAAGATTATTTTTAAAACATTATGTAGCTTCTCGCAAGAGGCGATATAATCAACCTTACCTCTGCTTTCGCATGACCGTGCTTATTTGAGGCAGGCGAATGATGTTGATTTGCAACTGGGAATATGACATGCTCAATGTCTTGCCTTGGCTGGAGGCGCAGGTGCATTGATGTTTAAAAAAACATTATAAATGTAACATTTTGTTTAGTAGCTACGAAAGATCATCGCCAAGGGCATTGTCTTGGAATGTCTCTGGCCTCACCTGAACACATCCGAACACAAGTCTCATACATGTGTGATGACATCAATCTGGATATTAAGAATGTCAATGACGATTTGCTTCATTACATTGTTAAATATTATGATTCTGAACGTAACATGACGCCTTGCATCATTCCTTCGCATTATTTGAATTCCCAAAAAAGGAAAGGTAAAAATTCATTTTGCCAAGGTGTGCTAATATCCTGATATTCTTGAAATGTAGACTGAAGCCGAAAATGTTATTTTTATAATCATAATTTGTAAACACTACTTCCACACAGAATAACTTTTCTATTAGCAATTTTCAGGCTTCATTTTGAAAGAACCACATCATTTTGCAATTATATATATGTATGTGTGTATAAAAACAAGCAGTGTCAGTGTGAAAAGACCGGCTTAGGTCTAATTCAAAACATATTTACAGGCTGATAATGCTCTGTTGTACTGCACAAGCACATGTGGCCTGGAAGTTTGTGCTATTCTTTACAGTAGTTTGATAGTCATCTTTGGGGTGTTTTCAGTAGCTCGCTCAATTCGATTCGATTGTCCATGCTGCATTATTTTCTCTCGGCTAGCGCCTGCCTCGTGAGGTGAACATGCGTCTCAGCAGAGTGGCATAGCATTGCACTTGTTTTTACACGTGAAAATTACAGTTTGATGCCTTGGAGTTGTTTATTCGACTATTACACTGCAGTTGTGTATTAATACTGTGTTTCTTGAAGGCCAGTTTTAAAATTGTGAATAATGTACATTTGAAAACACTTTGGTATTTGAGTGCTTGTTTTCCCTTACGTATAAGTTTCTGCCAATTTCTTGGCATTTTTTTTTCCACACAACATTATTTTTCTTCCCCAAACACCTCCTATACTGTATATTTGAAATCAGATTTCTATCTTGATAAAGGGCCTTTGCCAGAAACACATATGACTCTGAAATGGTAGCGTTTTTATCACAAATCTGGTGACCTATGGCATCAGAGGTCGTATGACTATTTTATTCTCCTTAGTAGTTCTGTGGTCGTATGCCTGTGGTGGATCTTCAGTGGCTGGGATTTTCGTATGCTGTCTGAGTTAATTCCTCACGGTTTGAACAACAGGAAACTCTTCGTGGTGATGGTGGTGGTGACTGCTTTGCTCTTGGCACACAAAAAAATGGCGGTGCTTTTTTGCCGAACGTTTTCCTTGCAATAGTGTGATCTTGTCTGCGTTTTCCTCTCTGAATTTCACGCCTTCCCAGGGAACACAACTTATTTTCAATGCCGCAAAAGAACTTGGGCAGTTTTCAAAACTCAAGGTATTGGTCTTTGGTGTTTTATTCTTATTCCTGTTCTGTTCAGTGTTGTTTCCTTTTCTGCGTTTGCGATTAATTCTTCTTCTGCTCTTGTGTCTAAAGCTTTGTAACGCAATAGTTGGTGTGATTGAGTGTAACGGTGTTAATTCTAACACCCTTTTTAAATCTGATTGTGTCAGACTGTTTGGAGTTGCATGCTCTCGATTTTTTCAGCTGCCTTGGATAGTAGTCAATGCATGAACATGCTAAGTTAATTTACCTTTATGAAAACAAATACTGTGCTAACAACAAAGTATCTGCTGTGCAAAAACATACAAAGTACGATAATTTTGTTAAATAAACCGAATAAGCCACTGTAGCATAACACAATACAATTTCTGTTAACTTCTGAAATCCAAATCTTGGTGATTTAGATTTTTTTTATTAAAAATCATAAATTTGCAATAATTGTAGAAGTTCCGTGCACATTTAATTGTATATTAAGACATGTACATGAGGCTTCATTTACATCTAACCATTGCAATGTTACCTGTGCACAGGAATTTCTGACATCAGCCTAATTCTGATCTGAGACAACATTATAACAGACTGAATTCAGGTCAATTTGACCTGCACATTGAATTCCGTGGCTTTTGTTTGAAAAGTTTATTATAATTTGCTAATCCTACCAAACGATTGGAATCTGAATGCTTGTTCATATTTATAATAATTTTCCTGATAAAATTAATCATCTTGAAAAATATATATTTAATTGTATTTTTTTCCCAACAAAACATATTTTTGCATCCAGCATTCACTTCCAGCTTTCTAAAGATTAACAGGGCCTGCCTGGCGCGCATGTCGCGTGGCCTTGCATGCCGTCTCCCTTTTCAACAAAGCGAGACGGGGGAGTGCGCGGAGTCGATTTGACGGTGATCTCCCGCGACGTTCGCTCTGATTGCAGGAGCACATGGTGAGCACCGAGACGAAGAGCCTTACGCCCAAGCAGTGCGCGGTAATGGACGTCGCGCTCGATACAATCAAGGTTCGTCTCCGCTCCCTCATTTTCTGCGGCGGCGGCGGCGAGCGACGCCCAGCCTTGCTTGGCGCCTCGACAGCAACGACTAAGCAGCAGTTTAGAGCTCGATCGCAGAAATTTTAAATAAACTCTTACCGAGTATTATTCATATGCTTGGTGCTTTAGGTAAAGTCACGTAGAAGGGAAAAAATGTAATTATAAAGATATACAATTCTAACGACGTTTCGACTGCAACACAAGCAAGCATCATCAGGTGTGAAAAACACAACAAAGTGGCGTTTTTTTCTCAACGTTAGCACCACGGACAGCCACTTTTTTTTAAAAATGATTGTTATGGTTTTCACACCTGATAATGATTGCTTGTGTTGCAATCGAAACGTCGTGAGAATTTTATTTTTTAAGTTTTATTATTTTATTATTTCCCTTCTACGTGACTTTACCGAAAGAACCAAGAATATGAATCCCTGCAGTCACGAAAGCTTTAAATCGAAAAGTATGTCACGTAAACAAAACATGCCAATTCGTTACTAGTACAGCACACCGGTGTGTTGGAGAGCAAATCTACAACAATTACAATCTGAGTACGACGTTTCGCCAGTAATTACAACTAGCTTCATCAGACGGACAGCCATTTTTGTTCATAATCGTCTTCATAATAATATTTAATTCCAATAAATTAGTGCTTTGTGAAACACTTTCAGAATAAATTGACAGCACGGTGGTTATATAACATCATTTTCTGACAGAACGTGCGCTTTTCGGCATTGTGGATTGTACAGTTGCAATGTTTATGAAGGATTATGAAAGGCCTATGTGGAGTGAACCACAGTTTAACACCTTTTAAGCAATCTCTATTTATACTTGAAGTACAATCATGTGAAATACAATTACAAGGTTGAGGGAAACTGATAACACGTTATTTGTCAGTTCGTAAATTTTAGTATCATATTGTGAAAAACTATAGAGTGGGAACACTGGTTTGCATGCAGGGAATGAGTCAACGGAGAATTGACGTGGTCCAGCCCTTCCAATCCCATTTTTTTCCTCTCTCTCAGGGAAGCATTATGTCTACTACATGCGTTGATGATCCAATCAGGGAGTTAAATGGGCATTTTGATTTGGGTCTTGATGCGATGATTAAAATCAGGGTTTAGTGCTCACCTGGGCTCGTAATGTGGTATGCAGTTCAGCATTTCAAATGAAGAGAGAGAAAAATAAGACAATGGTGCTATGTATTAATGCACAAATAAAATATAGTATGCACATCTACCTTACCCTTACACTCAATGATCTATGCAGTATTGGCTCCAAAAAAACGCAAGTTTACAAATGTGGCCATCTACTGCATGTAAACTAAAAAGCATAGATTTCCCATTTAGCCATATCGATAGATTGCACGAATGTCGTCAATCTCATATTTGGCTTTATGCAATAATTTTATTGCTCATCTAACACATATGTAATATGACAATGTGTTGTTTGTAACATATATAACAGGTGCTTATTATGGCTCGTCATATTTCTCCTCCGGATTGTGCTGCTTCCATTGTACAATTGCGTCGTGTTTGGTCAACGTGCAGTTTGATCCGCGTGCACACAATGTGGCAGAGCTTCGATAACAAGGACAAATGTACGAGAAGTAATCGGCCCTATCACTGTCATGACATCAAAATGTAACTTTGAAAATGTACATGGATTTATTTATAGCAGTGACAGTGGTGTGATTTCAATGCATTTTACTGATTTGTTGTGTTTTCTCCTCTCTGTTGCCCATTTAGCAATACTTCTACGCTGGTGGGAATGGCCTAAAGAAGGCTTTCCTTGAGAAGAGCCCTGATTTGGCGTCGCTCCACTACGCCCTGTCGCTGTACACGCAGACCACCGACACTCTCATCAAGACCTTCATACAGTCGCAGATGTCGCAAGGTAGTGCTTCTTGTCCTGTGCTGGTCTCTTGAGCAATATTGTTTTTGCATTAAGCTCGCTCCTGTAACCTTCAAGTATACCACCACCTTTATAATGTACAAAAAAATGTTTCATTTGGTTTATTTGCAGAAATTACTTTTTCTTCTTAAACGGCAGACAATTTATCACCGTCGGTTCTAAAATACCCTTTCTTTTTCAGTATTGATGGCATGTACATGCATTTTCAATGTGTGACTTGTGTCTGTTCATGACTTTACTAATTACGAAGCCAAATGCGTGCTTATTTCACGTGGATTTTTTGTTTTGGTCATACCCTCGCATTCTGTTGGATGTCTACATCGTTTGGCGCAGTGCATGATGGAAAGGGGATTAGGGTGACGGCTAGTGAGGATGAGCCACCGCAAGAGGGTACGTGACCTGGGAGAGCTCATGCCGTCACCCACAGCGGTGTCAGGCATTGGCTTCCCAGTCGTAGCGGCCTCGTCTTAGTCAACGTCGAGTAGAAGACGACAACGCGGTCGTTGCTAGCGTGTGTTTTGTTTTTTGGTCACGCCCCATCCTTTGTTTCTTGTCGTCGATGTGTATCCTCGCGGTTCGAGCTGGTCCTGTTCGTCTCTGACCACGGAGACAGACGCTTGGCCGGCCTCGCTCGGCGCGTTCTCATGACGGTCGTGTGTGCGTGCGGTTGGCTTTCAGGGGCTGGTGTCGATGACCCGGTTGGGGAGATTTCCATCCAGGTTGACCTCTTCACTCACCCTGGCACAGGCGAGCACAAGGTCACTGTGAAAGGTAAGCGACGACGGGGGGACCTCACCGTTGTTGTTGTTGTTTGGGAACCAAGAAGTCCGGAGCAGGTTTGGTAACTTTTTAAATAAAACTTTACCAAAGATGTGCGACATAGAAAAACACACAAATGTATGTTGTCTTTTACATCAGTACATACATATGTACAAGATATCTTGTACATCAGTACATACATATGTACAAGATATCTTTTGGTTTATTCGGCTTACGTCTTCCTGTGGGGCACCAGGCATCACCTCCAAACGTTAGATATTGAAGCGTGAAACATTTCAAAGATTTGTGTGATGTTTATAACAAGTGTTACAAATGAGTGAACTGTCCTCTAAATATTTAAACGTCTCTTGGTGTGCCATATTTGTATGAGATAATCAAGCTGTTGTAATAGCTGTGCGTTTAAATATTTTAGTCAAATGTACAAGTCATTGGACCTGTCTTGTAGCCGTGACGAATGATATCACAGGCAGAGGAGGTGAGGCACGCCCATGGAATGTGACCCCATCGTCACGGCCGAAGAGGCTGCCTCATTACCGCTGGGAATTTTTTTTAGTTTATTATTGATATAACAAAAAAGGAATAGTCCAATGAACATTTGAGAGGTGTGCGTGCATTTTGGAGCGGGTGGCTTTGCACGCTGTCGAGCTCGTGCGTTCAAACCAGCCGTCTGCTGTCCCACCTCTCCCGTGCAGTGGTCGCAGCCAACGACCTCAAGTGGCAAACCACGGGGATGTTCCGCCCGTTCGTGGAGATCAACATCATTGGGCCACACCTCAGCGACAAGAAGAGGAGATTCGCCACCAAATCCAAGAGCAATAACTGGGCTCCCAAGTACAATGAGACATTCCACTTGTGAGTACACCCCTCCTTCCATGTGCCAACGTTGACTTCTTTCATAAAATTCATCATTAATTGATTCTCAAACGGAATTTTCACACTTATTTTGTTCGTAAAAATATAAAGTTTTAAAAGAAAAAAAAAGTATAATTTTTTTTTTATATATAATGTCAGAACGATTGTTTTGTTTGTTTAAGTTGACCAAAGCAATCTCCAGGGTGTGAGCTCTTGTGGTGTCTCATATCAGGGCTGTCTTCCTCACTAGAATATGCATGAGGCTCCCACCAGTAGGGATTTCACGGAATGCAATGTTTGCATAATTATACCCGGCAACTTAAATCGATGAAAATGCAGTGAAAACAACAACAAATGCTTTGTGCTGTATGGCAATTATTTATTATGCTTGTCATTTACATTTGTGATCCTACTCCAAAGCCAGCTGAAGACATGCAGCCACGGTTAAAGAAAACTCTTTGTTTGCCCTGACAGCCCTTGCTTTGTGGAGCAGCCTGGAGGTGCTCCACCGGCCAGAGTGATATTTGTATTACTCATCAAGAAAAAACAAATTATGTACTTCATTACAGCGAAATATTTGACTATATCACTAGAGGGTTACATTGTTTGTGCAATGTGCTCCTGAAAACTGTATAAAATTATATTCTTGATTCTTTCGGTAAAGTCACGTAGAAGGGAAATAATAAAATAAGATTTTTATTTTTTTTATTTCCCTTCTACGTGACTTTACCAAAAGAACCAAGAATATGAATCCCTGCAGTCACGAAAGCTTTAAATCAATATATAAAATTACTATCACGAACGAAATAAACTATTAATAATTACAGTTTATACCTAAAAATGTATCACTGTTATATGTTGTTGGTTTTTGAAATCCAAAGTAGTTCCCTGTTTATACAAAAAGCAGATCATGGAAAGAATAACCAGATTATTTGTATTATTGCTGTATTGTGCAAGTCTAAATTGATTTAGTTCGCTTTGGGCTAAAATAAATACCAATATAAATGTGACAAAAATAGCATCTAACAAAACAACTAGGATTGCATTATGAAAACATGAGGTCGTGTAATGGCTTGTAGCGTGTAGCTCTCGGCTCCAGGACACGAGGCATCTTGGATGTTATGGAGAAGCGTAGCCATTGTGTGCAGATAATTTAATTGAAAGCCTAGTGGCTCTCCATGCAATTTACCTGAAATTATTTGGCTATGGCTGTCATGAGCCTTTGCAAAGCACGAATTTACTTTGTTCTCCTTGACTTTGTGGAGGTCAAAACGAATCTCGGCGTAGAGTCAAATCAGGCGTACTCTTTGAGTGCCTCTCTTTGCCCCTGTGTACATTCAATCACAACGCGCTTGTGTGTGTGTCCTCTTGCTCACTTGCAGTATTCTGGGCAATGAGGATGGGCCCGACTCGTACGAGCTGCACATGTGCGTGAAGGACTACTGCTTCGCTCGGGAAGACCGCGTGCTGGGCATGTCGGTGCTGCAACTGCGTGAAATCCAGGAGAAGGGCAGCTGTGCTTGCTGGTGCCCACTAGGTCGCAGCCTCAACATGGACGAGACAGGCCTTACTATCCTGCGCATTCTTTCACAGCGCACCAACGACGAAGTGGCTCGCGAATTCGTCAAACTCAAGTCAGAGTCGCGCTCTAACGAGGAGCCCCAGTGAAACCAACCGCTCCCCGTTTGAGTCCTAGAACTGCCTGAACAGACCACCAGAGTAATCCTGTCTCAATTTTACAAGTTTCTCAGTCTAATAACAATTGCCTTGGTCACTCCACTGAAGGGGAGACGTGGCAAGGTGATCTTGCACTTAATAGCGAGGAAAAACGTGAAACTTTGTAAATTTTAACGTCGGTTGAAATCTTAACGTCGGTTTGATTTGTGTGTCCCGTTGATGATCGACACGCGGCAAAGATGCCAAGCCGAAAATATGAAGTCACGGCAACAGAAACAAAAAAAGAACAGCGCAGTATATCCTCAATCAAAATTTATTCCTAAGTAAGAAAGTGCCATGGTTCTGTCCCGTTGTCTCTCAGGTGCACGTGTGTGAGTGAAGCTGTACACAGCCCTGACAAATCCGGTGACAGATGCTACAGTGGCTTGGAGAAAAGGCACAAATAGAAAGGCCAGTTGTGCCCAGGAGAACTGAGGTCCACCACAGCAAACAGAGTGTGGGGGTATAAACGATAATGTAGTGTCTTTGAACAACGGGAATTCATACCAAAATAAAGTATTTTACATTAGCTTGAACATTTCATCAGGCACCCAGCATATCCTCCTACAATGTTTTTTTGCACACGCAAAACTTTTATTCAGATTGCTGTGAAGCACAGTTTTATTTTTGTAGATCTGAAAGTAGCACAGTATTAGAATGTTACAATGACACTGCATTTTACGTTCCTCACCTCTTTCTCTCTTTTGTTTTTAACAAGTCGAGGGTCCCTTCCCGTCCTTGAGGGAAACCTCACAGCGTGGTCAGACTGTGCCGGGCCAATCAGCGTCATATGATTGTCTTTCCAGGACACACTTGAAGAGTGACTGCAGTAATTTTTATGTCGTTCCCCCGTAATTTTTATGTCGTTTCCCCGTGCGGAGGTTTACATGCAGGTTGACCCCCATACCCCCCTCTTGACATCGCGTTGTCGCCCCCCCCCCCCCAGGTGTTTGGTGTGGCACGTGCTGTTTTTGTGTGTGGCATTTTTCCCATTTGCAAAATGGCTTGGCGTGGAACAAACACCTTTGTGCTTGATTGACCGTTACGGAGGGTTTGTTAAGTCGTACTGAGGCCACTTTGCAATAGCTCCTCAAAAGGACTTAAACAAGGTAATGCTCTTAACCTGGGTGCATAAAAACACCGGACCAAATGTCGGTTGAAAGTCTTTCCTTTTGAGGTGATGGATTCTGTGAAAAACAGCCAAAATAGAATGTATGTTGTGCACTTGTACAATGCTTTTTTACGTGTCGCAGAGGTCAATGCAGGATTAACATCGAATCATGTGTGCATTCCTTGTGTGCTGCAGTGTATGGAAGCCACAGTGTGTGCATGTGTTTTATCTAAGCCATCCAGTCATAGATTACACTTTTTAAAAAACTCTACGTGACCAATTTAACAGATAATGTGTATATATATCTAACAAACATACAATGTTTTGGATAATCCAGCTGAAAATGCCAATTTTTTCAAACATGACCTTGATAGTTTTTTGTTGTGACGATTCACTATTGAGTAGAATGAAGAGGTACACTGCAACGAAACTCACCGAGGTTTGTCTTGGTGGTGTTGTTAATCTCGGATCACAGTCCACACCGGAAGCAGCTCATGGATTGGTGACGGGTACAGGGGAAGTAGCTCGGACTGGAAGTGTACATCAGTGCTGTTTTGTAACTCGTGGCCAAATCAGAGCATATGTAAATTAAACATCAAGAACACGTGATACACAACGTGATTAAAACCACTCAACAATTAGATTAATTTTCATTGATATAAAAAGTCGCCATTCCTAAGGCATATGAAGTAACCTACAACTTGCTTCATGATAATATGGCGATAAGCGTTTTAATAATTACAATTATCCTCACCTCCGATATTCAAATCAGGGTACATTTTAAACTTGTTTGTGGAATCACGGGTGTTATCAAACTGTAAGTTCCAGCTTTGTTGTGCAAAGGTAAACCCCTAGATGATTTCCCATAATCTCCCAGTCGTTTTTATTACTCTGTACTCAACCATGTCTTTGCATATTTGTATCTCATACTGCTGTGCAGCATGGCTATTTACATTTATCACCGCATCATGATGCCTCATCTTTAAGTTGCATTGCTATTTCAGTTGATATCACTTGGTGTAGCAACTAATTCGGAACCAGTTTAATATTTTTCGCACTTTCCAACTCAATGGAGCAGTGGCTCAATTTTGGTTGTAATTACGCTGGTTTTGATTTTAGCACTTATTTGCTCTTTAATGTCTTTTTTGTGCACATAGTGTACATATTATTTAATCTAACACTAACCTTCGACTGAGATGCAATATACAAGCCACTCTGCATGTTTTGAGTGACTCCGTTAGCTATATATTTGATTATTTCTCTAAAAATCGTACATTTTCACGATCATTTTTCAAATGTCATTCCTGGATGTTGCTGTCACAACATTTAGGTCATACCCTCATTCAGACATTCCAGATGTTTTCTTTTGAAGAATTGATATCAATGTCAATCTGTTTTCAAATGAATACGATATTCACAAGCATTTTATTTTCATCGGGGAGCACAATGCATAGAACATGTTGCATATCCACAATCTGACTCCCTTGGTCTCATCTGTATGAATTGCCTGCTTTGTGGATTTGCATAAACCTAACTGCTTCTACAATACCCTACGTTCCACATTCTATTTTACCTTTTTAAAAAAAACATACTTTTATACATTTTTGTATGTCGAACTTCTTTTGCACCGTACGTAGGAAGTCCCCGCCAGGTTTAGGAAATGTTTACAGATGGAACGTAAATTAAATATCAAATACGGTCATTGTGATTATTGCTAATGACAACAACGCTGATCTTATCCTTTCTATTGAAGTTCCCTTTCATAAATGTCATTACCTGAGATAGTTGTATTCGCTTAATATGCACCAACATCACAGAGTACAAGGCAGATTGTTCACGAGTTTGTTGTCATGGGTTTAGTTTAGCTCGTGCCCTCTTTCCTTAATGTGTACACCAACTGAAGGAAACACATCAAACCAGATGATATTCTCTTTGAAGTATGTGCCATGAATTACAAGGTGTGCGTTATGGTCAAAATATTAACATTGCCTACAGTGAAATTACTAAAATAAACGTAACCTATATTTAACCAGGGCTGAGAAAATTGACAATGGCCTCCCAGGTGAAAGAGTAATTTATAAACACTTATTTAGATTATCCATGAATAAAGTATACAAAGTAAATATATTTCACGACTGTACACCTATGTGTCGGATATACAATAGATTTTATTTTAGATCATTAGCCATTGTCTATCTGCTTGTTTAAGACCTCCCCATGCATCACCACCCCTAACAGTGCTGCATTTCTGCAATCCTTTCCGATTGCAGAACGAATACATGATGAGGTTGCACTCATTGCTCACAACGTCCTTGCCACAATACCATACCCTGCTGATCTCGTAAAGGAGCATAACCCATCACGCAAACTCCGGTCATCCTCGCAGCAGCCTTTGGCTAAGCATAGGAACAAAGACGGCCACTGCATCGCACGCTTTCAGATGCGCTTCTGTGGCCGTCTGGAATGCTTTTCCTTCCGATATTAGGAAGCCACTGGAGCTATGCACTTTTAAATCTATATTTAATGTAATTTCTTTAGAACTGCTTTTTGTGTATAATTTGCTGTCCTTCCCCCGCACATCCAATTATCACGGTTGGCTACTTACGGTGCGAAAGAGGTTCAACACATATATACGCGTACTCTTTGATGTGAGATTATCTTAATGGGTCAACTCCATCAGCCATAATCTATATGTTATTTTGATGTTTTCAGCTGGAAATCCACTCCTGTTCTTAATTGGTCGTCTTGAGTACACTTCCAGGTAGATATCACCGGAGGATCAAGCATGGTGCTATATTATCATTGCTCTTTATGTAATTGATACGCAACGTTTTTCCTGGAGGATATTTTTGCGTCTCGGCTCTATTTAAATCAATAAATGAGGGATATTAACAACATATAAAACCACCTCATTTCCCTGGACATTGCCAAGATAGTGGTGCAACGACATGTCGGAATAGTATCTCAAATAAGACTCGTGAATGTGACATTATTGGTTGCATATTCGTTTCACAAGTTGAGACAGCGCCCCAGTCGCTGACCGCATTCACGAATGCCGTTCAAGATTGAGGAAGCATCCAAAGGCACGAAGTTAAAGCAACGAGGCACCGTGACGTCTGCTCAGCGCGTCTCCTTGCACAGCTCCTTGCCAAATTGTTGCAGCAGTCAATGCCAAAATACTGCTCGCTCATTTCTCAATTTCGTGTGCACAGCCAGGGATTGATTTCTCGCAAAGTTCTTTCTTGGTTCTCTGGTAAACTGGAGTAGGCACGTGATGAGTACCCTCAGCCAAAGCAAGCAGCATACTGGATGTGGTGTGCCGGGTGCATAGATATGTTCAGTCTCACCGGCCCAGACCCAGCTGAAATGAGTACTGCAGTAAGGTAGCATGCAGGAATGATTTTGTAACTCACAGATTCGAAGCCCCATTTCGTTCATCACCTCGCTTTTGTGTGCGGCGTGTGTGCTGTTGTCAGGCTCAAATAATGCACAACGTGATTCGACTGAAGTCCATGTCATGAAGCTCGTGTGTGTGCTACGGAGGGTGGGGTTGGGGAGATTGCCCAACTGTTCATCTCGCCTCCCTTCCCCCAGAGCTGCTGACCCCCACCCTTGCTCTTCCCCTTGTTTATATCTCGTCCGACTAAATCATAACTACAAAAGAGGTGTATGGTTACGACAGAACGCTTGTACCAGGGTAACAAAATATTACAAATATATAGCAGGCACCCTAGATGTTGGTTGGGTGACTCATAAGGGTAGTCCATGGCAGAGAACTCAACCAGCATTGCTGAAGTTCTTTGTTAAAATCCAGGTAGCCACCAATGCCAAAATCAGGCTCTCAAGTATAGCAAAGTTGATCATCTCAAGCTGGTCACCAAAGGCTGTACAAAAAAACATATACAACCTTGGGTTGTCACTTCAATCAACCTAGCCCAACAAGAGGGCTAACACGTATACACATATCAACGGTGGTGAACTCTTTACAGAGCGTGCAGATGGATCACTATTTCGTGGCTCGTAAAAGACACTGACCAATTAAATCTGTGGTGACATTCTGCAAGAACAGTAAGCGATTATGTGACGCTCAGTTAACTTTAGACATTCCGGATGTTTCATTGCCTGCTGGCGTTGCTCGCACAGGAGAATCACTTTTTTTTAAGAGTGCACGTATTCGTGCAATTTCAAGACTATCTGGTTTGAAGTACTATCGTGTGATGTATCTACAATAGTGGGACCGTACAATATATATTGATATTGTGAATCCCTGCCACCATGGCATCTGTCGACCTCACCAAAATCTGAAACGTAAAGGATTGCTCAAAACGATATGTCTACATCACGTATTGGTATGTTTGGTAACAGTTCATTTGTGATGTTTGCTTGTTGTGGTACAGTATAATGCAGCAACACAAAAGGTGAATAATAAAAATCTGATTACTGGCAATCCGGAAGCCATGGTGGCTCACTCACGAGTAATCCGTTAACTCGTAGATTTTGAGACATTCCACGCAATTGCCAACTTTATTACGGGCAGGGCACGAATTGCCAATGTTTCTATTGTAATTGAATTGCAAAACCAGTAGGCGCTGTGACGTCCATACTTTCTAACTCGGCTTAAGCACAGCGCAGGAAATGCGACTTAACATCGGTGGGGAATTTTGCGCCACAGATGTCATCGAATCCAGTCTAGAGC
Source organism: Lampetra fluviatilis (assembly GCF_964198595.1). Taxonomy (NCBI): domain Eukaryota; kingdom Metazoa; phylum Chordata; class Hyperoartia; order Petromyzontiformes; family Petromyzontidae; genus Lampetra; species Lampetra fluviatilis. Next base: position 14,162,303 of record NC_136287.1, read on the forward strand.
TGTGCCGCTGCTGTGGCGGCCTACAGAGTCGAGTGGCTGGGATTTGCACGCAGTTCGGCTGTGCCTCCCTGTGGCTTCAGTAAATAACGTTGTTAGCCCAAGGCCTTATGTTAGCGGTGGCATCTACAATGTTTTTGTACGCTGCATTTGTCCCACTGAGTGAAGGGTCTGCTCTACATTTAAGCCACAGCATGCACTGGTGCGCGTGGTTATTGCTTTGTGATAATGGCACAAAAAATGTCTCGCATTGTGGGACTATTTTGAAGAAAAAAAAACCCATCTTTTGAGATGTGTGCTTTGATATCGAAAAAGGTGTTCGTTGCAGTTTTGTAGCAGTAGACTTGATAATAATACTACTTTGAAATAATAATGCTAGTTTTAAAACCTCACGAAGAAAACAAGTAGCGTAATTTTAAAACGAAAAGAAAATCCTAAAAAGTCTGATCACTGTGAAAATCAGAGGTGGCCTCTGGGCTTTTTCCTTTGGGGAAAATACAAACCCGGGCTTGGAGATACACACACAAACTGTGATGTCTGTCCCTGTTTACATTTGTTATATATGTACTGTACAACACATTACCTTTATAAAAGCCTGTAGATATAACCTTTGTGGCTGTTTAAATATAAGAGAGAAAAGATACTGCAGTATGGGTTTTTTTGGAGAACATTAAAACAAATTTTGAAGTATTGTTTTAAAGGCTTCTTTCTGTTGTCAAATTGTGCATTCCAGGTGGAGATGAGGTGTTGAGGGTTTACAGTTTTGTGTATCTTTGTACGGTCTGGATTTCTATAATATAGAAGATAGAGTGAATAATGATGTGGGAACTTATTGCTGAATCTGCTGTAGTGTCGCACTCCTGATTTGTCGTCAAATGCGCTTTTAATGAACAAAACTGCAAAATTAAGTGTAGAGTTATTTTGAAACGGATGCTGCTGCTTGATTTAATGTCGTACACATACAAACATATATAGATGGGTACACGTTGAGAGCAGGCTTGCCAAAATCTTTCTATGAAGCACACACAACGTTGCATAACACAGCAAGCGGTGGTCGCGAGTGTGGTGCGTGTGGTGTGTCACGGGGCCCAGATAACAAGGAATGCGCAGTCGTCCCCGAATGTCATGGCGGCATAAACGTCGTTGTGATTCGCTGGCTCGTTGTGTTGTCCACGATTAACTTACGCATGTTTGACACATTGCATGTTGCACAATTTACTACAATAAAACAGCTGATGTGGCTCCGGCTACTTTGTGGACTACATTCTTGTGCTCGCTCCGCGGATGTTTTATGTCTGTAGTCTCCGTATTGTCGTTGTTGCAAATGTGCCTATCACGTAAATATGGGGGGTAGGGAACATATTTGTGCAGCAAACGTTCCGTTCTGTTTTATAATTTTATGGGCGTTTTCATGATGTTATTTTGCATGGTGCGAGAAAAGTGTAGGTTTACCTGCGTTCTGTTTAGATATGGTTTTGATATATTCTCAGTATTTGTTATTCAGGCCATGGTTTGTAATTGCATAGCCATTCATTTCCATCTCATAAAACGCCTCTGTAATATACAGCAGCTAGTCAAAATGGTATGTCTTTTATAATTGCAATCAGGACCTTTAAATTTGTAATTATATCTTTCAGGTTTAAAGCTTTAAATTAGATGCTATTTATATATAAACAATTTTTTTGCAATGAACAAAACGCGTATCGACTGGGGAGCCCTGTGCTGTTATTGCATTTTATATTTGAGCTGTAAGCGATACTTTTGTGCAAAATCTCTGCGAATATTTTCCAGCAGAACATTTTCCGGCAGAATGTCGCACCCAGTAGCGGGAAGTGGCCGCGGATCCGCGCGATTCGTGGCGTCGCGGTGCCGAGTTCCGTTTCGTGTCAAACCGCGGCTCTCATGGCGAACACGCGTCGGTAGAGCGGTGTGGGTGGCGATGTTTGGCAATGCAATTACAATGCAGCGCCCTCTAGTGGCGAGACACAACGCCCCTAGTGGTATAAAGCATCACATGTATACGTCCTATTCTCGTGTTTAAAAATTAACCCGTAAAAACTAAGTTTTTCACGAAAAATCCTTTATATGCGTGGCGGCTAGAGTCCTCTCGTCCTCTGGCTTGAGATGGCTGCCACCTATGGGTCAGATGATTGCCTGCCACCATTAAGCAATTGATAATTAAATATAATTTATTTTTTCCTAAAAAGTGTAAAATTTTGGACATTTTTTTCACGAAAATAAATTGTCACGCACAACGAGTCTGTGTGCAAAATGTCAGCTCGATTGGATCACGGGAAGTGGGTTAAAAAACGACCGAAAGATTTGCACGGTCATAAGCACGCAAGCAAGCAAGTGAACTTAATATAAAGGATTTTTTTTTAAACGAACGTACTCGCTCAAATTGCCAATGAATGACTCCTTTTTTTACTAAAGATAAATTGTTGAAGTTGGTATATCGTCGTTTGAATTTTACCGTTACGTTCTTCCAAGTCGGCAAGATGGGGAAAGGCTTTTTATTGTGTGCGGGCTTACCAATATTACACGCTGCTCTGATAATAGACACTGTAACGGATTCCATAAAATGGAATCTTTGTTAAACGGTTCACACGTGGCCACTCAAATGCATTTGAACGCATTTATTACGCAGAATGTTAATGTCACAATGCCAACCGAGAAATACGATTGTGCAAACATACACGTAAATATGGCGATTTTAAACTGGAACACACTACTACTCAAAAGCCCTACTGACCACTGACAGATCCATGCAATAAAAAATCCCCACAGACGCAGAGATGTTGCACAACGTGAAGTTCACGAAGACACTCAACTCTGCTCCAATGCCAGCATGGTAATAACGCCCTGTGTACATTGTGTTGTTCATTGCCATAGTGCATGCATTTTTATCATGTACTGTATGTAAAAAAAAAACCTACATTGAACATATGCTATGTTTACATGACACGTGTTGTATATATTTTATGACTTGTAAGATGAACAGCACGAGAGAAACGCACACGTGATGGGACAAATTAATAACAACGTCAGGAACGATGTTGAGAACACGAGAGAGAAAATATACCAGGAGAGACGAGAAACATGGAGGGTGGAGAGAGTGGAATGCCTCTGGATTCCCTGATTGCCATTCAGGGGGCTTCAATTAACCAGCAATTATCGATTTTTAATTCTAATCAGTGTGGATGATGCTCGAGTTAAGGGAGCGTTTCGGCTGTTTGGCCTGTAAGTACGTTGACATTATTTCGCACCCGACATAGCTAAACCATGCTAGTCGGAGGTGCTGGACAGCACTTCTGTAAGCAAAGTCATTTAGCTGACCCGAGATTACCATAATGTAGCTTTTCTAAGTACTGTGTATTACATAACGGTGTGTATAAGATAGTAATTGTGTTGTTTTTGTGGTTAAACAAATACACGAACTACATTTAAGGCATTTAATGTTTTACAAAGCATATTGTAGCAGCTTTTACATTTATTTTTATAGGTACAGAAGTACAAACGAGTTGAGCTGTATATTTAAACCCCAAACAAGCGTCGACAAAAAAAATGATGTCCATTTAAAAATAGGACCTTAATCATGTTTGTTTAGAACCATTTTCCACCAATTGTTGCCACAAAGTCAAATTAGCACACTCTGGTGACGATTTGACAAATGTTCCACCAAATATTGGCAGAAATTAGATTTCCATCAACACATTAACCTCGGCCCCATGGTGTCAATTTACAAGCGGCACCCACATTTACAGCAAGGTTTCTTGCCAACAATATTGATTTAAATGTTTACAAAAGCCAATATGCAATGAAAATCCCCAACAACTGAAATATAATGGTCTGTATTTTGGTCGTTACAAAATAAAATATCACGTACAAAGATGTAACACGAGCCACTCAACAATACATCATGGAAAACCACCACAATACCCTCACATGCCTCCTTTTGACATGCGCTTAGCAATTCGTTTATAATAGCAATCAGCCTTTAAAGGAGGTGAAAGTGGCGTTTGTATAATTTCACAGCAGCACAGAAACATGTCAACAGTACAATGATATTGCATCTATTAGAGATGGATGCTCTTACTGCTGGCACAAATTCACGTGTTCAGCTGTTCCCCATCAATAGTAACCTCAAACTGGGCAGTGCCCTGCCACTTAGATTTATTTTCAGCAGATCTGACATCCCCACAAGTGTGCGCAACAGATCCCCCCCCCCCCCCTGTCGCCATGCTCGATGCTTCCTTAAGCCCATCGAGGGTTCCTGCATCGTGCACCTCGATTTAAGCGCATTTAAAAAACATTTTGCCAACCTTAAACACGCTAACGGAATGGCCTATTTCAATGTGTGAAAGTAAAGGTGTATGGAAATTTACTTTTATTATGGATCACTGGTATGGTGTAGCCCTGCCACAATAGTACTACAAATTGTGCGTATGGCGTTTACAGCCCTATCCTGTGGGGCTTCAATAACACGACATTTAGCGTAGCCGTTAGAATTGATATTACCCGATAGATATCAACTAATTTAAGCTTATTTCTCTACGTTACATGGAATAATATTTAGACTGTGGCACTCTTAAGGATCAAGTTAACCTCACTGCAAGCTCATGGTTGCACATTAAAATTATATTAAGCTGTAAACCATGGTAAAGCTGCATCAGCTATTTGATAACGTTTAAGGTCTAGTCTATACGGTACTTGAATAGCGAATGTGTACAACATTTTAAAAGAGCATCACACAATACATTCTTTTAATTGGGAATCTGGTTGTTGGTCAAGTGGCATTTATTCAAGACATACATTTAAAACTTTTTTAAAGACTGCCATCAAATAGTTGTTTCCCATTCAGCAAGCGGTTTATTTAACTATTGCATTTAAAAAATACGGCACATCTTACCAAGCTAATTTGACGTATTCATATTTCATATTGTTACCAGATTTACCAGCACGATAATGCTTGCTTGGTGTATCCAGGACTGATCAGTACATTTACAATACCTGAATAGTTGTCATTGTAATTCAATCTGTCTCCTTTATCCAGTATCATTGTTGTGCAATCCTACAATTATACACCTATATACTGCAAAGTAAACTAATAATACTTTGCCAATATATGTACAAAGCATGACTGAAGATCATCCATGAACTCCATAATCCTCAAGAACGATATCGTTGTATCACGGGGCAATATATCCCAGATTAAACAAATGCAGCCACTTGTCTCAAACATTGCTATTGAAGCACAGCGTGACATTCAATGTAGAGCCCTTGAAGAAACCACGAATCTAATCCTGGAATTACTTTCATTAGATCTATTCATCCTCTTCAAACGATGGGAAAAGCATGACTGTTCATTGCACTTGCTTTGTACTATGTGTATAACTTCTCTCGCATCGTACATAGCCAACTGTGCACCAATCAGAGGCGCTCTCTGTTTGGGAAATCTAATTTCATAATTTCACTATAATAGTTTGATTTTCTCTTGCGATGAAAATGTACACCTCAAGCGTATGCTTTCCTTCCCCTAAATTAAGGCACACACTCATTCCAGGCTTGTGAGAACACTCAATGAGGCCATTTCACCCATCGTGTCTGCAATGAGTGGAAAACTGCAATGAATCACACCGTTATAGCAGGATGCTTGTCATGGCAATCCCATTTCCCACTTGTTATGAAATCAATTAGTTGTGCTTCTTTGTTTAAAGTGACTTATTTAAGTGACATCACAAAAATGACAATGTAAACAGTGTAAAATGACATATTTTAGTTGATGCTTCAAGACATTCGATCTTAGTTGATGTTTCTATTGATTGTAAGCAATTATACTTTGCTCTAACCAATCGGACCTTTCGCACACAGCCCAAAAATGGCAATTCTAGTAAATGTTTACCAACTTACTATGCTACAGTAATCCTTCAGAATTCCAAGTTAATTACTATTAATCACTAAAAAAATTTAAATTTCGGAATGTTTTGATTAATTTATTTTGAGCCGCAGCAGATTGATCGGTTGATGCCAATAGAATACTTTTAATGATGCAGTGGTAATTGTGTAAAGAGCAGACCCATGGTGAGGGTGCGGTGGAGGGTGCAGAGCTGGGCAGGACAGTTGGGCAGCAGCAGCAGCAGCTTCTCAACACGTCCCACACTTCTTCTTTTCGCTGTCCGCCTCGTCCACCTCGTGGAGCTTGTCTTTCTTGTTCAGCACGCCTTGAGGAATCCAAGACTTGTCAATACAGCGCTCCATTCGTTTCATGATGAGGCCCAGAAGTGTCTCCACAGCAGGCACCACGTTGTTTCCCGTCCTTGCGCTCGTCTCAAAGTAGGGCATGCTGCGGTTGGAGACACGAACCGTTCGTGTTATTTACAGATAAATACTCCGCAGGCATTCAGGCTCCCCGGATTACATTGGCGGCCTCATTGGATTTTGCTGACGATGCTTTGTGTAGCCTCAAGCGAAACGCTGCATCATCAGATGGCCGAATTTTGTTGCAAAAAATGTTGTAACTTATCAAACGGTTGAAAGACTAAAGTTTGTAATGTTCAACGTGTGCGCGTGTGACAATTTAAATTGTTTGGCTCTGTCGAGTGGTGGAGGGTGTTGTGACAGAAATGTGGCCAGATCATTACCCAACCCAAAACACCTATTATGGATCATTCATGAAAAGTAAGTGATAGTGAGATAGGATTGTGTTTAAAATTATTACATTTTACCAATGTTTGTTTTGCAATGTTGACCTGGGTCAGCACGTGATACAAAATATGTACTATTGTTGTTGCAGGGCTACACGACATCCTACTCTAAATCGGACAGCTTTGATGAGAATTATTCAGTAATACAAATACTGTAGTGATGTACTCCATCCAATCTCGTCATATCTCAGCAGGTGGACAGAGTTAAGCCTGAACAGTGCTTAGATGGTTAAATGCTTATCGGCTGTTTCTGTGAGCAGCCTCACCAAACTGCACTGACCACCATGGTGAATTCTGGCCAAATAATCCCCAAGACCAGGCCAACAAGGAGAGGCCCTTATCCAGCAGTGGATTGAGAAAAGATATGTACGTTAAAGGGTTGGACTGCATAGTACGCTAAATAAAGAGCGACAGCCGGGCAGTGGCGCGTTTGCCGTTTGTTGCAGAACTTCGTGGTTGGAGGTCAGTGGCCTGGTTAATCCTGCGGGTGGATTCACCAAGAAACATGCGCAGTCTGCTTTAAAATGGCCGTCAAAGATCCACTGACGTTATAAAACAAATAATAGGTCATGTGCATGAGAGTCGTGGTCGAAATTAGACATTTCCTTTAAAATGAATTTGGTAAAAAAAATCAAAACAACATCGCCCTCTACTGGCAGACAATACACGTGTGTAGCCTTCACAATACCCGTGCACTATAAGAAGTGCACAAATACCAAATGTAGTAAATCATCATTGTAAGGAAATACCATTGTACATTATTTTGTGGTGCTGATATTGCAGTGGCACGTGATCAGGTTATGGTGGCAATGGTACATGTTATACGGCCTTGGACCAGTGGCTCACATTTTACATTGTTCCTGGCTGTGCCCGAATCTATCCAAAGGACAACCACCGCTGATTTCCCACAAAATGTGGCGTCGTTTATTGATCGACCCTGGTAGGACGATAGGCTGCAATTTAAACTCGCAACATTCCAATTGTGGAGTCACACGCCATACTGCAAGTGCATCGGTGGCAGAGGTTAAATAGTGCACGGATGGCCCCTTGAGTATTACCAATGCAGTACATGACCACAGGCATAGCCTTACCCGTGCTTTTCGGCAAATTCTTTGGCTTGCTTTTGCGTAATGTTGTGCTCCGATAGATCACTCTTGTTCCCACACAGCACAATGTCCGGGCTCTCACAGTATGCGTGCATCTGCAGCTGGTCTGTGGGTTCAAGGACATGATTCATGTTATTGGTGCACTCATCTCAGCCACGAAAAGCTCTGCTATCTGTTGAATAGCAGAGCACGGTATATGGGTTGGTCTCAAGTGTTACATCGATGTAATCACTCCATAAATTTCGGGTAAAGGTCTGTGTTTATCATTATGATTATACGATTTTCAGTGTTTGTCCATACACTTATTTGTATCCACCCGTTTACCTTTAAAATAGAAACGGTACAACACATCGCATATCCGACTCTCTGGAGATTGAGGTTTATGGGGGGATATGTGAAGAGGTCATATGTCACCTCTCCCATAAATAGGATGAAACATTAAGAGAAAACTGTATTAGACATGGGGAAATGCTTGACTACACCATAGAAGTAAATTAATTTACACAAGATGAAAAGACATTGCATTAAAAACGAAATGTACCTGGTATAAAAAAAACAATGCTGAAAATATACTTCCCAATTACTCAATTGGATCACACAGCAGCCACATCACCCCCTCATGGAAAAGTCTGAAAACTCAGTGAGGCTTTCCTGAATAAGCGAGCGGAACAATACAAATAGTGAACATCGACACAAAATGACAGTTAAACCGTAGACAAATACTGCACTGAGTGTGGCCGGGTGAATTGATCAGAGCGGATGTGACACGCTGTTTGCACCAAAGAGCTCTTGCTTAATGAATGTATCTATAATGAGCTCAGCAAGGAGCATCCTAACACAGGATTGCTCATTCCCGTGTGTGTTTTTTTAATCGGTGGTGGAAAAATGAGCCACATGGTTTGCTACAGGGGCTTGCCTCGTTGTTATTGAAGGGGTACTTACAACAACAACCACCCTTCACCACTAAGTGGAGGCATCACAACGGCGCTTGTGCCAGGTTAGGTGCACTAGCCTCGCACGCCTAGCCTGGCTAGGTGCTAGTGCACCTAGAAGCAGGGTAGTGAGACAGACACATATCAGATGCCTTGTAAACAACTGCCGCAGCCAACTCATCCCTCGCTTTTTCAGTACTACTTATAAGGTGTCCCTGCGGCCTGGGTTCGTGACACCCAACACGCTTCCTCAAATAATAATCATTGAAGATGGGGGAAACAAATATTCAGCAGATGTGTTCATTGGAAGACGTACAAACTGGCTTGTGCAAGCGAAAGATGAGGAAACATGGGTTTTGTTTTACTCACTCAGCCAGTTACGAACGTTGAGGAAGGTCTGCTCACTGGTCAAATCGAAGATGACCAGGAAGCCCATGGCATCACGGAAAAATGCCGTAGTTAAGCTCCGGAATCTGCAAGGAGCACATTGCACGATTGGACTCTCTTTCCGCAAGCTACCACAGTACATGGAAATAATATCACAGGCACGTCATGCAGAAAGAATCTCGGGGCGTAGAATCGTATTCGCGGATCGATAATTGTATTGTTGTTGTTGTTGTTGTTTCTCTCTCCCAGTACCTCTCTTGTCCCGCCGTGTCCCACAGCTGGAGGTGGACGCGCTTCGTCTGCTTGGCGGTGCCCTCGGCCCCTTCGCTCGTGTACGTCTGGAGCGCACACAGGACACGATCTACGTCATTCGTACGTACGCACGTGTGTTGAACTTCTTTTCGCACCGTACGTATCCAACCGTGCTAATCGGAGGTGTGGGGGGGGGACAAACTCAACACCAGAAGCACTTGTAAAGAAACTAGTTTTCAATCTCGATCTGGAAATCTCAAGTGGACAAATAAAAGTATACTTTCTTCTAAAAACAATTGTTTTATCCTACTTACGAAGAGGACACGAATACAAACAGTACATTTACATTTTGTTGAATAAATGCACTGGGGATGCAGTGAATATCTTTTGGAAAAGGAACTGTTGTAAAATGTAAGGCACCAATGTGCCGACAGAAGATCTAATCAGTGCACACTACCCACGATGACATTTGTATCAGAAACACGGTCACTAACGAGCAATATTGAACAAAAAAGTGCACAAACAAGATTCAATATACTGTGTAATGAGAGAGCGCCACCTAGGGGGTGACAAGGGGTATCTGCATGGCCACCACTGGGTAATCGGTATCCACGCTTATTACATATGCATGATGGTAATACATTGAGATACAAAGCGGACCACGTGCTTTAGAGGACATATGAAAGTCATGTACGCATTAACAATGGTTACCATGGTAACTCAGCTGCTTGAAACCGTCTCAAGTACGAACGCATTAATCTACAATTATAATTTTCTCATAACCGACAATTATCTTAAACATTTCATAGGCTGTGTGTTGTTCGAAAGTGGGGAGGGGGGTATCTCCTGGGCTATTGTTAATCGTGTGAGTTCCAATTTAATGTCAAGCAAAACGAAGTTGCACGAAACCACATGCAACCATATGCAAGCACAACCGCCTCGTAAACCGCCGACTAAATACGAAACGTCGTGGCCAAGTTGGTCCAACGATTCCAACCACGGTCCTCCAACTTCTCCCCCTCCTCTCCCACAAGATCTCTCTCCTCCATCCCTGAGCCAATCGTGCCCTGCCTCCTCCCCCTTCCCGAGCTGCTGTGTGCCCCATCCCCTTTATAGAATTAATTTGGGGCATAATCTCCCGAGTCCTCCTGCACACGCTCGCTTACTGGGCAGTTTGTCAATCCACTGCTGGATGGGGGGGCCTCCCCACACGGCGTGGGAAGTGGGGCTTACTTGACCATACCTGGACCTCGCTTCGCTGATAAGTGCGCGTTGGTGGATGCGAGAGGAGCCCAGACGTGAAAGCATGAAAGTACAGAGCAGCAACTTGGTTTTTTTTCTGCACTGCCTTCAATCACCCACCGCGTAGCACCACAGCCCAATAACAGCCGGCCTGTCATGGGGTCAGGGGTCAGCAACCTGCGGCTCCGAAGGTGCATTGCGGCTCTCTTCGGACGACTGCTTCGTGACCTTCTTCACCACCGAGGGAGGTTTTTTCAATATATATACCGAATTTGAAAAAGTGGCACTTCATGCTATGTTGGTTGCCGATCCCTGGCGATGGTGTGGTCACCACCAATGCCAACACTACCCAGGCACATGCCCGCTTCATCGGCTCAGATGAGATGGAGAATGGGCTGATTCCAGGTGATTTGGTCACCCTCATCGTGTATCTAACAGTGATTAACTGTTAAATGTTTATTGCAGGATTTAGTTTTGGATTTTTTTAGAGACAATGGAGGGCTGGTGCAGTATAGTCCGACTGCTGCCTAGAAATGCCATTGACAGTCACAGTAGACATGCAATTTTTTAACAATTCTTGCTCCCTTCACTGTAACATGCAAAGCAGAAGAGCATTTTTGTATAACACAAAGAACATGAACCAAGGCAAACATTGCTGTACAAGCAAAACATGGGGGATTCAGGTTGTGAATAAGTACAGTAGTTCGGAAACCCTTTGCGTAGCAAAACATTAATTTTTACGTGATTTATAAACGATACTTTGGGAGGAATTAGTTATTTTAATTTTAAAATACAATTTTACATAACCATTTTAGGAAAAAAATTAGATTTTACCATACCAAACATTTAAGGTAATCCTTCAATAATAACAATTGTAAACTAATGTAAGGCACCATCATTATACAGCGTTGAGACACAATATAACTTATCTTATCTGTGCTGATAAGGGGGCGAATTCTGGGTACATCTTTTTGTCTGGCCGTGTTATTCCCGTTTTGCTAGAAAGCACGGATGAATGTGGATTATAGATTTATTGTCGTGCCACTTTGGGGCTACTGCACTTATCTGCACTTTCTTACAGACAACAGGATGATTGATAATACTTGTGGGAAACCACTTGCAGGTTCAGTCTGGTTGGGTCAAACTCGATGACCATTGGAATACATGCGATGACAATGTTCACGTTGCTCCAGTTATCCGTGATTTTGCACGGATAATACAGAAACTACATCTGGGCGACTGCAACCCACAGTGAAACATCGCCATGTGTGTGTCCTCATTGTCATCACTACTGACACTGACCCGCCGGGCCAGCCAAGACAAACCCCACAATAACCACAACCACCAAGACCACAACAACCAAGACCACAACCACCACCTTCACGCTGGTATTGGGACGAATTTGCCGCCGGAAGATCTTCCTATTATTTAATGTTTTTTTGGATAATAGAAGTTGTGTAGATATATTATCTTATTATCCATGAAACATGGATTTAACACAACAAAAACTCCTCTACCTGTGATTTTCCATATCCACCAAGCCACCTCCCACTTCACACACGCTCTGCGTCGCTTGAAGCTTCGGATGGCTTACCATTCCTATCAACGGTTTGTATCTCCTCGTCACTTTTATTACATGCCATTGCTTTGTTGTAAACTCGAGCCATCATCACTGACTATTTAAGAAAAACATTACGAATTAGTGGTCCAATTAATGGACAAATCGAATAAGGAATGCAAGTGGCTTGTCGGGAGTTTCTTGACATCTGGGGCAGGATGTTGTGGTGGCTATTTTTAAAAGGGCCCCAACCTATCTAATTTTTAGTCGACTATCAATTTCATGAACTGCTTTTTGTGTTTAGTGTATTGTTCTTCCCCCGCAATGAAAGAAGTTCAGCATACCATCAATCACCCATGACAGCTCCATGGTACACACATTACCATGTTGCAATGACACTCACACAACCATTGACCAAAATGTTATTTGTTGCGCATTGTGCAGGAGTCAACTCCCTCAATGTCATTATGATCAATACAGCAACGCAGTAAGTTAATAACTTTCCATAAATGTTATCCGTTTACGACTTCAAAATATCAATACCCTCACCGTAGTTTCTCAGCAGAGAACGTAGAATTAAACTGTACAATCTCCTCAATTGAATTGTACGTTAATGTTTAAAAAACAATCGTCAAACTATTCTAAACGTTTATAACCATTTACCGTATCTGCAGTGACATGGCGAATACTGTTATGTTTACATTAAAATATCGCTTGCCATAAATTAAGCAAACTGCATATTCGAAAACACACCTGTTCATTTAATTGCACCCATTGTGCTGGGCTTATGTTTATTATGAAATAAGAAAACATGTGCCAGAACCTGCCACCACCTTGTCATCTTCTCACGACCACCTCTGCCCTAAATATTATCCTCACCTCTTCATCCCTCCTCGACCCCCGAATCTTACCCTCACCTCTTCATTTATCCCTCCTCCAGCAGTGTCATCTCGAGTTGACCACACAGCATACACAAAGGCCCACAATCCCCCCTTCCCACAATTCACAGGAGTGGTGTGTACTGTATTAAGACAACGTTGAAAAACACCGTGCTCAACACCAAACACAAACATCATAAAACGTGACACGCGATTCCAGGGGAACGGGTTTCCCAACAGAATCCATTGCTGAAAACCCACAGGTAGCAAGAAACCAGGGCACTCAAAAATCAAACTGCTTCATCTAACTTTAGGTCGTTTAAGTAGCATAGAAATACAACTGTAAGCATTAAGGAGTGTTAGTCTTGTTAAGAATTAAACCCATTACTTTCACATCCACTATTTATGGTCGCATGTGCCTTGTGTAAATTATCATTTAAATCGTATTTCTGTCGCGGAAAAAGCACCTTCTTTTACACGGGAATACCGTTTACTCTGAGCTTTACTAAAAACATGGGCAATGGTCTTTTGCTGTTATATTTTTACAGATAGTCGGTGAAGAATGTATGTCATGGGTGCTATGAATAGTGCTCAATTCAACGGCAGCCCACGGCAATCATAACGTGGGATTGTTGTGAACAGACTTGGATCAAAGCCACATCTATGTGAAGCCACGTCTATGTGAAGCCACATCTATGTGAAGCCACATCTACGCGGCTTGACTCACGACGGGATTGTGGTCGTACACTGCAACAACATGGACAGCTCTTGTCAAATCAACTGGTCAACGGGGGCCCTGCCGTGCTGTGGGAATCACACGACCAGACTGCACCACGCCGGCCACTCTGGGTTGGTGAGGGCGGGGGAGTTTGTAAGTACAGCACAACAATTGACTTGTCTTCACTGCCCTTTGCTAACCGCCACAGCGCAGGCCCCTATAAACAACCTATATGGGCATGGTGGCTGCCCATCCAAACACTGTCCAAGCTCAAACGTGCTTGGCTTCTGAGATCTGACAAGAACAGTCAGATTAGTATGGTTCATTTGGTCTTTAAAGGGCAACACACTTGACCCTTTCCCGTTCCGAGACGTCTGCAAGTTGCAGGGTGTGGGTCCCTTTCACCGCTAAATCTCGGAACGCGCATGCGGCTCCGCGTTAAAATTTCATTTAGAGAAAGGCGTAGCTCTGTGTTTTTTTAAAACGTCGTAATCGCCGCGAAGAAATCGCCACACTCTACGATAGCTGGCGCCAAACTGTGCCACACACGTCCTCCGGCCTGGCCTGGCAGGAGCCTCGGGCACCGATAAAGTTACTTGAGATTTTAGTTTTTCTTCCGGTTCCGTACACGTGCGCCGTGGGAATGTTGAAAGCGTTAAGAAGAAGGGGTAGTACCCCAGGCCTGGCCAACAAGCTCACCACGCGTTTCTCACGGAAGTCGATGCCCACGGTGGTGACGTACTTGTCGTGGAAGCGCCCCTCGGTGTACTGGCAGAGCAAGCTGCTCTTGCCCACACCCGAGTCACCCAGCACCAGCAGCTTGATGAGGTAGTCATACTCCAGGTCGGACATGGCTAACGGCAGGGGCAGGACTCAGGCTGCTCCGGCAATCCTGGGGGGAGGAGGAGGAAAAATAATTTCGTGACATGAGACGTGATTCATCTCACAAGTGGGCGACGTGTTGCCTCTTAAATCTCGCTCTGTAGATTGGAGCTGAGAGCCAATTTATTTTAACAATACGATGTACAATAGTCAGGATTCAGACGACAGTATGAATGCGGGACTCCAAATGATGCGATTAGTGCTTGGTAACTTCAGTTTGTGATTTGTATTAACAAATGTGTCAAAGGATATAAATACAAATGTTGTCTCGCGTCTCCATCTGAAAAGCCTGAAAGCTCAAACATGTCAACCAATGGACCCGTCGAGGACCAACGAATCAAGGCTCAAGCACTCCAACAACAAAGGCTCATCCAGAGCGAAACGCGCGGTCTTGTCAAGAGAACTTTGAACGCTGAATATCGATGTTCTTGCCCTCCAAGAAACCCACCTACCGTGCTGTATGAAGATCCATGGATGTCACAAGGTAGCCTGCCAATACCATAAGAAACTCAGTATGGCCACCTATGTCCAGGCTAACCCAACTACCCAAGCTAAAGAAACACTGACAAAAAAGAGCTTAAGACAGCTTTCCATTTTCGATCACAATTAGAGTAGGCAAGTTGACCGTCGTGAGCGTCTACTCGCCTCCGACAAGAGTCATGGCCAACCACCGTCCTCCCAAGCAAACCACCCAACCAGCTGCATCGGCAATTTCAACAACGACCACGACACAGGGGGCGACCAAAAAGCAGCCCGAGCGGGCTAACAAGTCGAAGACTGGGTGCTGGCTTCTGACACTCGCCTGCAATGCCAAACAGCCAGCCACCTGCGTCTGCTGGCAGAAAGAATGCTCATCGGACCTCTTCAGCAACAGCAAAGGACGGTTGCTCACCTATTTCCAGAAACCCCACTCATGGAATAAATAAAAGGTGACCTTAGTACATTTAAATTTTCAAATAGTTAATAATGGAAATTTATAAAAAATTAGTGTTGTTAGAACAATTCAATTTAATTAAGTAGAACGTTGTTTATATTTAAAGTTGCGCATTTTCATGTGACGTCACATTTCTCAAACCCTCCCTCGTCACACATCGTCACATATGTCTGACCCCCCTCCCTGAGGGATTGTGACTCCAAGTGCGACTGTGGCCATGAGTCCCAGACCGTGGAAGACATCGCAACAGCAGCCAGCCCACTGGGACCTGGCGGTGTGTGAGGGGCTTCACCTCTCTCTCTCTTCACCTGGCATCTCAGGAAGCCACCGAGTGGATCGCCAAACCACTCGTCCCAATGGGAGCTTTTCTCGTCATACGCAACAACATTTTAAAGAATGTAAACTCCGCTTTCAGGATTAATGTACAGCATTGCACCAAGTGTTAGCTGTGCAAATCATGGTTGCGTTTGGATTCCGTGTACACCTTGTGTATTACACTCAAATCATTTTTCCTACAAAATTTACAATCAATTCTCCATCTGATCAACAACCATTTTTCTTCAACCATAAAAATAGAATAGATTTCACACGGTAACAATCCATTGGGCCTAAAATGCACTTTCGTTTTCTTTAAAAAAAAAGTAAGCCGTTTCGCCACATTTTTCTATTGCTGCTGAATAGGCAGCCACTGCCTTGGTTGTTGTACAGAGGTGACCGTAAATGGAATTGATTCTTGGCCAATAAAGTTATGAACACCGCCCGGTGAAAGTTAATTAAAGCGATCCCATCGGGTCACATTAAGTACTGCCCCAGCAAACATTGAACGTTGAGCCAACGTTGGTCCAACCACATGTCAACCACATGTCAATGTTTACCAGGGCTGGCCTCTCCCCACTCTCCCACCTCTCATTGTGGCACGGCACTTCATTTGCATCCCAAGTGGTGCCCGATGGGAAATAAATTCGGGCAACCCTGGCACCAACATTGGGGAAACGACTTCCGTCACCACTGCTGAACATTTAATCGCTTTTTCAACAAAAGTAGAAATGTATTGTAATTATGGAAAGATAAAAAAGACGAGTTGTTCATTTTTTAAAAATTCCACACCCCCATTAAAAAAGATCACGATATTGCAAACAGTACAGTACTGTACTTGGATTCAAATGCTATTTTAAAACAAACTAATCAGAATGTAAATACTGTACAGTACGGACATAACGTACAGTACCGCACTTGTAAAGAAAATATTACCTGATCTACAAATGTAAATAAACCTTGCATCTCAGTGACAATCAATGGTTCATTCCTTCAATGTTGACTTTTTTTCGTCAATAATACTGGCATCTCACATTTAAATCTGACATTAAACTCGTTGTTAAAGACAGAAATTAAAACGTGTCTATGCTAAAAGTGAATTACCAAAGTAGACAACCTGCAAATCAACGGTGTAAAGACGTGTGGTCGTGCATGTAAGTAGACATACATACATGTAAATACATACTTTATTTTACAGGATGATTTGGGCGTGACACACACACACCTCACACTGAAAGGAACACGGTCTAAAGTGCGTCTTCCATTGGTGATGCCACAGAACAACAGATCGTTCACTGCTTAGTCGTCCAGTACCTCGTCACAGTACGAGATAGAAGCTGGTAATAATCCACACTTATCCCATGGCGCCGGTATTATGTTCATTACTCAGCCACAAACGTTTTGCACAGCGCATAAGCCACGTCACGCAATATTGTGGTGACAATGTTTTTTTTTATTTCCGAGTCAAGTTGTGATGCTATAATAAAGTCTTCATACTAGAGTTAGGAATAGCTTTTCAAGAAAGTGCGTTCACACTATTTGTGGGGTAATTAACTACCCTTCACAAAGTGCCTAACTTCGTAAAAAAAAATAGTACAGGCAAAGGTAAAAACACGACGCATTGAATTTGCAAGCGAGTTTTCCCCTTCTTTAAGGCACGAGTCGACTTAAACGTTGTAAATAACACGGTTGTGAATTGAACAAAAATGTACAAGTTAAATGGCTCAGCATTGCACACACAGTACGTGTCGTGAGTACGGGGAGCACACTCACCGTGACCTGTGCGGCACTACACCAGAACATGCGCATGTTTGCTAAAGTTATATTGCAGCACTGTATTTTCGAGGTTACAAAAAAGAAAAACACCTTTTATATCACTGGCCTGTCACTGCCAGCCATGTTTATGGCGAAACCATTCAACGCACATCCGACCTGCGCAACGTGGCCGAGCAAGCGGCAAGCCTCTGCCCGCTCGAGGCGTGTACGTGGCTTTAAAGAGCACACACACACACCGACACACGGTCACACGTGTATGGGGTGCGCACAGACTGGATGGCTATGCAATGTCGTACAGGCGCTACCAAGGTAGACGTTTACTCGACAAATAAGCCCGTGAGCGTCTCGCTGCTGGGTTGTGCTAATCAATTAGGACGACGACTCACGTGTCAGTGGTGGAAATTCTACATTCCTATGACGAGGTTAGTTTTGCCATAGGATGACCCCACAGTTGGAGTCACGCGAAGTGATACCACACGCATCTTATCTGGCTGAGTGCCGGAGGACGGCCCCAATCGCTTTGTCAACTTCGCAACTTTACAATGTTGAGTTCAGAAGCTCTGTTACAGCGCCACTCTCCAGCCAGTTCAAGACAATAGTTTACGCAGCACGGTCATGCACGTTGCAGCTCTCACTAGACGCTTAAGGCCCCATGACTTTCGTATCTGGGAGGAAAAAATACAAATAAAAAAAGTCACCGCGACACAATTACCTTGCTAACAATGACACACACTTTGCAAAATCCTAGATAATACATCAGGCTGCAACGTACTGGTTGAATGCATCTTAACCCATAGTTTTGACCATATCCACACACTCGTTTATACTAAACACATCACTTCGACCACCAATCAATACAATGCACAGTCTTCAATTAAAGTACGCTCTACGTAATACAGAACATTGTTTAACGCCTCAAAGTGACTTACGCTGTGCAGCAAAGCTTGGTTATGGCTTAAGGAGCGTGCGAATGGCTGGAGTGAGAAATGTCCGTGAGCCAAGCCTTGGTGTGTGTGACTCACGGCCACGACCCTCCCCGCCGTCAGCCGCCAGGTAGGGCTTTTGTGCAAGCCACGCCTGGGTGGCGTGGACCGGTCTTACCTGTCCCTCCTGGCAGCTGGCATTCCTGTGGTCCTGCCTCGCTGCATGACCCGCCCGCCTTACCTCGGCTTAATTGAATGGCACAATATTTGGTCCAAGTCTCTTTTTTAATGTCTTCCATTTTAAAGTACAGGAAGGTCTAGATGTCTTGTGACACCCCCCATCCCCAATTAATTGGTCCCTAACATTTTTGTTTCCTTTGCATGTTCATTTATGTTTTAAATAAACCTTAGTTTAATAAAAACATTACGTTTTAGAGAATGAAATGGGGGTCACAAGACATCTGGACCACCGTGTACAGTATTTAGTTGATTGTGCCACTCAAATGCATATAGAAATTAGTCAACAACCTCCACAACAACTCAATGTAAACATGATGGGGTGGGCTTCCAATTTGCGAATTGTACAACACGCAATTGCGCTGGAATCTCCGCCAGACTTATTTACACTTTTCGAATGTTTTTGAAACAGTGACCACACAGTATCCAATGTCCCAGCTTTGCTAAGAATCACTTTCCAGTGATCACATTTGAATCTAGACGACTCCTCGCTTACTATTCCCACACTTGCTCTACGTACTTGCTGCCCAGGGTTTCGTAGCTTGCCCGCAGTTGCAGGATCGGTGTGTGTCTCATGTGTGCAGGGGTCGCCTCAGCTCGCCTTGCTCTCTCTCTTGCCGGAGTTTGGAGCTCGCTGTGCGGGCAGCCTCACCCGGACCCCTCGGGGGCCCCCGTCGCCTGCTGGGGGGCGCAGCGTCACAAGGCGTGGTGGTGGTGGGTGTCAAGTGCGGCTGAAATATTGACACCCCCGTACCACAACCACCACGATGGGGGGACGACGACGACCAGAAGACGAATGACAGCGCAGCTCAGGGGCGCGTCGTGAACTCCACGGGATCCGCGCGCAAGGAAGGGAATCGAAAGAGACGCGCAAACATTGCCAAGTGTTGCTTCTGTCGCCTTCAAAGTCACATTTTATTACACACCACTAAAGCGCTGCTTTTTAAAAATAAACGAACGCAACGGTCTTGTCGGGGTTTTTTTGTTTTTAAAATCGGTCCTTTCCAAAAGTATAGTTTGCATACTCTTTGGTTCTTTCGGTAAAGTCACGTAGTTGTGCAATTTTTCAATGTTTTAGAGGTCTATGAATGACGCAATGAAGTACGTGTGAGAGGAATGATAATCGTCATCAGCCATGGGCAATCTACTGCTGGAATGTCCACCTTGCCCTGCCTTAGCCCACTTGTCTTCAGAGTTTGCATGTTGTCATTAGCCTGCTTTTATTCTCTCGTCGAATCCATGCTCATCTGTCTGTCTCTCAATGTCAATCGCACGCCAACATCTCTCGATGCTTCTTGGCACACGTCTCCGTTATTGCTCTCCTGTAAATATTCCGTGAATCTCCGAGTTCCTGACCCACGTGTCATACAGCGAGTGGCGCACGCTGGTCACGCAGATAGAATCAATGAATACGCAACTGAATGAGAAAAGTGAGTTGCTCCACGTTAACGTGAGTAATTTGACGATATTTGCTCATGAATATTAACTTCTTTCATCCAACTTGAAGTGGGGGGAATATTCGTGGTTAAGAGGAGATCGCATCCTATAATATTCAATAATTCCTGTCATCCGTGAATTCATCGTTGAATAATTGTGGATAATATAGTGAAATTAGCGCCTTCTGTGATTCAATTTGGATAACCCTTCTTATCCATAAAAAAAAAACACAAAAAGGAAGAATTGGTCGTGCCGATAACAGGATGTTTTGCGGATCGATTTAGAGCAGCGGTCCCCAACCTTATTGGCACCATGGACCGTTTCGTGGAAGGCAATTTTTTCACGGCCCGGGGTGGGGGGGGGGTCATCATTGGGTCTTTCCCCCTTTTCAAAGAAACTCTCCAGAGACGTTTGTTTTTTTACTCATTGTGGCTACTCGGGGTTAGAGCTCGTGGGCTTACCAACACTGTGACTGAGACGAGTGCGCAGTGTGGGAAAGAGGCGCGGACGGAAGTGGTGAGTAATAAAACAATGGGGGCGGGTTCCACACGCGGACTCACCGCTCTCACCTCGTGCTCCTGCTGCGCGGCCCGGTTCCTAACAGGCCACGGACCGGTACCGGTCCGCGGCCCGGGGGTTGGGGACCACTGATTTAGAGTACTACACGTCAGGAGTTTACGCAATCGTGGATACATGGACCTTTACTTTATTGAACCTCTGCTGGCTCAGCGGAGTGTAAGGATGTTTTTATATTATGAGCTTGATCTGCAAATCACCCTGATGGACAGAGCCATGTCCTAGCTGCAGGGCATCACAGTTTGAGTTCCTTCTGCAGCATGCGACACAGCAGTTGTGATTTGTATTTCATATGCCCTTCATCCATTAGTCGTTTGCCAATTCCTTTTTTTAGTTGGATGTGGAAAGAAATCGGGGTAACCCAGAGCACACGGACATATACAAGGCAATAACGTTGAACGTCCCACACAGATTTTATCAATTAACTTGCAGTGCTGCCATCTCGTGTCCACCTCAGCCCAGAGGGTGTGGAAGTCTCCACAAATCTGTGTGAGATCGAGGAGCATTTGTCCGTAAGAGTTTGTCTGGGTTAGATCGTGTAAATATAAATGCGTCGTTAAATCCGCCGCCACCCGACACAGCCAATTAGTAATGTTTGTCACGTAAACAAAACATGCCAATTAGTTACAAGTGCAGCATACCGGTGTGTTAGATAGTAAAACAACAACATTTACAATTCGAGTACAACGTTTCGCCAGTAATTACAACGAGAAACATCAGGCGACAGTCATCTTTGTGGTTTAAAAAGGAGCCTTTGTCTCTACATGCAGGAATGTTGGGCATATGTAGAGTTTCAACTGCGAACGTCGCGAAATCTCTGGATTGCAAGCCCAGTGTTATAACATCGCACCATGGCAGCTTCCCTGTGCTACAGTAATAATGTATAAATGCAGCACAGAAATGTTTTGGGAGTCCCAGCATGTATCGTCATTTAATTGAAACACACTAATGGCACTGCAGACAATCAGCATTTCATCCATGTGTTTGCAGAAAAGCAATAATTACTTTTTTAAGTTGTTGGGAGACTTGCCCTTATCTGCTAATTGACAGACACATTGTCAGTTTTGGGAATTCCTTAATCTCATCCACTTTTCATGCCAGACGAAATCCAGTGTGTGACCTCTACGCTTGGAGAGCTTTATATGGTGTTTTATATTGTGGACAAGTTGAAATATATTAGTTGGGATTCTCTTGTATATGTGAGTAGATATTGTAAATTAATATTATGGTAAATCCCTTTCCATGATTAATTGAAATCTAGCTGCTCATCACTAATTTGAGGACTGAAATATGACACTTATTGACTTTTACGGAACATTGAGTGGAGTTTAAAATACAGTACCTGATAAATGTATGATAACCAATGGATAAAGAGCAAATCTCTTCAATATACTGTATTCAAGTTGTTTTTTCCAGGCTAGAACTCAAAGAGACCGGAATACCATCGTCTGATCTGTGACCTTGAACAGTCGTCTGCCAATTAGGGCGATGATCACCATGTTAATCCCCAATTGAAGCATATTGCAGGGAATTTTCAAACGTGACAAATTTGGATCTTTAACGTCCAGAGGCTCGTTCGTTGGTTCACTTCTCAGCCCGCTTGTCCTGGTGACGCTCGCAGCGTGTTGAGTTGTGGCGGTCCAGACCTCCCTTTCCCAGGCGACAGACTCGAGCTCTTCCTGGGTAAGTCCCGGACGTTCCCAGGCCCGCCGAGCGACTTCGTCCCGCCTGCAGCAGCGTGTCCTGGGCCGGCTCCGGGGTCGTCGCCCTGTGGGACGCGCTGCCCGCTAGAGTTCCAGAGGGAGTCTACCGTGTATTAAACAGCCTTTCAACATCTTCTTGGTTCTTTCGGTAAAGTTACGTAGAAGGGAAATATTACAATAATAAAAAATAAAACATAATATAATACAGTGTGTTTTATTTTTATTATTTTATTATTTCCCTTCTACGTGACTTTACCGAAAGAACCAAGAATATGAATCCCTGCAGTCACGAAAGCTTTAAATCGAAATTTAGCCCTTCAACAGTCAAAATGTATTCATACACTGATTTTAGTCTAAATAAATGTGGATGGTTTTTTGTGCATTTCATTGCAGAGTATAACTAAACACTCCACGTTCTGTATTAAAAGTTGCTTCTGGGCATTGCTAAAATGAAAGTTCACGTTGTATTATACTTTCAAGCTTAATTTTATAACCACGAATAAAATGTGCTGCCAAAAGCGCCATGTGCTGCCATTTGATCTGTTTGTAATTATCACGTGATGTACTGTTTATACTTATCACATGATAACACAGTGGGTGCGGGTCCCACAAGAAGAGACCCATTATATTCTCCCCAATAAGGTTAATGTATTCGTCTTAAAACATCCCAGTGCAGTACCGCAAATATGTTTCCAAGAAAATACATTCTGAATATTTAATAACTATAACCGAGCATAATTGCTTCCAGAAATCGGATTTAACATTTATACAACAATGAGGGCATTTATTTATTTAGGGTTTTTTTCAAGTGTATATTAAGGCTATAAATCTGACACTCAAACTTGTTTATGAATCTTTAAACTGCGTGTATCGTGACTCTGGTCTTTGACCTCGCGCCCACCTGTCACAGCAGTGCCATTAAATTTCGATTAAAAGCTTTCGTGACTGCAGGGATTCATCTTCTTGGTTCTTTCGGTAAAGTCACGTAGAAGGGAAATAATAAAATAATAAAAATAAAACATTTGTATTTATTATGTTTTATTTGTATTATTTTATTATTTCCCTTCTACGTGACTTTACCGAAAGAACCAAGAAGACGGAGCAGTGCCATTCTCAGGCCTTTTCTGTTTTTCCACCAATAACTGCAGATATACAACTTTCTCTCCTGGGACCTGTCACCAAAGAATGCGTCCGATCTAGTCACATCTCGGAAACGAAAAAAGGTTGGGCCTGGATAGTGCTTAAAAGCTGCAACCATGGGCAGTCTGTCATGCGCTTTCGGGCTATGCGTTGGGCAGCAGAGGGCAGTGGAGAGAGAGCCATTGTTGTGCTGTACTTCTATGCTCCAGTGCCGATGCTCCCCCACCTTCACCAAACCACACAGACAAGTGTGGAAAAGTATTGACATTTCTAAAACCCCAATAAAGAACGTAACTTTACATTGCAAATGTGATTTTTCAAAGATCATCTACACTGTCTGATTATGAAAAACGGTTACCGTTCAAAGTCAAAACTGTTCACGTATCAACTTTGAGAAATGTTTTAGTTTTCTCAAGCACCAGTTGTAAAGTGTGATCTCCAATTGTAAGTCAGCGATGCTCTCTGACCTCTGTGCTTACGAAGAGCCTTTGCCTGAAACATGAGCCTACAGTACTGCATATTTTCTGTGTTAAAGATTCATGTTTTTGAGTGTTTCCTGATGTGTCCTTGCGCACTACTGCCAACAGAGTTCCCGTAATTTGCTGTGGTCTCTTTGGGCCTTTGGCTTACCCAAATAAATATTCCACACATCGCAAACTATTTTGGCAAGCATTTAAAGCTATTCACTCCAAATGCTACGAAACACTATTTTGCCAAGTCAAATGTGTCTCGATGAAGGAAAGCGCCGCGAAATTATAAATGGCTTAGTATATAATTTGCCAGTATTCCCAAACGCACGCACACACAAACACATTTAATTTGCATGAATAATTGTGTGTTATACTTTAATTGCAAATTGTTTGTGGAATCAGGCAGCATGGGGCTTTCTCCCCCACCCTTGGGTCAATGTTGATTTCATACCATAGTTCACTCATGTTCAGATCCGTTGATGTCTGTTTATCACCGTTTTATAACCGATTTGTTTATCACCGTTTTGTTTATCACCGTTTTGTTTATCGCCGTTTTGCGAGTCACCGTTTTGCTTATCAGTCACCTGCTGCTCCCTTTGCCTCAGACGCGAGATGTCCCAGATGTCTGCCCATTGTACGACTGAGCGAAGGACTCATTTGATTATTTTCCTCATTTCTATCCTTCGTGGTTATCTTTGTTGGCTACTTAATTAGTAGGTCCCTGAGTGTTTTGCTTTCCTTTTTACCGATGGCATTTAAACACAGGGGAAAAAAATGTTCCTTTCCTAAAACTCCTTAAGATGGATTTGTAGCAGTTCACAAAACGGAACAATCCATATATATTTATATTTCCTGGCATCTATCAAGGTTCTGATGAATATTGCCAAGTGGACGTGTATTAGCGTTTGAGATCCATTCTCTCATAATACAAATGTAAATTAGCAGTGAAATCATGGATAAAATATATCAGTTTTAATAGCAATGCTGGTGTAGCGTCCACTTACCTGCAGTTACGGCCAGAGGTCTGTAGGGGGTGCCGGCCTGTACAAGGGGATAGAGCGAGAGAGCCGGGCCATCGAGAGGCTGGGTTCCCCTCCCCTACCCCAGGTGAGGGGCTGGGGGGCCTTTCCAGGATCCTCTGGAAGATTCCAGAAAGGGGGTGGTACCGGGGGCGGAGAGTCCCCGGGATAGGTATAAAAGGCGGCTCTCAGATCGGCTCGAGGCAGTGCTACGAAGACCACCTCGGCTGGGACCCTGGGACCGGACGGCCTTGTAAGGGCCGGGGCTGAGCGTGGACCAGTGGTCAGGACCCGCACCTTGGCTGGGTCGGGTCAGCCTAGCCTCCCTCGGGCACCCCTAGCCAGAGAGCTCTAGTTACCCCGAGTGATAAGGCACGTTAGCCCGGAGAGCGGGGTGTTGTGTTAAGTTGTTATAGATCAAAGTGTTGCCTCCAAGTTACGTCGCAAGTCTCCTGGAACCCACGACGCTGGCATTTTAATTCGCAGTAGTTGGCAACTAAATTCGTGGGCATTGCATTTTGGTATTTTGAAGAGTGGTGGCGTAGTTGTTAGTGCACTGCGCTATGAACCCATGGCTAATGTCAATGGTGAGTTATATCTAAACCGGTTCTGTGCCCCCACTTTTCCAAGCCACACTGACTATTGTGAAGTATGGTTCGTAAAAAAAACATGACTGACGTGATCGAATGATAGAGGGCTGAAATTATGAGAATTTTGATTGTACAGTAATTGGATATCAATTTTTCCACCACTATGCCATACCAGATTCCAACACACTGTTTTAGGACAGTGTGGTGGGTACATGGCCAATTAAAGTTAAATGATCTATATGATATAAATGTACGTTAAAATATATTGTCTTACATATTGATGCATTTGACACTGTCTTGCGTAACCTGATGTCTGGCACTCTTCAATACGCACGGCTTAAAAGAAGACTGGGCGGGCTTTATGTGTCGGAGCATAAACAACAGCAGCCTTTGTAAAGCAGCATCCTTGTGACAGTAAGTCAGCTGATAGTCAGCTGGGAAAAAACATTCCAACGTGACCAGCGACATACGATATCAAATGTAACTCACAAAGCTCCGACAGCTGATTTTACAGATTTTAAGTAAAATCATGGAGCCGTGGGTCACCGAGTGATGGACCGGGTCATTCGAGACGCACCGCAGCACGTGACACAGCCCGCTTGAGGCCGTGGCTCCGACTTCAGCACCAGCTAGTGTCCACTGTGCATTCCGAATGTGTAAAACAATGGCACATTGAACCTCCCTCCCTGACGAAGGCTCTATCTATCCTTCAGTCTCGATAAAAGTAGATGTGGGCTGATAAAAACACAAACCGATTAAGGTTAATTTATTTAGATGAATAATTATTATAATTTACACAATGAAAAAAGTGGCGTTTTTTTTCTTAATGTTAAGAAAAAAAACGCCACTTTTCAAAACAATTTCTTGCTGTGGATTTCACACCTGATGATGATTGCTTGTTGCAGTCGAAACGTCGTGAGAATTGTATTGTTGTATATTTTTATTATTTTATTATTTCCCTTCTAGGTGACTTTACCGAAAGAACCAAGAATATGAATCCCTGCAGTCACGAAAGCTTTAAATCAAAATTTACACAACAAGTTAAAGGACGACATCTGCAGGACTGTCGCGCACAAGCACAAATTAAATAGCCTTGACCTCAATCTAATATATATTTAAGTTACAAGACAGCAGTAATATTGAATTGAGTTTTTTTTATGTATTCGTTAAATTATTTTTTTTAAAAAGCACTACAAATATTTTGAAATGGTCAACTCTTGAATGTCCCATTTTTCCGAGATAGTAAAGATAACAGAGATACCGATACCAAGTGATATTGTTATGAGCACGATTTATAGTGTTTCCTTCACCGATTATTAATGACGACAGGTTGAGTTTACTTCCACTGCTACCGTATACTCTTTCGTTGTTTCGGTAAAGTCACGTAAATGAAGAATAAAAATAAGAAAAAATAAGAAAATTAAATTAATGAAATTAAATCACGACGTATCGGAGGCAACACAAGCTTCCGTCATCAGATGGAACAGCCACAGCAAAATTATTGTAGTCACGGAAACTTCAAATCTAGAATGCTACCGTATAGTTATGTCGTGTCTGTGGGCAGATTAGTCACAGCACACATGCCATGACACTGCATGACACAAAAGTATAATATTATTAATCAGTGGATTTAGATAACCGCTGACTTGTGCCGTGACTGGCGGAAGGGCCCCTACTTTGCCTACTCTTCCACGTTGGCCAGACGTCCCGGAAGACGTGGGGGCACCCACACTGCACCCCGCCACTCGCGATCCACCAGTCGATCATCTGTGGTGTACCCATCCATTCTGTTGGGTGGAATTCGTATTGGTACACGAGTTATATAATTGTGTTACTGCTAGTTATGAAACATTGTTGTGGGTAGGATGCCAGGCACACTCTCTACATCTTTCTACATCTCACAGCACCGCCAGGGGCATGCTCTCCAGCACCGAGTGATTCTATGGAACTTAAGATTCCATCCCTCCTTGGTCCCACAGGAGCACACATCAGACGGGAATTTGAACGGTGACTTCGTATCTCCCACTGCGACACGCCAGAGGGACGAGGTAGACGTTGGCTGCGAACAGAATTGACCCTGCCAGGCGCGCTGCATTTGCAAGAGAAAATACAATACATTATTCACCAGAGGTGGGAGGTGAAATAGGCCCAATGACCTGACCCCAGAACCCTGTCACAGAAGGCTGGTTGTGATATCAATTGAAAGTAGTATAATTTTGACAAAAGCCTCACCGTGGCTAAGTTTAAAAGGGTACAACATAAAAAAGAATGTGCCAAGGCAAGCGTCACATCCCGACGACATTCGCAAAATACAAACAGATGAATAAAACGCTTTTCCCGTGACTGCGTTGCGCAACTGGCTACAATTCTGTTCCAGATTGCTCGCGACGACGCTGCATCAGAAACAGACGGGTTGATATTCCCATATTGCCGAGTGTGAGAGCACGCGTATGATTTTGGACAACCAAAAATGCCATTAAAAGTAAATGGGGGAAATCAGCGAGCCATTGTTGCCAATTTCTGCATTGGGCCCAACATTGCAAAGACTTTTGAGCTTTACCAGAAGCAAACAGTATTGATCGGTTTACCAATTGTAGCAATCAGCCTTACAAAATTCATAAATAACTGTCAAATGTCCGACATTTGGAAGCAGCGTCAGCCCTGGAATCCGGTTCAATCAGTTTTCCGCTACTTGACAAAAATTCCACGAAGTCGACGAAAACGCACCGTGGTCACTCAGGACTCCAATGTGAACACTCTTTACCACACATTGGAGGTGTGTTTTAAGAATAGCAAATGCTACTTTATTACATGAGCATTTCCGTCCTTATCGAAATGACTGATTAAAAAACGTTAAAAATGTAATGCTGGGCACAGCAGATGTGCAGTTTGTCCCGCTGCACTACAAACAAAATCCACCCGGATGTGGTCGCTTCCCACCCAGGGCAGATATTGTGGCGAGCTGTGAGGTGTCCTGGTCGTGGGACTCTTGACGAAGACACACAGCCACCACCGTGGGCAAATAACCCCGCACACAGTCAAGCGATCTGCACGACTGCACGGTGTAAGGGGGAGGGGGCTTCATCCAGCAGTGGATAGACAAACGGCTGAACAATAAGGAGTTATACGGCGGAGAGTTTGTATCTATGATGCTACAGGACAGCTGCAGCGTTAGAAGAGTGGGGCTTAAAGAGCACTGCGTGATTGTTCAGCTACGAGATGGCAATCTGTCACTGCACTTTTTCGGCGCAAGCTCAAAGCTTTAGGATCTGAAATGGCATTTGGCTTAAACACCGACAAGATGGAACACAACTTAGATTGCATTTTTTTTTATACCGTAGCATAAGTCACAATAAACGAAAAAATGTAAGCTCGTAACGTCCAAGTCGAATGAGTGTAGTCAACATGTAATCGTCGATCTGCGGTATTCTAACAACTGTAGTAGCATTCTAAGGAGAGATTTTAAAACTGTCGTGGCTACGTGAAAGTTCTCATTGTCCTGGTTGTAATTCTTGCGTTGCATTTATTTGTGATATCGCCGCACACCGAGTTGTTGTGCATAATGTTCTTTTAAAGTCCAATATCTCTTCTGTTGAAGTTATGCTGAGCTTGAAGCACGTCCACTGACTGAGAATATTCCATATTTCTAGTCCAAAAAGCATTTTAATGTTACAGAGCACTTCTGCTCCGACACATTTGAAATAAGTTGAAAACAAACGCAAAACACATTTTAAACATTTATTTACATGTTAAAACAAATCCTGAAGTTAAACGGAAATGTTACCCAAGGTACTTACCAGGACTGCATGTGGAAGTTAGCCCCAAGATGCACAGTGATGCAATGTAAAAAACTGTGCTTCAGTCGTAGCCCGAGAAAAAAAATCGGCAACTGCACGAGACAATCCGCATTCCTATCGAGTAACATGTCCCACTCTCCCAGGAAAGAAACATTGTACCTGATATTTTCAAAGAAGAATAATGCATTTAACTAAGTTGCATAACAGTACATCTAGAATTACACAAATGGATTTAAATAATGCTCAAAATATTAACTATTTTACAGAACAGAAATTAACTACAATGGCACATAAGCACTTCAATGGGATTACGCAATAACATCCCTGTACTTGAGAAATGTTCTTTCTCGTGACGATCCATTGCAATTTTTTGGTAAACACCAACACTTTATGAATTGTGGGCAAATCAATGCCCTGGCAGAGATTATTTACTCAATATCCTCAATGTATTTGCTTTCCATGTCTTAACCTACAAATAAACGAGCAATTCCAAAATGGAACACTTATGGCCAGGATCCCAATGTGTCCTCTATACCCACTGTTTTAAGTGGAGGAGATGCAGGATGATAATGCAAAGCGTGTTGTTATGATATCTAGAGCTGGGTTGGAGGTTCAGAAATAAAAGGTTATATAATTTTGTTTCTCATCCAATGCAGACACCAAAACTCGACACACCACATCGTTGACCAAATAGCTTCGACACCTCTACAGGACAACTGGTGGACATTATTTTTCTCACAGGTATGCTGGCACAGTTTCAAAGAATGTGAACAAGTAAAAAAAAATCCACATGGATAAAATATTTTCATTTCTATTGAACATTCGATACATGGAAAACATTTGTTTTATTATGACAAACAGTTTTAAATTATTCTTTTTTTTGCAAACATGTGTATAATAATTTTGCAAATAAGCTTCGCGAATTGCAGCTAATGGCAATACCATCGGGTTTTCCCACCACTTCATTTACAGCATTTTCTCCCTCTTAAGATGTAAAATGACAACCAATATCAAAAAACACTTTTCACATTTCTATTTAATTTGCAAAACTAAAGAATATAAATTACATAACCTTTTTCGATGTATTAGTGGCTCCTGATGTAAAAAATATTGGTATTAAAATGGATAGAATCTCGGTGCTGTATAAAAGGTCTACATCACCAGATGAAAGAGATGTCCTACTCTTGCATGACAAAAAAAAGCAAGTTGTAGAAAATACAGTACTTTGGAGACGTTATACTGTTAACCAAGAATATGCCCAGACATTCACGTAAGAAAGCCCCACAAATTGTGCAACGTGATCATATCGACAAGGACTCCAACCTCGTGCAATAAAACACACATAAAATAAAGACACTGGCCCCTAAAGCCACAGCTGTAAGGCACTTATCTGGAACAGACATATTTCCATGTTAACTGCTACAGAATGAACCTTGCCACACAAAGGTGATCCCGTGCAATTTACCACACAATGAAGTCAAGGCCCAAGCTGACGTGTTGGTTTGAGTTCGTTTAACTTCGTGTTATATCAAGATGGAGCTATCGGCCACGTTGCCCGTGTCGATGGGCACCTTGACCATCGAGTCGGCGATGCTCTGCACCTCCGGATCGGTCTTCGTGTATCGGCCATGTTGGTGCACCACATCTTCGGCCCTGGGCTTCGCCGCCGGGTTCTTCCTGCGTATGCTACGGCCGGACGTGATGAGGTCGCCGAAGCCCTTCGTGTGCGAGTACGCGTAGGTGGAACGCCGCATGGTGCCCAGCCGCTTGAAGGGCTCGCGTGCGGGTGGCGTCGCTTTGTGGATGCCATCTTGGATCTGCACGGCGGGCGTTTCACAAGCAACGTTAATCATTATAAACGTCCCCCTTGCACCTTTGCGTAATGAGTGCATCCGATCGTGCCACGATACGAGAAACCGCGATAAGCAGTCTCAAACTTGCGCATTCTCGGCAACCCTGAGGCAGTTTCAGCTGTCGGCAGCAAATGCAGGGGGGTGAGAGAGGCGACCAGGTATGGTTGGTGGTATCCCCAGTGCTGTGACACCTGTATTTGTGCGGCCTGTGATGGATATTGGTTTTCGAGGCCACTTCCAGTGCTCTTGGAATTGTTTTCAAACCAAAGTGTAGGGACAAAATGGTTATCGCCATGTGCTATTAAATTCTTGACCCGAGTATGATCATCAGCCATGGCTATCAGTAGTGCCAGGGGTTCGTCTATCTTAACAATGAGGAGATCGCTGGTTGACTCATGAGGCTAATGGCTTTATTACAGACTTATCGCTATACACAACGTAAATATCTCTTCTGAATTCAGTCTGGCTCAGCCATGAGGGCTTATTCAAAAGACGGGAAATAAGAATGCGCTCGTTAGCATGAGCCATGTCTAGTGCCCGTGGTAAAACTACATCACTTCCAGTTTTCCTACCGGCGTGAGCTCTACTACCATCTTAAAGAGTTCATGCAAGAAAAACAAATGCTTCACTCGGTGCTAAACTTCCAAATGCACAAGGTGTTAATACATAATAATTTACAACGCTTTGTCAATCCACTGCTGCAAGGCCTCCCCATACCATGCGTCACGGAGGTTGTTTGGCCATACTTCACCACGCTGGTCAGTATGGGTTAAGTCAAGGGGGGTTGCTCAGGATGAGTTTGGTTATCACTCGCCACTGATGATAGTCGTGGCCGGGAATTGTCCGGTTCATAATGCAGTGTGTGCTAACCGCTGAGCCACCACTCCATCCGAACAGCACAACTAAATGGCAGCAAATAAGAGTAATACAGTACTCTGCATAGAGGGCAACTTATGAGCACTCTGTACCTTATCGAGAAGTGTAGGCTGGGTACAACGAACGAAGAACCTCATGGCAATGACAGGTATCAGAGCAATGGCCACTGTCAAGATGATGATGAGCCACAGGTACGGCTGCTTCAGGGAGTTGCTGGCCGTTCCTGGAATTCCACAACAGCGCGACACAAAACGTTCCATCATTATTCACATTTACATATGTAATACAAGCACACTGTACGCAGTCTTTAAAATACTTCACCCACTATTAATCGATGTACATTTACCGTGAATGCCAGCCAGTGCGCTTATGTTTTCAGAGTAAAGACCGGTCCGTGACGGCCTTTTATGGCTGTCATGAGGGTCTGCACTGAATGGATTTAATTCCATTCAAGGAAAGCGGATTTTCTGCTCAAATCGGCATGGAGTGGGGGGCACATTCATCTTCATCGATGCCGAGACAGCAGTGGAAATTCCACATTCCTATAGCAAGGG
The DNA here is from genome assembly GCF_964198595.1 of Lampetra fluviatilis. Taxonomy (NCBI): domain Eukaryota; kingdom Metazoa; phylum Chordata; class Hyperoartia; order Petromyzontiformes; family Petromyzontidae; genus Lampetra; species Lampetra fluviatilis. The sequence continues at coordinate 14,195,159 of NC_136287.1, forward strand.
GCCAGTCTCCCTGACGAACAATCACCGATCCAATACGAGTCATACCACTGTTGGGACTTCCCACAAAGTGATGCTCGTGTTGCTCGTGTTATCGAGCGATGCTCGTGTTATTGGCCTCAAGACGGATGATGGGCTCCAGTGTACTCCCGTTTGGATGTACAGCCACCGACTGTTGTGTGGCTGTACCAGCTCGCTGGATACAACCCCCGACTACACGGACCTTAACGAGCCCCCAAATCGCTGGCCCACCTAAAATACCCAACGACATTTACTTCCGGTTCTAGGGTTAACATTCGAATCATTTTTGTAAATATATTTTAAATAGCTCTAAAAACTACAGCATATATGGATACACATTTATATTTACGCGATCAACCCAAAAAAACCTGTATTACGCACTATACTCTACATCGCATTTGAAAGCTTAGGTGGGACAGCAGTATCCGTACACCTCGTTGTCGTACAGCAGAGACGAGCCGTTGACAAACCTGTGAACTTGAAATTGCTTGGGAAGATGTAGTGCAGTCCGTCGCTGTGCAAGTCAAACATGATGGCAAAGTAGAGGGCGATGCTTCCGAAAACTGAGAAAGTGTTCAAGTATGTCCAGAATGCTGTGTCCAGGGAAATCTGGAAAAAAAAACGTAGTTTGAGATGAAGGCCAAGGTTTGGTTTTGGGTTGCTCACGATGCCAACATTAAGGTGTTCAAGGTTTTTTTGTTGTGTCTTCAAAATGACTAGCTATTAATATGTTTGCAAAATAAGTACGTTTAATAATAATTATTCTACTTTGGAAAAGTGACATGAATGGTAATTTATGTTTTTGTTATCTATCATAGAAAACCAGAGAACAATAGGTTAGCAGTTGTGTAGAATTTTGCCATCCAAGCACTTCGGAGGCAAGGGCTGGGGGATGACAACTTGTGTTTGTGGAACTCCCTACTCATGGGTGTCGAGGTCACCATTTCTTGGCTCTACAACATATGGGCAGAACAGCAAAGTGGATTTAACTCCATCTGTACAGACACTGAGTGGTAGCCACCCCTCCCCCTCCTTTGCACACATGGATTTTCTTCCACATGTATAAACACTCATCAAAGGAGTTTGCCAAACATCCCAGTATAGGACCACAGAACTTGGGCAATTGTTGGTGCCAGTTCCGGCTGCTTTCCCACTTGCTTGTGATTTCACGCACATGTGGATCATTCTCTCTCCGAGAGGGAATGAACACGATATGCCTTACAAACTGTAAATAATTAAATTCATCAAGACAAGAACCACACCTTCCCCCCCGCGACCCGTTTGTTAGCCTCGCTAGCTCAGCATCCGGCGGCAACTCCCACTCCACCTCGTACCTGCAAGTTGACGATCAAGGTGAGGGAAGTGGCTGTGACGACGGCAAAGGATTGGTAGTCGTCGGGTGCCAGGCCATCGCTTCGCATCGTCTCCAGGAAGGCACCGTACGGGATGAAGAAGATAATGAGCGAGGTGATGATGCCTTGAATCAGGCATCTCCCAAAGATCTTGTAGTTGAAGTTGAGGTTTTTTTGTCCGGTTTCGTACAGCTCCGGGAACTTGAAACTCTTGGAGTCGCTCACGTCCTGCATGCACCGATGCACGACTCTGAAGATCGAACACCACCCCCCTCCCTCCCCATAGCTGCCGTTCCAGTTTCACATTATTTTGACAGCAATCGTTTTGAATGCTACCTATTCCCGTGTAAAATGAGCACCACTTCAAGGAGGCGGTAGTTGTCTGTTGGAATGTCTTGCTCACGCCATTGCTGGTGAAAGGGCAAGAGTTCTAAGACAGCTCCTCTAAAGGTAATTTGGTCTACTCTTCCATACTGTCCAGACGTCTTGTAAGAGGTGACAGTGCCCACACGTGAACTGTACGTACGTATTTTGAACCTTCTTTCGGAGCCAACCATGCTAATCAGAGGTGAAGGACAACAAACTAAACACAAAAAGCAGTTCTATGAGCACATCGGTCCCCACAATGGTAAAATGCAATCCCAAAAGCTGGTTCGTGGTCGTCAACTAACATGGGCAATGCCAGATGGCCATTTAAGCCGGGAGACTCTTTTACGTGAATTCACCCAACAGCCGAACACCCAAAACATTTCAATGTGTCCGCGAATTCTCTCATCCGCATGAACGGGTGGATTCGCGGACAAGTTTTCACGATGGCCACAAACAACCTCACTGCCGACTGCGATACCACGGCTGCGGCTAATCTTCTGATCGCTTGTGCTGGGTCGCTGGGTCCTCCAAGGTGTGACATCCCCATCACGTGACGCGTCACATGACGTGCCGTGTGAGGTGGCGAAAACCTCATGTTTGTTATAACGGGGCTACCCACTTTAACACACCGCGCGAACCGTGGTGGGGTGCGGGGGGGATTTACACTCCTCGGTTGCTCGACAAATCGCTACTTGCAGGCAACCTTGCGCCGATAGATCGTGAAATCGTACTGCCCTCAGGTGCTATAACAGGTCGATACACACACACACAACACATCGCATGCTGTAAAGTAGCACGCGTCAATTTCTACCGTGTCAATTTTGCTTCCAATGGTGTTTCTTAATTAATTATTCTTTGTCCAAGCAGACAAGCTCTCGCAAACTAGGGCATAAGAATTAATCTAAAAGCGCACAAGAAACATGGAAAGATTCGTGCTTGGAATTGCGTTGAGAAATGGAAGAATGCATGGATTCAAGACCATACAAAGGTTAATGACATAATTAAACCCGTTGACGAACGTAAGTAGGCTGTGGGGCAGAACACATCGCGAGAGGGGATGATGGCCTGTGGTCGAGACTAAGTCAAATTGGCAGCCAAAGTTGGCAATGTGCCCGAAAGTATGCACGCTGTGGAGATGGAGCAATAACATGAGCTCGGGATGCAGGTGTTTGATGACGGATTGCTACATCGCAGGAGCGCGAGATATGGCAATGACTTGGGGTGACCTTCTCCCAGCAGTGGATTGATCATGATTGGTAATGATGACGATAATGATGGGGAAAGCAGCTTGCTGCTTGTAAATACATTTTCTATTACCAGGGCTCTGTTCAGGGGCAATTTTTACGTCTCCATGAAGAAAAGAAACAACGGGAAAGGAGTTGACCCAGAGTGCGCGCAGACGTGAAACTAAGGCAGAAGGGGGGTGTTGAGCGGAGATCGGTGGCACTTTGCACGCAAGAGCAGAGCTACTGAGAGAAAAAGCCTTCCTTACCTGATCAAAAAGTCCCATCACCAGCACGGGCAGAGCCGAGTACAGCATGTTGTAGAGGGTGATGTACCAATCGTCGTACACAGCCTGCCAAGACATCGTACTTCATTAATCAACGCATTGGTCACGTAGGTATGCAAGGCACCCGTCTAATCATATTGCAGGTGTCCAGCTTTTACACAAATATCTCTTTCAGGGTCACATATAAGGTTGTGTGCATGCTGAACTTCTTTTGCACCATACGTAACCGTGCTGATCGGAGGTGCGGGGGGAGGACAGCAAACTAAACACAAAAGCAGTTCTAAAGAAATGAGTTTTCAATTCAGGACTGCCGATTGACTAACTCCGGTGTTCCCATGTCATGCTGCTGGTTGAACAGAGGCGAGGTGGCACGAGGGGTGGCATTCAAGCAACCTGCTCCATCGTCTCAACCGCCGGCCGTGCCGGGAGAGAGCGAGAGTGCGGAACGCCCCCCGTGTGTGTGTGCACAATGTCCACGGCTCTCACCTGGGCGGAGAAGCCGTTGAAGAAGCTGAACCAGAAGTGAACGAGCGTGAAGGCGAAGTTCTTGTAGAAGAAGTACTGCAGGAACTTGCACATGCGCAGGTAGGACCAGCGGCCGTGCACGAGCAGCAGGCGCTCCAGGAAGCGGAACTGAGCGAAGGAGTAGTCGCTGGACAGGACGGCCTGCATGCCCTCCTGCCCGCTGATGCCCACGCCGATGTGAGCCGCTGCAAGCGAGATGGAGGGGGACACGCGGCTCAGCGAGAGTCCGGCGCGACCTCCGGAAGCGGTTACAGCCCCACATGACACACCTCTAGGGCAACTCGGCACATGTCGATTGCACGGACGAGTATCTGCATGCAAAACCATTTTTGATGTTCCGTAAAACGGTACTCATGGTTATCAACCGTGCATAATGATGATGATAGTCTGAACGAATCCCTGACCACGATTGTGAACTCGCAACCTTCCCACTGTGAGCCAACGGGCTCCGATCACGGCGGCACCAGCCGAATTGTTCCAGTCACACGTCAACAAAAGAGAGGTGCACCGTGCCCAGCTCACGGCGTCTCGAGCCGTCGACCACCAGCCCGGCGAAAAGGAAATGGAGGGGGGGGGGGGACGATGCCTCACTCTTGATCATGTTGACATCGTTGGCGCCGTCGCCGATGGCCAGGGTGACGGCCTGCTTGTGCTTCATCACCATGCGCACGACGCGCGCCTTCTGACGGGGCGACACGCGGCAGCAGATGACCGCCTCGCAGGCGCAGGCCAGGCTCACGAAGCGCTTCTCGATTCTCTCCCTCTTCAGGATCTCCCGCTGCTTCTCCTCCTCCCGCTGCTCCGCCTGCTGCCTCGCGTCGCCGAGCTGCTCCATGGAGACATCGTGGCCTGCTGCTGCTGCTGCTGCTCCCCCGCCCCGGGGCTTGCGTCGCCTGGGCAGTTTGAGTCTGTCCAGACGTTTCTGTTTGTTGTCGGTCAGAATGCCGTTCTGCAAAAAAATACCCACGCAACAGCACGTCCAGGATCGGATTCGTGAATTGGCAGGCACACCTCGTGCCGCCGATTAGCACGGTTTGCTACCGTACGGTGCGAAAGACGTTCAACATATATACATACGTACATGGAATGTTTCTCGAAATATGGAAATCAAACAATTTGTTTTGACAACTGTAAAAAACTATAGAAAATCACATGAGAAGAAATATATGGATTCATCAATTATTCCCCTGATTGTTGTTCTTCCTCGTGTAGTTTGCCTTCAGCTGATCTGTGTTATTTTTGGCTCCAAATAGTTTTCGTTGGCTTTATTCCTCAGTGATGTATGTAAGACACTTTATATTACATTTCCTGCTGTGCAATTAGTTTTTTTTTAAGACTGCATTTGATTTTCTAACCCGCGTGTTTGTTCTCGTGAAAACAAAGACTTGCAGCCTCAGTGGGCTCTCCCTTTGGTTGTAAATAGAGGATGTTTTTTTTCACAAAACAATGACAGATTAAGTATTTAATATTATGGAACTCTACTATGACAGCAGAGCCATGTATAATATTACCGAATCATCAGGAAGGGAATTAGTGATTTTATCTTTCAAGAGTCAAAGAAAAGCTGAGGTACACACATGATCAAGTATTCCACGTAAAATTATTTTTTTTTACATCCCATCAGCCCCACAGCCATCTGGGAGCACGCAACTTCAGCAGCATTGGTTCAATGCAACCAAACTCCTGACCGGCTTAAACATTGCAGTGTCTCATCAGCAGTCGCGCTTGATTGAACCAATGCTGGTGAACTGCCGGTTGCTTATCGACAAAGGCCCTCCTTGTTAGACATTTGTCCTAGCTAGACGCACAACTATTTGATAACATGCCGTAATATAGCGCAGATTAAAAACAGGAGCCTTACCAGACAGCCACCAGTTATAATGATTGCATTTTTCTTCCCCTTGAGAAACTGCTTTGTGAAGTCAACTTCCGCTTCCTTTCCCTTCGCATCTCGCTTGATCGTCTGGCATGCTTGTACATCACTCAGCATTGTACTGGAAGCACAGACATTACACAAACCGTAACCACCAGTGCTGAACCCACAGACACATGGCTCCACCATCCCAGGTTTTGGACACAGACACTCGTATGCAGTATGTGGTCACAAAAAGCATTCTGACTGAAAACACATAATTATTATCGATGCAAAATATGCATTCACGAGTGATAGATGACTGGGTGGATGCCACATTGTGACTAAAGTTTATAATATAATGCGGTGCAGGCACATCTGAACCTTGGCTTCAAGTTCAGAGTAATTACGCAAAGGAACTGGTTTACGATGTGGAATTCGCTCCCAAATTTTCTGGACCCACAGGATCACTGTCATCGCTCAAAATGTTTTCTCAGGGCACCACGCAGTAAACAAAAAACTAATCTGGTACTTTGTGAAGAGAATCTAGAATCTGCAACAATTCCGTGGAGCCCCATTCCACAGGCCTTGCCGAGACTCCGCCAGTGCAACGCCGAATATTGTGCGTTTGTAACAAATCAGAATCTGTATTCATACTGGAGGAATCCGATGAGCTATGAAGCTCTTTTTCACAGATGTCCTGTGTATGATTAAGTGCGTAGAAACTCACTCGTATAAATACGCCTGGTAAAGGGACGACTATGTTGTGTACAGTGCAGACATAGTATTCTTTACCTAACTTCGTCTCCATAGCATATTTGCATGTCTTCAGTCAGAAGCTGACAGGCGTAGCCAATATTTTCTGCGGTTTCTGCGAAGGAAAAAAAAAACACGATTTGTACGTTTGATGTAAGTATGTTAAGAAGATAACACCCAAACAACGCAATAATTATAGTGGGTTACTCAAAAAGCACTTAATTAATACAGACCACTAATAAAATATTTTGAAGCAATGTTTAAGCAGTTATGCAAGTGCCGTGACTAACTCGGAGACGATAAGACTTTGAGGCACTTTTATTAACGAGCACCATCAGTATATTACACACCCTACGTGGGTACACACTCTACAGTCGCTCGCCAATACACAACTCTACGTGTGTACACAATATTTCTGTTGCTAGCCTATACATAACACTACGTGTGTACACAATATTTCTGTTGCTAGCCTATACATAACACTAACCATCTAACACTGACGGCGCTGAACCGAGACAGCCAATAACTACCGAGCAGCGCAATATCGAGTGAAGACGACGGCGATGATGGCAACGACCTTGAGCAGCACGACGGGGATCCCACTCCAACAACAGCCACGAGGTCCCTCACAGAGGCCCTTCTTTTATTCTCAGCGTGGCCTCGCTCCGCCCCCTCTCTGGAACCTACTTGCGGGTTCCCGAGGATTCCCCATGGGCACCTCTCTGTGACCCTTTCCCCCCTTGATGTCCCTCTCTGGTGTCTATCCTGGCCTGCTGACTTCAGTACTGCCGTACACCCGCAGTTCCCCTTTTTCGCCAGCAGCCAACACTATGCCACTACACATGCATGTTATATAACCTACAGGCCTAGTCAACAGATCTTGGTCAAAATAATTATTTCAGTGATTACAATTATTTTAAATAGTTTTAAATCATTAAATTCATTCGTTTTAAAATGTGAAAATAACACTTCGTTTAAAACACTTTTCATACATGAGGATGGTTGGCGACTTACGGTACGAAAAAAGTTCAAGATACATAGAAGTGAAGCCATTTAATTGTAGAGTAAACAATGATCGTAAACCGTGGTAAACTGCAAGAGGCAGAAGAGTACCTTGTTTGTCTCCTGTTAAGACCCAAATCTTTATCTTTGCTGCTGCCAGTTTGGCGATTGCCTCTGGGACACCATCTTGAAGCTTGTCCTCGATGGCCGTCGCTCCCAAGAGCTGCGAAGGCACGAGATTATTTGTGAGCAGCACATCACCATTTCTGAGAAGACCATTCAAGACCATTCAGAGGTTGTAAAGGGCAATGGAATTGACGCCACATAATTGTGTCTATTGTATTACCCTCCCCATACAGGATCCCACTCGTGCTGCCACCTCTGAGATAGAAAATAAAACAGAAATTGGGATGAACAAAAATCGAAGAATATCTCACAATACCAGAAGAACTAAATGTAAATGACAAAAGCTCAGACTTTTAATGCTTAATGTTCCTGGAAGGCTTACAGGTTTCCCAGGACAGCTACCTCAGAAACAGGATGAAAATCTGGACTGGTGGCAACACGGCTAGATCCCACCATTTTCCTTCTTGGTAGATGCCTCTTAAGTAACAACAAATATCTCATTTAGATATGGGCTGGGCAGAATTAGGTGAAAACCAAATCTCTATATAGTATAGCTCCCATTGTGTAGCCATTGATGACAAAAGACTAAGACTATACAACTTGTGACACTTAAGAATCTGGTTTAGTCAGCATTTGAGCATGCTCTTTAATTTTCTTTCACTAATAACAATCAAGCTGCCCTGGTCTTTAACAGATTATAAGTTGTCCACCGACGTTACCGGGGAACGTATAACTTGTATCACAATCGTGCGGCGTGAGTTCTACGGACGTAGCTTACCTTCAAGTTTGTTTCAATCTTCTCGTACACAAGGCCCTGCTTCTTCTCGCGGTCGGCGAGGGACATGCTGGCCTGCTCGTACTTCTTGCTCCAATCCAGGTACTCCTCCTCGCTCAGGTCCTTGTAGGACAGGCACAGCGTGCGTAGGCTCTCGGCGGCAAATGTCTGCAAAGATAGATGGAACATCACGATTTGAACGCAATCGCAACAGGCGCACAAGCGCAGCCAAGCCAAGCACATCTCCTCCCAAACACCAATACCTGTAGTCAGAGCCGCATCAAGTAAGATTAACCTACGACCGACATGGACCCATAATCAAGCACTACTAGCATCCACCAGTGCTGTCTAAAAAAAAAGCCTTCTAGTTCAATCGATTGTGTTTCACCAGTCATCAATTGATATGACTAATTGTTCACTGTAAATCCCTAAATACCAAGGACTAAGCTGGTGTTCGGATCCATACTGTGTGCTGGTACATGATGTTTAAGGTCAAGTAAGATTTATGACGTAACAATAACAATGCCGTCACTCTACTCGCGGTCATCTGCACGGTTCATCGTACACAACAGAAGAATACACGCAACACATTGTGGGATGGTTTCCAGTGCCTTTCACCATAAATATTTCAACTCGGTTGGCATTTATGTCAAGGAATAAAACTGTCCTTTATACATCTCGATGACCAAGCAGTATTTCAAGTAGAGAAGCGTGGATTCAGCCAAGTGGCTGGATGGCGAAGGCAGCGCCCCCATACGACGGTGACAGTCTCGGCACCATCGCTACATCAATGCCATATTATTCTGCTCTCAGGAATTACACATTTAAGCTTGATTTCCATTCCACGAAGCCTCTCTGTTCAGGGCAAGTGAGACGGTGGATCGTGTTGTATGGACAACTGGCAATCTAAGCCACTTCCTTTGGAAGCTGACCTGTGGCGTGACCTTTTCCTGGCCTCATTAACAACCATTCGTAGCCGACATTCACTGCGACCCGTGAGAACTGCCAGCAGACACGAATTAGGTCTCGTAACAACTGCGATACAACTGTACTTCACGGCACGTCTACTGGACGTAGCTTTATTATAAATGTAAAAATGTAAGTTCAAGTGGTAACTCTGATGGTGACCTACATTGAGGTCCTTCTCTGTTCTTTCACGATTTGGGTCGTCCTTCTGAAGCCTCTCCAGGATCACCGTGTCGGCTCCTTTGCAGTACAATCGCAACTTTCCTTCTGGGCTCCGGACTGAATTCACGAGAGCACAGACACGCGCGTGTACACATACACACACGCAGACAAATGCGCGCGCACACACACGCACGCACACACATACACACGCAGGCACGCACGCAGACACGCACACAAACACAGGCACGCAGACACGCACACATGCACATGCCGTAGACACGCACACACGCATGCACGCGCAGATACACAAGCGTATTTCATAACCAAACACACAAACCCACAATGGAAGTGATATTTAACAAACCATAATTGTGGTCTCGTGAAAGCACGTCAACCCCACATGCTTCCGAACTTAAGAGGCCTTCCAGCATTTTAAAGCCGTTGCATGTCATGAGTGAACATGCAGCTTTGCTAAATAATAATGAACGTTTTTTTACATAATTGTACAACAAAATAATATCACAAACCCACATTCTTTTTGAAGGATGGGTTTTTGCACAAACCCATTTCAGACGTTACACCTGAATAACTCGTCAGTGGCGTTACAGTGGCTTACATTCCTTCGCATGTTCCTTTATGCAATGTGCATGCTCAGCAAGCTGCCAGGGCATTATCTTGTTCTTAGGTTTTTTCGGTAAAGTCACGTAGAAAGTAAAATAAAATAAAAACAAAAATCACGACGTTTCGGAGGCAACACAAGTCTCCGTCATCAGGTGGGACCGTCACAGCCAGATTAGCTGTATCAAGTGAGGCAAAGATTCAAGATGTAATCCCTTAAAAGCGAGTTGAGGGGGGAGGGAGAGGGAGGGGGGAGCTCATCAGACTATGGTAGCCAATGAAAGGAACGTATCGGGAGGGAGGGGGGGCGAGGCCAAAAGGGTGGGCGATGGACCCTTTTGGCCTCGCCCCCCCTCCCTCCCGATACGTTCCTTTCATTGGCTACCATAGTCTGATGAGCTCCCCCCTCCCTCTCCCTCCCCCCTCAACTCGCTTTTAAGGGATTACATCTTGAATCTTTGCCTCACTTGATACAGCTAATCTGGCTGTGACGGTCCCACCTGATGACGGAGACTTGTGTTGCCTCCGAAACGTCGTGATTTTTGTTTTTATTTTATTTTACTTTCTACGTGACTTTACCGAAAAAACCTAAGAAGATGATTCCTTGCAGTCACGAAAGCTTCAAATCTAGAATTAGGCATTATCTTGCTCGACAAAAAAATATACCCAAGTGTGTTTTTTTTATTTGGTATGTTGTACGAACACTTACCTGGTTAAAGAGATATTACAACATGCACTCTACTGTAACAGTATATATTTTTTATTTTATTTCACAGCCCTGTGACAATCCACTGCTGGCTGAAGCCCTCCCCATGCCATGTCGGCCATGGGGGTTTTTTTTTTACCATAAGTCAGCACCCGCTGGCCGGCGCCGGCTGGCGACGAAGAGGGCACGAGATCCATGACCGAATCAGCTGTCACTCGTCGCAGAAGTTAACCACGGAAATTGAACTCGGGTCGGCAGGTTCATAGCGCAGTGAGCCAATCACTTACCCCGTACATATGCATTACATAGCACGGAATTTTTTTTTTATTGATTTCAGCTTCGACTCTGTCTGTTTCAATCATGAGTCAGTTGGCCTACAGCAATGATTTCCTGTCGGAGCCAGCGCACACACGCCTGCGCGCTTCCATGTGCGTTCACGTTCAACGTGTCACACACCGGCGGGGGCTTGCTGCACACACGTCCCTTACCGATGACGGACATGCGCTTGCGGTCGCTGTTGAAGTCCAGGATGTTGAGCAGCTCGTAGACGCGTTCGGTGCCCAGCTCGGCGATGGTCACGCTCTCCAGCGTGCGGTCCAAGAACACGTAGCCAAAGTTGCGGGCGGCCGTCACCAACGCCCCCTCGTCTGGCGACTGAGCCTGGTAAATGAGGTCACCTGCCAGAGGTGGCACACGCTTGGCGTCACTCGCCGCCACTTCTCCCGACAAGCAGCGGGAGACAGGCTCCTGCTCCGTCAAACAGACTGGCATCGTTTTGGCAAACAGACTGGCATCGTTTTACGTTACCCTTTAAAAATGGTGACGAATATTTACGTGCTTGAAAATAAAATGTAGCTCCCCAGCAAGTTAGGCTAAAGTCATTACGATGCCGTTTGTTGCAAATGAAATGTTAAATAATGCCAGTACACAGTACACAATCTTTCTAGCAACGCAAGATAGACAAACATTGTATATTGAATCATAGAAAGAGTTTTTTCTCATTTTTAAAGAGTAAGCTGTTTGCAATTACCTATATATTTATTAAAATATTAACCAAACTAACAACAATTTCATTGATTATACTGAATGTGAAATTTTAATTCAGCACGTACAGCAATATCATGCTACATACTTCTAATATGCAGACAATTCTTTAAGTCTAAATTCTCAACTTAAGAAATGTACCACTACTTCAAAAGCTGCGTGTATAATTGTATGCTCATCCATTTAAGTGTACCCGAGTGAGAATTAAATCCAAACGGATGTAACTCCACCGTACGTTTAGGTTCCCCAACACTGTCCGCGTGTAATCCCTGCGTGCCGTTCACGGGGCAGTGCCACCCGGAGAGCCATACCCTCTTTTTCCTCCGCCATGACAGTGTGGCAGAGCGCAAGCAGCTTGAAGAATTCGCAAGCGGTGGGGTCCTTCTTTAGGCGCACCAGGTTAACCAGACTGTGATCGTGAAACTCGAAATTCTTGTCAGCCCGCTCGTTCCAGCTCCAATCCACGGGGTTCTGTGGGACCCACGCCACGCGTTAGTCCCAGAGGTGTGCGAGAATGCACAGCACTCTCACAACTCGCGTGGGCAGGAGTCTGACACTTTTGCGAGAGAAGTAGTAACTGCCAATTATTTCAGGAGGGTTCTATATTAGAATGTTTGTCCAACATCAATGACATTGTGTGTTTGTGCGTGTATGTTTGTTTTCTTAGCCACTGAAGGAAACTGTAGAAGAACAGAAGAAACTCACGCAGGACAAGGGAGAACATACACACTCAACACAGTTGGGAATTAAACTCAGACCCTTCTTTGTATGAGGCCCAAGTGTTTACTGCTGCACTGCCCCCAGCAATCAAATGAGTGGAGTTTCACAATTTGCATTAACATGCAATATGTTTTTCACTGGGTGGAAATACACAAAGTATTTTCAATAGCTTGCGCAAAGTAGAAAGGACTTTATCGAATGCGCATTCATCATAAAAGAGTGGAGCAATTTACAAAGTACAACAGTTGCCTACAGGCGTTGTCAAAAATGCCACGAGTCTGCACAATCGCCCTCGTCCACATGCCAGATCTTTGACAACTTAAACCCAAGGCACGGCGCTATGGGCTTCTCCACTCGTGGCTGCATCCGCCAGTGTGGGCTCTCCGCTGCGTTGTTGAGCTTTCTGATTGATAACGAGAGCACAATTGCCTGGCATGGTTGCATGTCTATCGCCCGTGCGAGCTCACCCGCTATCATATCGCACATACTGTATAATTGTGCACTCTCTAGCATACGGGAACCTAGGAAACCATTTTGCATAGCGACAGGTAGGCAGGTACGGTGTATTATTATTCTAAGTGACTGCGACGGTGCTCAGGGAGTGGACCCAGAGCCCCAAGTGCACAGCTAAGTATCAGGCACTTCCTGAATTTAGATATGGGCGAACTTGGCGCTGAGGAATTCAGCTGCGGTGTTGTGACGTGGAGGGCGTCTCTGATCACTATTGCAGATATGCAATTTGCCCTTCTGAAGAGGACTTTTTAAATAAAGTTTTGCCGTTTCACAACCCCCCCCCCCCCCCAGTGCTCAGCTGTTGTGCAGTCACCCCCCACTTGTCCGGAGGACAGAACACAATGCAGAGTCGACTCGTCGTCTACGAACTTTATTATTTTTGTTGTTGTTGTGTTGTTGTTGTCTATTCAGCTGACCTGTCGTCGCCGTCGCCGTCCCACCCATCGACAGAATTCATGACGGGAGGAGAGGGGACCGAGCGGATCGGCTACACATGCCCTCTGTACAAATGGCAGTTGTACAATGACGTGTGCAGTGCTGTAGCGTAGGAACGCAGCAATTAAAAAAGTATGGTTTGAGCCACCTAACGTGCACTGGTTAACCGACACAACTCCTGGACTAACCTCGAACCTTGCAGGTTTGGTTAGTGAAGGGCCATTTTAATGAGTAGACATTCACAACTTGCTGAGCGCCTTATTGAATGAACTGTATTTATCGTCACCGAGTCATAATTTCACTTTGAACGAATGCTTACCTTTCTAACTGAACGCGTTTTTGCTTCCTTTGCAGTGTTGCCTGTGATGGTAAAATAAACAGAAATGCAAAATATAGCATTAAACCGACAACACATGAACTTGCAGCATCAGCTTACAACGTATTGATTCCAAAGTGACAAACTGCAAGTGGAGCCATGCACAGTTTTTTTCCCATATTGCAAAGCGGTCAAACACGCACCGCCTCAACACTTTTGGTCTCGTCAATACAGCGCCCTTGTGTTGTGGCTAAAAGCACACACAGCTGATTTACTCCATGCTCAACGTGGAGACGAGGCATTCGCTCAACTTGTTTTGGATCAAATATCGCAACGATTCCACCAAACGCTCCTCCCTCCGTTCCCCCTTCGTCTCCATTAAGCCTTGCTCTCGTTTACTCGGATTTTAAGCAACACGTTCTTGTTGCCATTCTCTCTGCAGTCCGCTACGATTTTAAAATTTGACAAAATGCACCGCACGTCCCGAGGATTCCACCACCAAACTCTCCACACCCACCAAAGGCCATTCCTGAGATGGAGCACTTCTTGAAGGTCATGATGTTCTGCGTGAGCGTGCCCGTCTTGTCGGTGAAGATGTACTCGATCTGGCCCAGCTCCTCGTTGAGCGTGGTGGTGCGCGCGTTGGACGGAGTATCGTTCACCTTGAAGTACATCCGCAAGTCCCAGTTGATGAAGAAGCTCTGGCCCAAGCGGATGACTTCCACGCTGCGCGACAACGACACACACCACACAGCAGCACTCGGAAGTCAGTGTGTGTCTATTTGTTTATTATAATTACAACTACATTGTAGAGGCCTCAAGGCCTGCAATACAAAAACGCCTGCAAGGAGAAGCACTCTCAGCTATAAGTCTTTAATGGGTCTCAAGGTCCCTGCATTGCGATATTAGGCCAGTTCCATTGCAAGGAGTGTGTTGTGCTCAAAGGGAAATTCAAGGAAGCAGAAAAAATCCTCGCATATCAAGAGACCACTCAAATGTCCACAAATGCATCTCTACAAATCCATTTCCTGTACTGCCATCTCCTGGCCACCCCACAGGCTGGACAGTTTTGGAGTGTCACAAACAATGTATGTATGTAGAACTTCTTTCGCTCCGTATGTCGCCAACCGTGCTAATCGGAGGTGCGGGGCTAATCGGAGGTGCACCTTTGGTGCTGGATCACAGGTGTGCATCACCGTGCCCGACCAAAGGGTTGCCAAGGACTCATGGGTCGCGCCTCAATGAATGAAGTACAAAATCCCGAGTGAGGGGTACACCCACGGAAAGGTCAAATTAAACTGCCCTTTTGTCTGCGATTTTACTGCACCTACATACGATGAGAATCGCAATACGTGGCAGTGCAGCATTTCTAGCAAGCCGTGGTTGTGACGTTGTGATTGCGCAATCGCTTAATTCGACTGCGCAATCAACTGCGGCGCAGTGCCTATTGGGGGCAACAAGAAAACAAAGTGCCGAGGACGGGGGGCTGCGTCGCTGGCGCAGCGGTTGTTTCGGTTGCTTGGAACCGCCGGGTCAAGGGGAGCCACCTCAACACCGAGTGGGAGCTCTGAGCAATCAGGGAGGAACAGCGAGATGCGGAGAGAAACATGGAACCACACGGACACGTGCAGACGTGGAGAGAAACACGCAAAAGCTTAGTCCTACCTACAGGGTCATTACAGTCTTACTGCAACTTGGCTGGAGTCAGTAGTAGTGTGGCTCTATAGATCCCAGGGCATGTTGGCTATTGAAGGTAGATGACTACGAGGTGCATTTAAGTCCGTGCAAAACATCGCCAAGTAGGTGAACTGCAGTTGGCTTTCTAACCGGCAAGTCAGTGGGGGGCACAGCAATCGTGGCAATGCCCCCCTTCCTGCCGATTGAGACCGACATGTTTTATTTATTAATATTTATCAGAGAGAATGCATTAAATGATTTTTTATGTTGCAAGTTTGGCACCACCCCCCCTCACCTACTCAGAAAGTTTCTAGATCTGCCTCTGGTGTATGCGGCGTTTACTTCAACGACTTAGAACCATGAATGACAACAGATCGTAACTAGACCCTGTTTGCATTTAAATTTCATATTGATGGTAACACATAGCGTGCGGGATCTCCTCGCAGGCGCTGTTTTGTGCGACTCACCTGACGTAAAGCGAGATGGGCACCACGGTGTTGAGAAGGATGATGTAGCCCCAGAAATTGAGGAAGCCGGTCCAAACCGCCCATTCACTCACGGTGTCGGGGGTGGGAACGGCAGGGTCTCCGGTGATGCCACTGCAATATCGCCCAAAGCCCTGCCCATGGACGAGCTCCCATATGGTGTTGCCAATAGCAAGACCAGTGGCCATCACAAGCAGCATGCCGAAAATCTGCATGCACACACAGACACACACAAAACACACACAAAACACACACACACACACAGACACACACAAAACACACACACACACAGACACACAAAACACCGTCAGGTTTCTGCACACAACAATCGGAAACAATGCTATTGGATTTGGAGGAATGGTCTCATCCAGACAGGCAACACAATGGTCATGGCATTAAATTCTTCGTTTGATTACAATATTAAATTGATATAATTTTTTATGACCAAATGATTTGGAAATGCACTCTACGAATTTGCTTGCCGTGTCAGATTGCTAACATGCTCAACGGTCAAATCATAAAAAGAAACTCAATTAGCAATATGGTCATGTGACATGTTGTACATTCTACTATACATGCTTAAGTTGTGCGAACTACTTGCAGTCATTCTACGGCACGTAACCAATGGAATTACAGTTGAAGGGTCCTGACTAAAACATCTTAAACATTATCTTAATTTCATGTAACTCTGCATAACCACACACGTAACAATGAATCCAGTATTAATCGTCAGCCACAAAACAGAATTAGTGATTTTCTCAACTCTATGGAATTCCACCGCTAAATCTACCCAACCCATATTTTGATTTCGATAAATTGTTTTTATTTTGTCTGGATGTTGCATTCTTATGTATATGCGTGCCCTGTGTTGCACTGTCTTAAGATGGTCATATTATTTCGACAGCGTATATAAATAGCAAATTATTACGAATGAAATGCCCACCAAAACAAGTTTGAAAAAAATCTGTAAACAATCTTAGAAATCATAATCAACGATTTTTGGGTTTAGATCGCGTTATTTATAAATGTGTCGTAACCCTCCACCACCCGACACGGCCAATCAGTAAAAAAAGTGTCACGTTGACAAAAGACAAATAGTTCACTGCTTTAGCCCACCGGTGTGTTGAAGCGTGAAACCACAACATTTACAATTTGAGTACGACGTTTCGCTGGTAATTGCATCCAGCATCATCGGGCAATTCGCCAGAATCTTAGAAATTGCCATCAGTCTCATCACAGTGATGGCAATCTGGCTAAAAGTAGTATCTACAACAGGGTGGAAACCAGCGTGAAATGCCATTTGTATAAACAAGAATGTAAAATTCGAAGATGACTTTGCCAATTATTAACCATGGAGGGACCTAATTCTCCAGGAATAGTATGTGCAACCAGAATGAAAATAACACAACAAAGGCAGTGTCGGTATCTGGCGCAAATGTTCCAGTTCTTTCTTAAAGACACTTGCGTTTGATGAAAGCAACGATAGCATTTTTTAAAGCTTACCATAAAAACGATTTTGTTCATTTGTTTGTCAATTTGTGTCCTCTTGAACTTCGTCTCCCCACTGTTTTTCATTATTTTGGTGTCAAAACCTGGAAACAAAAGAAACAATTTAATTCAAGTCATAGCCGTCACTGACAGACATCAATGCAGTGTTCGCCTGGCGTAGATAAGCAATGTACACACACACACTGCTGCTTCGGCTATGGTCTCAGCTCAGCGCATTATTGAAAGTACTCTTCCGGGACTATAGCCCCGATGCACTATTATCCCTGGCTTTATACATTTGATATTTGCATCTGAAAGCCCTTTGTTGCAAAGCTACAAATGAGTGAGATAATGTCTCTGCAGGTTAACAGTGTGCATCACGTAACTTAAAATCATTTTTAGTCAACAAAACAACACTGACCACAAGGTGAGCACAAACGGTCAAGACTGCAGAGATTTTAGAGATAGGTAGATTTTTCGATTTAAAGCTTTCGTGACTGCAGGGATTCATCTTCTTGGTTCTTTCGGTAAAGTCACGTAGAAGAGGATGGCTGCTTGCGTTGTGGCTGAAACATCGTGGGAATTATTGTATTATGTTTTATTATTTTATTACTTCCCTTCTACGTGACTTTACCGAAAGAAGCAAGAAGAAAAAAGATAGGTAGATGTTTATTCTTTTTCAAAATTCATTCACAATTTGTATCCACTTTCGAAAATTACTCTTTTTATCTATCTTCATTTTCCCTTTTCTCACAAATGTATTCCATAAGTCCTAGTCTCCATTCCATAAAACAATGGAATGTCCTTTCGGCACTCTTGCACTCAGAGGTGTACTACGTTGTTTTGGGTCGGTGGAGGAGGGTCTTACAACAGACATTTGGGCCAGATCATTACGCTGCCCAACCCAAAAAAAAAATCGATTTTGAATCATAATACTGGATGTCAAAAAGCCTACATGCTAAATAGCCATTTAATCACAGCGCTATTCACAAGGCAATTTTCCAGCATATTAGGAACCCACGTTAGAAATTCTCAAAGTGGACTTGAATGACCCGAGTGTTTGGCTTGGGGCTCCGTGTACCTGCAAAGATCACGAGTCCGTGGCAAGTCTCCGTGTTCCGGATGCGACAGCCGCGAAGAAGCAGCTTGTCATTGTCCAGTGAGTACATCTTGTCCTTCCATTGCATGGTGCCCAGGTACTTGTCCAAGCGGTTGTTGGGAGCCTCGCTCATAATTATGGCTGAACTCAGTAAAGTGGTGGGATTAGGATGGGGGGAGACGAGAGGGGAGTAGGGGAACGTGAGATGCTTTGCTTTTGCTAAATAATGTTATACAAAACACATGTCAGATGGAGACAACTTAAGAACAGATGCGGAATGCACGAGCAACACGACACACTACATGGCGATTTATCCGTAATTGCAGTGGTGCAGTGGTGCGGTGCGAGGGATGCGTTTTAAATTAAACAACGGACGTTAAGATTTTGTAAGGGTTCGTGCACTCCTCAGTATTAACCAGGGCGGCCACGGGGGTTCGAAGACACGCAACTCTGCAGCAAGCAGCAAGCCCCCGTTGTTCTCAATCCTGTGTAGCACCAGGCCCTGCAGTAGCACCCTGTACTAGCACCAGGCCATGTAGTAGCACCAATCCTATAGTAGTACCAATCCTGTGTAGCACCAGGCCCTGTAGTAGCACCAATCCTATAGTAGTACCAATCCTGTGTAGCACCAGGCCCTGTAGTAGCACCAATCCTGTACTAGCACCAGGCCCAGGTGAACCGCGATGGACTTACCATTAAAGTCAGAGAGTTGTTTTTCATCTGTCAGATTGTTGTGTGTCACCGTCAAGGCCTGCTTGAACTTCAGGTTGGACTCTCTAGTAAAACAACACAAGGGAAACGCACATTAACCCACATTCATGGTGTCTATTGACAGAGTGCTATATACAACAATGATTATATTACATTTTATCATTGGATTGTGTTGGACACACAAATAAAGGCATACATATTAATTGTAACGTAATTACCTACATTGGATTTGTTGATGACGTAAATTATTATAGAACAACGAATGATGATGAACTGCAGAAAATTACTGAAGAACGAACCTCCAAAGTCCACGAAACTCGAGTTCAACAGCTCATAAAAGAGCACCCTTATCACTCACTATCTTGTTTGATTTGTTTATCTGTTGTGTTCTCATACCTTTTTAATGTAAATTTTTGTTATGTTGTAAAAGGTTTGTGTGGGGGGTTAAAATGTTAAGTAGATTGAGATGCAATTTGCCCGAATCACACTATCGAAAAACAAATTATCATCATCATCAAACGATGAGACGCAATCCTACTTTAGATTCTGAGATCAAGGAAACAGAGTGCAACAAAGGGTCAGGCCAAAGATTACCCGTCCAGCTCGGCTGTCTCCAGATAACACAAGCTGTTGGGTTCTGTTGTAGACAGCAGCAGCATATCAGCCTAGACAGAGGCGCAGGGCAAGACCAACAGCAACAGTTATAGACACAGAACATACTACCGTGTTTTACGTGTAGTTGTAATAAAAAGAATAATGTGTAGGCCCCTGACCATGAATCTATGCAGGTCAGTGCAGTTTGGCAAAAGGGGGGCTAGGCTCAGATGTCATTCGTCACTGCTGATAGCGATGGCCAGGAATTGAGCTGGGGTCGCTAAACACAATGATTTTATGATCCTTACAGGAAAGAGTGTGAAAAGTAAAGTTGTTAAATGATCACAAGGCCAAACGTGTTTCTGTTTTTTGAACGGATGCTAGAAGCCATATTACACGGTGTGACGTCACACGCCAACATCACAAGATGCAGCCCCACAAGGCAACCATTAGGAACGCGTTTCTTACATAAGACATTCCCTGCGTCATCACCGCTGGTTTAGTCTTTCTATTTTAAATATTTAATCGTTGGGACACCCGTCCGAGAGACTGCATCATCAATCATTACTTCAACCAAAAGTCAACAGAAATTGTTCCGATGACTGACTGCAGTGTGTTGTAGGTTGCACCATTTCGCAACACACGTGACAAAGAAAGGTAAACCAGGTACACTGTGCATGACGCAACATGGGACGTATCTTGGTGAGAATGGAAACTTATCTCTAACCCTTGCCCCTACACGTCAGTTTAGTTGAGGAGTTACACTGCAGGTTATTGCTTTTAGGGTTAATTTCAATGCTAATAGTGTTCACAATGTACATGTTACACTATTCACAAGCACACTAACAAATTAAGTGGACAGCAATGGCCAGACGTTGCTAGCATATTAATTAGGGTATCTAATCAGAAGGGCTAGTTGAACTTACTGGCACAAAATCATTTTTCTTTAGCCTTAAGAGGTCTCCCACTTGTATATTCATCCACTTATCTTCTTTGAAGCTGCAATGGAAAATGGTGCAGTGAGTTATGACAACGTAATGTCTCATAAGTGAAATAATGCGATAGTTCATGTTGCCCACAATGGCACCGAATTGACACGGCCACATATTTCAGACACTCATCTCACCTTCCATTTTGCATTATTTCACATTTCCTGTTATTGATCTGCTTGTCACTTCTGTGCCTTGACTGAACAAAACAAAACACATGTTAAAGGCAGAGTATTTACCAAGTGGGCTCACCATTTAGAACAAGCAAATAATGAAACATTACATTTCACATTGGCTAGTACTCATGAATTAAGGATACTGAAATGTGATATGCATGTTGAACTTCTGTCGCACTGTACGTAGCCAACCGT
The DNA here is from genome assembly GCF_964198595.1 of Lampetra fluviatilis. NCBI lineage: Eukaryota > Metazoa > Chordata > Hyperoartia > Petromyzontiformes > Petromyzontidae > Lampetra > Lampetra fluviatilis. The sequence goes on from NC_136287.1 coordinate 14,216,338, forward strand.
GGTAATCGGAGATGGCGCGAAGGACAAACTCGTGGTGTTATTGTACCAGGTGAAACCCACACACAACGTTTGTCAAGGCTAAACTGCCCCCCACAGGTGGCAACCAACATTGCGTCAAACAATAACAAGTACAATATCATTACCAAATTAAGGTTAAAGAATGCTTACTCTTCTGAAATGTCTACGTTGAATTCACGGGATTCAGAAAAGTTTCCAACGAGCACGGCAGGATTAATATTGGAACAATATGTCCTCAACGAAAATCCCATCTCAGCGGTCTGCTGATGAAAGCAACAAAGGAGTTGCCGGTTGGAAATGCCACCTCCTGCGGGTAGGCAGGCAGGTAGTGGTACGTGTTCCTTTGTACGAAAACACCCCATCTTATTACCAGTGCTGTGTATTTTATAAGGTAAGAGAGACCAACATGGTAAATTAATATAGTTACGTATAAAACGTGGAGGTTGCCACAGGAGATGAGGAGTTGATGTAATATTTGTTGACAGAGACACAATTTGTGCATAAAGTAATACATTTAGTACCGAACGTATTTCACAGTTGGGTTTAAGGCATAAAGGAAGCTATATTGACTTTAGGAGTTGGCTATCCTGGTTTAACTCACAATATCATCCACAGCATCCTTGATGGCCGTGATTGAGAGCACAATAACCAGCGGTACAAAGGTGGTGTACCACGCCAGGGACGAGATGATTGGGATGGCCTGCAAGGATAGATACAAAGATCAGCAATGGGGAGACAGACAGCAGAGGTACGCGACAGGAGACCGAATGAGATGGCAGGTAAAAGACTAAAGTACACAATGCGAAAGAGGGACAAAGAATGAAAACAATGCACGACAAGCACCAGTTTACAGCATAATCGTAATTCAAATTACAGATAAAGCTGACGTATATTTTTCAAGTTCTCCCTTGCCGAACAAATTTACCACTAAATGGGTTCTCACGGAATAAAATAAAGGCTTGTGTTTCATATTATCCACGATAAATTGCATTCTAATTCTTCCACCAAGAAATAAATACAAACTATGAAGAGCATAACTCCAAATATGTATCTGAAGTGCAATGCTAAAATAATATATAATCTCCTCCTAGGCAGTTTTTAGTATTGTGAATGTACAGCAAGTATCCAAACACAGGCAGGACCTGCAGTCAGCAATGAGAACACTAGGATCCATTCTTCAGTCTTGGCACAAAGGGGCCCTTAAGTGGTGCAGTGGAAGTCTCTCAACATGCCCTTCACCAAACATGAATATTGGTGGAACCTTTCATAGCTACAAGCAGGGCTTAATGTATCACGCTGCTAGGCTGCGTGACGTCACGTGTCACGTACTTTAACATGAAAGACATGAGTGAGTCCTCATTAATGGCAGTTTAATATTGAGGACTAGGAAGTTAAATTTGAGTCCCGTCCTTAAGGACACCTGGTGACCCTGCACAATATAAACACAAAAGGGTTGTTTTTTCTTGCACACCACCGCCGTATCATACGGACAAAATAACACGACATGGATGTGACGTCTTAAGATGTATTCCCGCAACAGCATTCTGAACTGTTCTGGCTGAAATTAAACACTGGTTACAGCCGTTTTTAAAATATATATACTCTATGTGTCATGATAACCTTGCATTTGTAGACAGAAACCATTCGTTTTCATTATCAAATACAACACGTTAAAGCTCATGGCACACCAGCATGAAATTATCACGCTTCCACGGGCTGACAATATGCTCACCTGCAGGATCAGCAGGAACAAAAAGTACACATTGGCCACCCGTTGGAATTGCTCGAGCAGATTCATGGGCAGAAAAGTCACGAGGTTGTACTTGGCAGTTTTGATGTAATTCCCCTGAAATGAAAGGGCCCGCGTGATACAGGTTATTAATATAATGGAGTGGCGGCAGTCCTCTTTGGAAAATGTGAAGCAAGGTGGACCGGTCACAATTCACTGCAGTTGAACGAACGTTATCAATAAATATTTGTATGTAAAAGTAGAATTCGCTTATCCAATGCACACTCACCTTGTACCGTTTTTGCTTCATACAGTGATATTTTGGGACCGTGAATTGGCCGTTGAACTCTCGATCGTTTGCCTTGACTTTCCATTCCTCTGTGAAAATAATAAAAGCAATTTATTCCATTATCTTTGGGATCTCCTTCACCAAATGTATTTCAATTGTGCCCGTGGCGTCATGGCACAGCACGTGAAACGCATCGCAAATTGCCTTGGAAGAGATTTTCTTCGTAATAATGCTTTAAGTGGTCGTTTGATCACTTTCATGGCATGGGTCTCACACTTTCCCATGTACTGTGCTAGGAGACATTTTGCTAAATGACAGTCAAACTCATATTTATTTATCCGATCTGGAAATAAGTGCAAAAAGCTGATTTAATATGAAACTCCAATTTTTTTTCTTTGTGTGCGGTCATTGGTGGCTGCTCTGAGACCATAAAACTCACTCGCGGAAGATTAATGAAGGGTGGCCCACCTGGATTCAAACCCATGATTTCTGCACTGCCAGCTTCGTACTACCTCTGATCTTGAAGCCACCCAGCCATCTCTGTATTGACTGGAAGAACCCCAGGACAAGGCTCTTCTGGTGATGCTCCAGTGGCACTTTCAGTCAGCAACTTCCCACAGACAAATTCCCAGTCACCATTTCAGGAAGTCAGAAACGAGGCCCTACTGGCCAAGCACGATGTGGCACACCCACAATGTTGCACACGAGAGGAAGTTCTATTGTTTCCTCGACACATCGCACTGTGAACCACTGTTTTGGCGATGCTGCCGCACTCTGGGTATCACCGCCAGCGGCGGGTTAACAGGTGTTGGGGTTCCATGTAAAAGTTGTAGCCACTGCTGAGAAAAAAACCTTCCCTCGAGGGAATTCTAAATAGCTACCCTCGAGGTTATTTTTGGAGGTCCAAAATATCTGCCCTCAAAGCGGCCCTCATTTTTTTTCTCTGCCTGGGATTGTCTATGCTGTTCTTTAAGTTTGTTTTAAAAACGAGGTTTATTTTTCTTTCATACACTCTTTTCGGGGGAGCAGTGGTGCCACAACGGACATGGGTGCCGCGGTCATGGAAGGCCCTCTTCCCTGCACGGCCAACATGGTGAAGTATGGTCACAAAACCACAATGGCCCACATGGTGTGGAGAAGTCTTCATCCAGCAGTGGACTGAATAATGGCTGCGTACTGTATTACACTTAGCTACTCTACATTTGTCTCCTATTTTGATCCCAATTTTAGCAGGGTTCTTTTTTACACATCTAAATACTTTCTGAATTAAAATGTCATCTATTTTAACGGCTATGGGCTGATGCAACGCTAACTACGTAGCCTCTAAAAATGATTGTGTGATCAGAGCTGCCGAAGGGATGTTGATCCTGCAGACTTCTACAATGGAGGCCCCATAAACACAAGGCCCATTCGAGAATGTCCGTTTCTCTCTCTCCGACGGGTGTCCAGGTTGCACCGCGTGCTGTGGGGCGCGATGCCCGGCGTTACGAACGCAAATTCGGTCCCTGAAGAAGCTCCCGGCACGTGCAGCAAAATCGTTGGCCATCGTGCGGAACAGCACGCGGCAAAAACGCGACAGTTCCTCGGAGAGCTGTATAGTGCAATGTTCACGTTTTATACTTGCGGTGTTTAACTACTTATCAGTTTGTACCAAGGCACGGACTTCACCTCAAGATAACACAGAGCACACGCCCTCAAGGTAAGCACAGCGAATAATTCGTTGTGCAATCCACAGGGATCTCCTCTTATCTTTTTTTAGCAGTGGGACTCTCTCCTCACATGCTCTTTCAGAATAGCGCTCGTATCGTAGCGTGGTAAACAAAACCTAACGAACCAATCAATACATTCTACAACATTCTTATACAGTATATTTTTCATGTGTTGCTGTTTAAGTTTAAATAAATATCCTTAACTGGTGATGCATTTTTGCTTTCGACCATCAACTTTTTCTTTATTTGCTTATCCTCCTTTTAACGGAATTTTTGGTTCCTGTGACCTAATGTGTGACCTAATGTTACTTGTTTTTAATGATGTCATTGCAACTAGGTGTAGGTAGAGCATTTTCTCTTTGCTTGCCAGATGGAAAACACTGGAATGGCTTTGGAATAAACTCTTTCCATTGTTTAATCAGTTAATCGACTTCATTAACCTGCCCTGAACAAGGGACCCTTTAGTGACTGGAAGCAAGTTGATTTTTGTTCTGCCGACTCGTTCGTAAATATGCAGCCGAGTTGGCCACGTGGCCGGAGTACCCAGTCGCAATGAAGGCAGCTGCAAGCGCAAAGGCCAGTTGGGATTCGACTCAGCCCATCGTCCCTTCGGGAGCTGACAAAATTAACATGATGATGATAAGGCCTTATTACTTGTGCAAGTAGTGTGGTTCAATATGTTACGATGTCTCCACAGAGTATGATGTCTCCACAGAGTAAACCCACAACATTTACAATTTGAGTACGACATTTCGTCGGTAATTACAACCAGCCTCATCAGGCAACAGCCAGAGTTGTGGAGAAATCCTCTTGTTACTAATTTTCCGTGTCGGGTGGTGTCGGGTTTAACGACACTTTTATATTTACGCGATCCAAATAAAAAAAACCTCTTATGGATATTGGTGGCAAAAGCCAACATGTTAAACTATACAAGCCTGCAAGGCGGCCAGGTGAAGGCAGCGCAGCAATGGATTGAATCTGACTGTGAAGAGATTGAACTGTTATCCCCTTGTTTGTGTGCTTTTTTCTCTGGGTTCTCCACTTTTCTTCGAGATGCCAAACACTAATTGATAGAATTGGTGAAACAAACCTCTGCCGAGTCTTAATGACTCGGCAGAGGTTTTCCTTCCAGAATAGAACATCACTGTATTATTAAAGTACAAACTAGTGAGGAAGGTTGCTAAACCACGGCCATCATCAAGGAATTCATCACACCACTTTGTCAATAGGCTCTTGTTGTTACCTCACAAAGACTGCCCCCACTGAACATTCAGGTTTTGAATCAAAGCAAGCGGTGCATTACAGGGGCAAGTCACTGCCCATCTCTCCACTGCAGTACGCAAGTTGCACACGTGAATGTTGACTCTCGAGCAATTCAGGTGGCGGAGGTTGGTTGGCAATCTCCGGCTGTCTCACCATTTGCAAAACATTTCTGAAGTAACAAATATTTACCATTACACTATGTTGTTCAAGTGATGGCAGTCGAACGTTTGTTCTAAATTTAAAATAACCTGCGCTTTAAATTAACCAAGTGTTGAGAGGGTAGAGCGCTGATGAATGATTAATTTGCAAGATGCATTTTGTCATATGGCACATTGCCCTGGCCAATGTACGTTTTTTTTTGCGATGACAGGAAACTGGAGAACCGAGGAAACCCACGTAAAACAGGGGGACACTTTGTTGTTATGAGGCACACATGTTTACCACTGCGTGATGTGTTTCCTATATGTGCCTTAGTCATATCAGCAGTGTCAATATTGGCCTCTATGGAGGAGGGTTGTTAAGGATTCTACTGGGCAGTTGGAGGCAGTCGCCCTCCAGCAGCAGCGGAAGGTAGAGAAGCGACGCTCACAACAACGAGCCGAGCTCCGGGCAGCTAAACCGCATCGAGTTGGCACAGTAGGGGGCACAAGTGGGGCAACTGGCAGTCATCTCAGTCAGTCAACCCATGGCACCTGGGTTTGTCCCGTGACCTCCTGCCAGCACGTCTTCGACACTTCACGTGGCTTTAAAGTGCACTGAGCCTGACAAGCACCGTGATGAAGTCACCACCGCTTAGTGGCAAATAGCGGCTGTTCCTCTTGGTCATACAACTCTTCCAGCTAGCCACCAAATCCTCAAGCCACTTCAACAGCGATCACCTTCGTACTCACCAGGCTCATCGCCAGGGTTCTTTTTGTCTTCCCCTTTACCGCTGTCCTCATTCTCATCCAAATCGTCGTCCGTGTTGTCGTCATCCTGGTCGTCGGTATCCCCGGACTTCTCCGCATCCTCGTACAAGTTCTCCAACGCGGGGCCCTCGTTGCTGTCCATTCCCGAGTCGGAGCCGTTCATCTTCGGGTCCCAGTGGCTGCCGATAGGGACAAGAGTCGTGGGGTTCATTACATTCGGGGACGAATCATCGAGCTTAGCTTTTTTTTTATTGGAATAGTCACATGCTTAGGTCAGCAATGCAATTTCATAAATTACATTTGCAACTTCAAATCCTGGCTGGGGGCTGATGGAGATCATCATCCCTCCAGGGTTAATAATGTAAATAGCGCTCTGTGGGAATGTAAACATGTGTTTGTTCTATCGATAGACTCACACCCACCAGGGGAATGTGGAATTTCCAGCACCGGCTCAGGGCTCTACACAGGAGATGAGCACTGCCTCAAAGCTCATTTGAACCGGAATTCACTTTGCGCTGATAAACTTAAGTCACTAAAACGTAGCAAAGCCGTAGAGAGCCCAGTTCGATAAACAGTACTGGGATAAAAAAAAATCCTGATATTTTACGTTTCCACAAAAGGAACTGTATTAAATTACCGGGTTAAAGGTCACGAACCAGCCAATCAGACAGTTGGCTATTGATGTAGCTACCTCACTGTTGACTGAAGAGGTATAATTTTAACTTTATTAATATAAATACAGTACACGAAATGAAAGAAAATCGCTGCACACGTTAAATGTATTTTTAAAAAACAATACTTTGTAATTTATATTTCAAATTGGATTAAGTTCTAAAAGCTTGTTTATAAACGAGAAGTTGGGGCACAGCTGGCTTCTTCAGACCGGCAGGAATGTGGAGCTGACACATGGCCCACCCACGTCAGCTGGAACATCAGCAACGAACTTTGCCTAAATTATAATTTCTCGATAAATAGCTTTTCTTGCTGCCGTCAGCACGTTTTCCCGATCGCGATTCAAGCCACGCTGACGGAGCAGAAATTCGCATTCTTTTGTCCGTTTAAAACAACCCTTTAGAACGTAACACTTAAAATATTGTCCCTCGTATACAGTACGATCATAGCAAAAGTAAAATAAAGCGTACGCGTAAAATACTGTTATGTGTCCACTAAATGCGGGTCTATGCCATATACAGCCCCAAGACACAACGACGCAGTCAAACAGGAATTGACAACAGGATCTGTGGTGTTTGTCCAACTGTGTCCCCACCGCCGAGCGTGATTGAGCAATCACAGTGAAATGGGGTGATGAGGAAAGCCACGCACACACAAGCTGCTGCTGCTGGTGGTGGTGTCGCAATGCATAGTTTGAGCGGAGAGACGTGACTTGTGAATCACACGACTGTACATCAGGAGTGACCATTCCACAGCCGGTGCCTGTCTTTACTCTCACACGCGCCTTCCCCATCAGACACACTGGCAGCTACTGCCGTATTAACCAAACCAACGCAAATATTAATTCAATGTTAAGTCATCATTTAATACGTAGGCATTCGCAACCAATATCATCCCTAACATAGGTTTTTTTCGGTTAGATCCCGTAAATATAAATATGCCGTTAAAGCAGCCACCACACGACACAACCAATTAGTAAAGTTTGTGACGGGTTACATTAACTAATCCTGTTCACTAGTTACTTCCATGGAGATTATCCCCTTCTGCGATGTTAATGTGGCAACTGTACAGCGTTTTACCGTGCAATTGTTTGAATCACGCCATTATTAAATTGAATTATTATTCCGGTCAAGTTAGGTAATATTAATTATAGGTGAAATTGCACTTTCAAGAACAGGAGTCGCGGCTCATGGGGGTTAATGTGTACGGGGAGTTATGTTGTCCTACGGCAGGTTGCGAGGGAAATTCGCTCGGTTATCTCGGAGGACTTTATTGAGACATTACAGTGGAGGGTTGCGTCGCCTGGTTGCAAACTCAAGAATTTTGTGTCGGTGATAACGGAGCAACGTGAACCAACCACGTAATTGCGTGTTTTGTACATTTCGAGTCTCCTTAACCAAACTGTTAACATATCATTGAAGTAAAAATTAGCTAAATGTGTAAAAAACTTCATGGAGAAAATCGTTGCATTACAACATTCAGAAATTTAACATCGTTTCACTCAGCTCACCGTCTCTCCACGGTCTATAATTTGCATCCAACTTTGTACGAGATCATCATTATCATCAGCCATGATCAGTCCACCATTGGATGAAACCCTTCCCAACTCATGGATATTCCACATTCCAGCGATGGCACACAAGTAGAACTCCTCTTAACCATGACCCTATTATCTGCAGGCGCTATTATCCACTCAAAATCTCCCTCTTATCCACGAATCTTTGGAGTTTTTCCATCCTCCATTGTAATAAGGCTTCCTATTATCCACATTTTATTTCTGCAGCTTGAAGGAGTTGCATGGGAATTGGTCCTATCATCCATGCAAAAACAAATTACGCAGGCAGCGAATGAACAACGGTATTTTAAATGTCCATTCCACTGCTGATGGATGAACAATTAAACATCCTGCAGGGAATTATGGCCAGGAGCAAAACCTATTATTATTGCATAAGCCTGACTTTTACATAGCAGACCGCCTGACCGTGACCCCCAGAAGGATCTTTAAATGTCCATTAACTTAGCATTTTAAAGGGGCAACATTAGCATTGGCATGGCCAGGGAGTCACGCCTACGCAATTCCATGGCTATGGACAGTGCACACGCAATGCTAAAAACAGCAGCGCGTTTTAGTATCCACTACAACAATGTTCTTATTGTCCCCACATTTATGGCAGTAAAGTTGATTCACATAGCAAATACATCCTAATGTCTGTGGCTTATCCATAGGCCTTGATCATCCTCTTGTTGTGGAATTTACATTGGGAAATGTCATCATCATCACATTTGTCACAGAACATACATGATTGGCAAATTCATCCTCTGATCTGAGACTTCTTAACGGATAAGTGCAGCACAATCGTGGACATGGCAGGATCAGTGGTGTAAATCCCTCGCCCTGTGGATTAGAGTTCACCTTTAGCTTTCTTCTTTTAACATTTCCCTTGAAGTAAACTCACTCACACGATACTACCCTTCCTCTGTGCGAACAAGCCCACAAAATCCGGGGCTACTTGACTCATACTTGACTCAGCCCAACAAAACATATTTCGCCGTCTGAACAACCCCTGACAAAGATCCCCCGTGTAGCCTTAACAGACTGTTGGGGCAAGTGCTGTTGGCGAGCACCTACAAAGACTGGCAGGCGGCACACGAGTGGGTGGGTGGCCTGCACCATGACCCGACACGCACACACACGGACCCTCTCAGGATCAATAAAATCCATGCTTGCACAACAGGCGGCTGCTAGACTTTGGACAAACTCATCAGGATCACCTTGAAGACATATTCCAGAGCGACCATAAATAGCCCAACGCTTCCCACATGACGGTACCGTGCACACGTTTCCCACATGACGGTACCGTGCACACGGTTTTTCTAAAAAGTAAGCTGCGTATTTGATGCCTAGCCAGGATTTTGAACGCACAACTTTCCTAACCCAGAGTCAAGAGCTGTTCATTACAACAACAAAAACCACATGCCCATATAATAATCTGCTTTAAAATACAAGTACTCCCGTACGGTAATTCCTCATTTAAGGTGGTAAACGCATTAAGCGAGGAATTACTGTCCGGTATATACATTACAGGGCACTATAAAGTCAGCCTGCCATCATGCCACGGCGGGAGAACGAAGCGAGATGAGGGCACGCCGCCGTGAAGTGTATCGTTCCGGGAATATACCCAGAATTCCCGTACCGCCCAGAAACCGCGTTGCAACGGTGCGTTCCGCGTGATATCGCACTTCATACAAAGAGTATTGTGGTCATTTTACCAAAAATGGCTTCATTGTTAACAAGGTCAGAATGATCCATTGAAGCGGGTGGGTACACGACGGCAAGGCCCAGACAAACTCAATAGGTCACCACTTCCCATGGGGAGGGTGAACCCAGGCCTAGACCAAGACCAAAGGAAGACCCTTTCATTGTGTGCGATTAACAAATGCTCTACCATAGTATTTAGATGGCATTGGTAAAGGTGATGGCTGAATTAACAACATAAACCCTAAACTATTTATTTTGTATTACCAGTTGAGGCTCACTCAGTGTAAAGAATGGGCCAAGAGACATTGTGCCGGTAAAACGGCACGATAAACATACATGCGCAAATCCTCCACACACTTAGCAGACATGCTGTAAAACCATGACGCTTATAAAGCACAGGTAACCAAACCCAGCCTCTTCAGAACAATTTAACAGATCGTGCAAACATTTATTTTTGTCTAGGCTGCCTTCTGCCTGCCAGACATAGCAGTTACATATTTATACACAGTACCCGAGTGTTTTATTTATGCTTTGAACTTTGAAATGAAAAACAACTTCCATTCAATCTTCAAGTTGCCTTTGTGAACAAAATTCTAGCGCACTGAAAGTGTATACATTTAATCTGCAGGCCTGAAGTCCAATACTTCTTGTTGATTTGGTGTTGATGTCGACCCTTGGTGGCATGGACAGAAATGGGGAGCGGGGGCCATGAGTGAGAGACATTCCACTCTTTTTTTCCACTTCTTTTGTACGGCTGCTGTCGATGCAGAGCAGCAACCACAATTTCACATTCAGGTGGTTAAACCAGCAGACAACGGCATCAGGAGCAGCGGAGTGTATCGATGTGATGTCTCCTTCGTATTTGTGGATCGGGCATTGCGTCGTTATACGTTGTATGGTCTGTTCTGGATGACCACAGGCGCACACTGGAGAATTGTTAATTTTCCATTTGTGTATCAGCTATCCGCATCTGCCATGGTTTGTGCAGTGGATGCGGTTTAGGGTGGACCATGAGCTTCGTGGAAGATCTTTTGCGTTTGGTCTTTCACAAGGTGTTTGCGAGTTCTTTCAAACTCCATTCAGCTCGCCAACACTTCATCGGGGTCGAAATCACACTGTTTAATGTTAAGCGCATGGGTCTTTTGCCACTGGAACATCTGCAAGTCAGAGGGTGGAGGTTGTTGTTTTTCTACCGAAGAAGCCGAGCCGTGCCGCTGACATCGCACGTAAATGGTGACGGATGCCGTGAAGCTTTGTCTTTGCTGTACTGACATCACACAGAATGAATGCATCATTAACATTGCCTCTGGCCCTTACTTGTGCCCAAAATTATTATTCAGATCTCTTACGAGGCCAGTGGAGCACGGTTTGGTTACAGCTCAGCATGGCAGATTGTCCGTGGAAACACACTTGTGCCGTGAGGGCACCATTATGACTTTGGCTCAGATGTGCCTGTGGCTAAACGGTAGAACAGTATCCAAACGCAGGCTTTTGACACTGTTCGTGAATGTTAATAATAATACTAATTAACATTTGTCAGGCGCAATTCATCAGAAGCTCCAATGAACATGGAACGTTGAGCTAACGTTGGGCCAATGATGGTCCAAGGTTGGGCCAATGTTGGTCCAACAATTCCAACCACATGGCCCAACGTTGGCATGTTGACTGGGATTGTCAGTTTGGGTGGGGGGCATGTGTTTACAATTTGATGACCGACTCTCACACACCTGATACACGTGAGCCCTGGTACAGCCACCATCATCCAGTTGTCAAATTACTATTTCAAGTATCCAGTTCTTGTGCTAACCGCAGCATGTGAGAGGGGTGCAAGATATACAGAGGCTCAACTTTCGGTTAAAGGCTGGCTTTTGGAAAAACAAACATGTTGTTTTTGGCAGGAATTACCAGTAAGAGCTCTAGGCTTCACATAGTCGTCATCGTGTTATACAATACTGTATAAGACGACACCTTACAGCTGTTCTTTTCTGATATTCATACTGTACAGCGATTGCCTCAACTTCGTGAGAATCAATAATAAGATTGCCAGCAGAACTAAAATGCAGAACCACCATGACAGTACTCCTGGTCTTCCCGTCTTTATGACTTACACGTGTTTTGTATCCAGTATTTTCATGAGCAGCTGTTTGCATTTTAGTTTTTCTAAATAGGAATTCCTCAACTACTTAAAGTAGATAGGCTACTTAAATTTCCCCTTTGATATTTGTTAAATCATATTCATCTACTACAGTAATGTATAAGGATCACTTAACAATGCCTCTATATTGCAAAGTCTAGATTAATACTATACCGTACATATCCTGCAAACTGGCCAAGCACAATAATAATACTATGAACTGGAATACACAGACACATACATACGGTCATAAGTATAAAGCGGTTTATACAATTCTGTCATTTTATGCATGCGTGCATGTTAACAAGCATATCAAAAAAGTGTATTGTGCCATTCCTATCAAGCATGATACTTAAATGAGGCAGTCATTTCGCTCTTTTCTACATCCTGTTGGGAGAGCATGTTTATTGGTTGGTGGGTCAGGTTGTCATCTGCATTGTAACCGCACATACAGCACTCTCTCTCAAAAAACTGCTTCAAAGTACACGGCCTCTAATATCTGATGTGTCCTGAAGGCTGCATTCAAACTGTCAATTGTACCCAACCTTTAACTACCCACACACAATAGGGGTACACACAAGTTGCTCAATGCTAACAGCAGTATTCAACCGAAACATTTCTCATAAAATGCTTGCTCGCGGAAGAAAAAATATATAATTAAACTTATCGACAAAACATTGTACGGGATTACTGAAGTTATACTTTAAAATAAGATGGTTTCAAAGCACTTATACAAACCTTGACAGAAGCCCTGTGGCTTGGCATAAGTTATCTGTAGCTGGTAAGAGACAGACAACTACAGTATTGCACTATGATGAGATTGTGCCAGCCAATTGCACAGCAAGTTTCATGGAATAACAGGTTCAGTCAGATAAGTGCGCGCCTAAGGAGAGCCATACACGCTGACAGGAATAAAACAAAATTAATGCCCTCTATAACCGCAAGCCAATGCAACGATTTCACAATTGTGGTGGTTGTCACATTCGGAGAACTTCTGTGATCTAACCAACTTTAAACTCATAAAAGAGTCGACAAGACTGGACAGGGCAGTAGTTCAGACGCACCGTAACGCAACACAAATGATTAAGTTGTGCGCTTGATTCATGAAGCCATGCTCTGACATGGCTCTCTTCCGCCGACAACGACAGGTGTATTCCACTTGCGAAAATGGGCAAGCAAATGTACAGTACCGTACAGCTGTCTTCACCGTGTCGATGATACACGCTCCATACAAAATGCACCGTGATAAAAAAAAAAGTTAGATTTCGATTTAAAGCTTTCGTGACTGCAGGCAGGGATTGCGTGGTGGCCGAAACGTCGTGAGAATTTTATTTTATTATGTTTTATTTTTATTCTTTTATTATTTCCCTTCTATGTGACTTTACCGAAAGAACCGAGAATATAAAAGAATGTTAGGATTACATGGTTCATATTCGCAGACGTTGATCAACTTATCTCACGTGGCCATATGCCTCGCCACATGTTTTCTAGATGTGGCACAATGGGTACGGTGCACTGACGATACCACCGCTTAACTAAGCAACTAAACCATTTAGAATTCTAACAACTCGAGGCTCAAATGTGCCTGTGGATAAGGGGTAGAAAAGTGTCCAAAGGAAGGCTTTTTACACTGTTTCTGAATATTAATAAAAACGTATTTACATTTGTCAAGTGCAATTCATCCGGAGATGCCATGAAAATGGAACGGCAGGCCAACGTTGGGCCAACGTCGGTCCAACGATTCCAACCACATGCCAATATTGATCTTAATATGGTATAAAACGTTTAAAAACTGCAACAATACGTACACATTATGTTTTACCTACCTCACTTTACCTTGTTTCTGCCCACAAAGGTGTATAAAGTATTATTGGGTCAACTCCTCTAATTTCCAAAAGATGAATGTTTGTGCTGATGAGGTGCTGAAAATGACCTCCAGGGTGGTCACCCTCACAACTGCAGATCCTTCTTCACATTTCCAGCGTCGTAGTTCGTGAATAAAACCCCAAACATGACTCCCGAACTGAACTCCAAGTTTGAGGCCGTCTCTAAACTTGTGCTTTTAACCTGTTTTTTTGGTAAATTAACCGTAACTGTTTTGAAATGCCATTGCTCTTTATTTTCCCAGCCACAACTCATTTTCTCCAATAACACGAATGTGTTATATAACCAACTTTTCCCCTCCCTTAATCTCTGCCCACGTTATCATTGCCTCCAATCCGCCCAGTTTCTCGTCAATCTTGGCGCGTATTCAAATCACAATACAACCCCCATGGTGAGAACTTTGGAAAGGAGGTAAAAGCCAAAAGAGAATAATCCATCGGAATAACCAAACGGTTATAGTCCAGCATGTGGCAGTACTACAATAGTTTATCCAGACTAAATAGACCAAGACCGAGGGAGTGCACAGTACAGTACTATAAGTGGAAATGTAAAGCATCCCTTTGTCGACTATGCTCATTTAACCGGGTTTTTATCGGGTAACCTTTAGATGCAATTCAAACCCAGATAAATAATATGGTATCCTGCGTCTGCTCATGTACATGTGCCATGCAAGCTGACCAGAACAGCACTTGGAGATTTAGTGATGAAAGACTGAAGGTGGCTTTTTAAGCCAATTTTCACAACTAAATAAACGTGGTTAGAAATATGCCAAACCAGAAAATCAATCAATGCATCTCTATCTAAATGTGAATGTGAGTAAATTACTGTGTGTTTCACACAACTGTAGGATAACAGAGCTGAGAAATATCTCCCAATGGTACAGCTCTCGTTTTCTCAGCTCGCAGCAGAATTTTTCACAAGGCAGAAAAAAAACAAGGCAGCCAGCCACGCAGGACAGCTTGTTGGACATTTTCAGAATGTCTGTGGAGAAAGAATGACCAGAATTGTATCATTTTAGCCAAGTACTATCCAACAGTGAAACATATGTTTGTTATAGAGTGCACACCAGAAATCCATTGTTGTTCCATCAGCGTGCCGCAATGCCTATGGCTCCCCGCCTTCACCACAAGTCCGTGCTGACCGGGGTGGTGAAGCATCCTCAAATTGCCTCTGCAAGCCACAAGGCATGGGACAGCCCTAATGCAGCAGCGGATTGACCGCACATGCACACGAGTCCTCACAAACAATTATACGGGTGTCATCTTTCAAAATACATAAATAAATATGGTAACATTCTTTGCCAGAGTGTGTATTTACAGTGCTGGGGTGTGGCACTTGCTACAACAGTGCGGTATGCAGTCAATTAAGTCCTGATGCTGCTCGCGGAGCGTATTGCGGTGTGCAGAATACGCCCTTCCACCAAAGACATTGACAAACAAGCCGGCTGGGTGCATGCAGTTCGTGCCAAGGCGATGTCTGTCACCCAAGGCACGAGGTTGGTTCGGATTTTTGGACTTGCGACGACCAGCATGGCCACAGCACAATACCCCGCGGCTTGCCACAACAACACAACAGAGGAGGAGGACTCCTCGCTTCATCGCATGAGTCTTCGGAAATCATAAGCGTGATTGTTATGACATGTATACTGCAACCCTCCCAACTACTTATCTGCACACACATCATGCTGTGTTCCAGCACTGTCTCTCATGAGAATGCCAATTGGAAGTAAAGGATGGGTAAGAGAGCTAGGGTGGACGAGTCATCGTATTACTTATGGCAGATGATAAACATGTACACACATTACCTCATTCTACACGTGAAAAAGAGCTACATATCTTAGTGGGCCTTACCTGGTACAATAATAATAGTTCATAGTTTATAAACACACTATCTTGAAAATACTGGACGCACACAGGAGGGAGAGGACTTGCCACACCTCTCCATTGATTTTCCCTCAATAAATCCAACCCTAATTGATTTAATCTGTATAACGAGCAAGCGGCAATTATGATTTTTTTACTTCACCACATCCATGCGTTGCCACAAATGAGACTAAGCTTATAAGAGTCCTTCCTTCCCCATTGCATTAAAAAATGTAGCAGAGTGAGTGAGTGAGTGTTGCATGAAGCCACGTAGGGCACAGACCCCCTTCTTCGCACGCCACCAGCAGGGAAATGAAGTGTTCGCACGATGCCGCAGCCTCACCACAATCCCACAAAACCACACCGGAAAATATTAACAAGGTAAGGGGGTTGGTTTAAAATTTTTTTTATAAATATAATATACAAATTCATGAAGTACTTGGTTTTGAACTGACACGAAACGGGCTTTGGCCACTCGGACTACGAGGAAAGTCGTCCTCTGAAATGATGGATAAAAGCACAGTCAGCCAGGGAAGAGATCAGTCAAAGCTTCTTCAGAAATGTAGAATGTAGAATTCATTAGCTCCATGAGAAAGCCCTTCCCATCAGAGAAAACACTCAATTCTCTTCATCTCACACCTCGTCTCAGCGTCTCACGCGTGGATTGTCCCTCTAATTTAGCTATTTTCCTTCTCGAAATGAGGTAGATGTCAGTCTATTTATTTGTCTTAAAAACATGTATTTTAAGAAGCTTGAGACAATGTGTTTCTGTTCTCTTAAAAAAAAAACTCTATAAACTCAGAGCACACCCCCTACACTAGTTATCAAGGCATGGTGGTGGTACACACATCTGAAGAACGCCAGCGGCTTGGGGGAAAGCGTTGTATGTTGAACTTATTTCAAATCGTACGTAGCCAACCGTGCTGATCGGAAGGTGGATGACCGTAAGGCTGCCACGAAACGGCAGCACCACAAATATGGGGTTATTTCCTCGTGTGTCAACCACTAAACGTTGGCGGCTTTGGGGTAAGATTGAGTTTTGTGTTTAGCAAGGTGTGCTGCTCACACGAGGTTGGTTTTATTCTGGGCACTGCGGTTTCCTTCTCACATTCACAACACTCCTTAAGAGTAAATTGGCAAAATGTTTTAGTGTTACACGCTTCCTAAAACATACATAAAAACTCGACAATACCTTCTTCCTGGTATCATAACCCTGGCATCACGACACGCCGCTCGTTTTTTTAGCTTTTGTTCGGGGCAAATGCATTATCACTAAATGTTACGTCTCGTGCGTTACAACTTCGCCAGTGGTGTCCGCTTTTTTCATCATAAAATGCCAGGCAGCTGGCATTTAAATAGCATGAGTCAGTTAGCGTGAACGTTCAATTATATTTTAGCTCTCCATTAACTGTGCACACATATTAACGTGTTTGTGTTGTAATGCCTTGCTTATATAACTGTTATAATACCACAGGACAGTGATTTACAATCGCCTTTCTGGGATTGTCGTTAACTTTTTACCCGAGAAAGCTCGAGTGTGGCGGACACTAGACTACAGTCAAGGCAACATCATTATTCAATGACTTCGACAATCGGCCATAAATAAACCCGAGAACAGTTGTGGTTTTATTTGGTCATGTCACAGTCTATAATAACCAGCCAGTTTAAACGCAGCGCCATTATTCGTGTTGTTGTCTACTCCACAATTTCCTGCGACTCCGTTATCAGTGAGCCGAGCAGGCGACTTGGTTTCATTGATGAGCGCACATTGGGGGGAGATTCCAATTTGGAGTTTGTGTTGCCTTTTAGACGGTGCAAGGAATTTAAACCCGCAGTACTCTAACAAACGTGCAGTTTGCTGTAATAAAAATAAACGTCGGTGAATCATTAATTCTCTGCAATGTAAATACACTTGACAAACAGGTAAAAAGCACTCTCCGTTATTATCCTCCTCGTTTGAATTGTTACGATACAGCACCCAGTTGGGATGTATTCCATGGGATTTTGAGCTTTGTTATAAATAAACTTTCAGATTATGACATTTTACAGCACTTTTTTTGTTGGACTGCGGGTAATTAATAGTAATAAATTCTTTAACATACAATTTATTTATTTTCCCACCAAAGAATACTGTGATAGTGTTTTGGCTCATCAGCCTATGTCCCCACCTTCTGATATCATTTCCGATCGCATTTGCAGCACTGTGCTACTCAAGCAGGTCGATTCCCGACGTGCTTGCGACAATCGGAATCTAAAGGGAAGAAGAGGCCGTTCTGTTAAGCAGCTGACGCTTGCTGGATGTTCAATGCGATACAAGTGAGCCATCTGCTAACGCCGTTGGGTTGTTCAACCCAGCAACAGCAAAAGTGTGAATAATTATCTTGGGCGGACTGTGGAAAGTTACCAGTCAGGTATGTTGCATTGCACATAGCTGTACAATTAAGGCTCCCGTGGCTATATGCAGCCACTTGGGAGTTCCGTGGAACTTTCGGGCACAGGGCAATCTCATCATTAATTCAGAGAGTCACACACGCAAACACAAAAAGAGACAAATATATTCAAAAAGATCTGCGACGCAGAGGAACATTCAGAATCAGAGACGGTATTTGAAAGTGAAAATGTACTTGACGAAAGATGCGTGTGCAGAACTGTACTGTGTAGGGACTCAAAGGGATACGAAGAGAAACAGAGCGAGTCATAGGGAGTGACACGTGGAGACAAACACAGAGCCATGTCATCCGTCGTCACCCTTCCCCCTCCTCTCTCCTGATAGCAGTCCCCACATTCGTACTTCGTGCACATCCTCTATTTGCCCTACTCTTCCAGAGTACTCGACCACTCACTATCGTGTACCCAGTAATACATTCTGGGTGAACAGATGTCGGGAGATGCAAGAAGCCTGCCCCGTTGTTTCAACTGCCGCCGGGTGATCGAATCTGTGACCTTCGGATTGCAAGTAGCATTTGAGTGTATTAGCGGCGGTGGTACCACCGATGATTCGCGGTATTAAAAAAACTGCACATTTTTCGCAAACAATTATTTGTTTCCCCACGATTCGCACACCCCAGTCAGAAAATCTTGCGCGGCGTTCTCGTCGGAAAATCTCGGGCAGTTTTACGAGGACCGGTGTGTCATGCTGCATCACCACTAACACGTCGAGTTTCTAACCATCACACCATGGCAGCATCTCCATGGTCTGTACATTTATTATTTTTACCTAGCACTGTACCGTGTAACACGTAGCAGGCTTTCCCGACCAATATTATCTATAATACAGGTTTTTTTGGGGGGGTTGGATCGCGTAAATATATAAATGTGTTGTTAAACCCGCCACAGCCAATTAGTAAGGTTTGCCACGTAAACAGAACATGCCGATTCCTTACGAGTACAGCACACCGGTGTGTTGGAGAGCCAAGCCACAACATTTACAAATAGAATACGACGTTTCGCCAGTAATTACAACTAGCTTCATCAGGCGACAGCCGAATTGGCATGTTCTGATTGCGTGACAAACCTTACTCATTGTCTGTGTCGAGTGGTGGCGGGGTTAACGACACATTTATATATACGCGATCTATCCCAAAAACCCTCTATTATGGATGATGATATTGGTCGCGAAAACCTGCTACTACGTGTTAGACGGTAGCTACATTATGGACTGTACCGTGCTTTGCTTAGAGCATGCCACAAATAGCATAACTTCCCCAACCTTGCTGTTTAACAAATATTCGTAAAAAATACCGATTTTAAAAGCCAGCAGTACCACTTCACTATATTTAAGGGTAATTTTTTTTAACACCATTTTTGCTTTGCATTTCGGTAAAGTGCCAAAGGTGTTTAAAAGTGGCCAGGTAACCAACGTAAATGGGTTCGGATTTGACAAGTACTGTATGGAAGGGAATATAAAGCCATTGAAAAGGCTTCGTTGCAGGACATGTTGCAACTTTTAAAAAGCAGTCGAACAGGTTCTCTGTAACAGTATACGCGTGGATCATACGGAGATCGGGCAGGGAAAGGTTTTAGGAGCGTTTCCCATTCGGATAACAAAAGAGTTAATTTAAGATCTTTAAAAAAAAAACGGCTATGATTTTAAAAATCAATCCGATAAGATTAGAAAGACTACGATTCAGATTAGAGTTTTGACAAACGTATATATTTTTTATTACACGGTTCATCAATCGACAGGTTGGCACGTGGTTGTGTGGGTACTCCCACCTGTGCCTGGCCAGCGTGGGAGAGTAGGCCAAACACCCTCGAAAGGGTCTCTCGAGAGCTCCCTCTAGTGCAGGACCTTCTGCCAGCAGTGGCGTGAGCAAGCACCTGCAGGGGCTGCACTTTTACCGTCGATATTTTCAAGCTGAGATAATCTTTTGTTGAGTTACATCGAATTTAGAAGTGTGCAAATCAAATTAACTACGGTATGTAATTGAGTAACAATCGTCAACAGGTACTGTACTTCCACTGCAACTCACAGATGAAGCCAAGCAGAATAGACATTCATTGTGGAGTCAAGGGTGAAAACTCAAAGCTGTTTGGTCAATCTGCAGACTGCAGTCAACATCAAATGACTGCGCCCTGCACTGAACTCTGAACCCGCACGTTGTTTTTTTTAGGGTTGGTCACACTCAGGAGTGGCTGCACCGATGTTGTCCTCTGCACCTTGGCCACCACCTTCTTCTGTGAGCTTTCAAAAGCGTCTCTTGCCAGTCGTGGCCATGCAGGAAGCCTCTCTCTCTGCCTGAAAACACGTTTTCAATGCTCACACCGCGTCAGCTTCTCTGCGAGAGCACCTTGATGAAGAAATGCAGCCAGGATTATCAGCGGCAATGTCCGCAGGGACCCGCGAGTATAAATAGTAAACATCAAATTGTAGCCGCTTCAACGAATAGATTCACACCTGTTGCTAGACTGCCGACAAACACATTTGACTGTATGCTAAAAATGCTCCCATTCTTTTGGTGGGTAATGCTTGTTGTAATTGCTTAAGAGGTAAATTCCCTCTTGGGTGTCATTAAAACAACAGGTTGGCTGATAATTAAAAGCGCTAGCATTGTACAGAGGTGCAGACTGTTTGTATCGGTACTTTCCTTGTTAATGATTGTCCGTTTTTGTCAACAAACAACATCTATAATTCACTGAAAATATGTTACAGGTAATACAAAACCTGGGACAATCTTTCAAAATATTGGCGTGCTGTAGTTAATAAAAGTGTTCCAAATGCAAACTTCAGTAGTTATTTCAACCGAGTTATAAGAAAAGCCAATTTGCTGTTAGAGAATACTGTATGCTTAATTATAATGAGTACATGAATGTAACTCCTAAATATTATAATTTTTTGTAAGTCTGTTCACGGCAGAAAGTCTGTGGGTCAGCGTCTCACAGAGTCACGTTAAATGCAAAGAAATAGTATGTTACCATTAAACAAACCCAGGTCCATTTAAGAACACTGTACAATACTCTGTGGACCAAATCCCATTCACGAGTCAATAAACTTCGTACCACTCAAATGGCACGAACGCAGGCACACATCTTCATTTGCTCTCGTACGAACTATGACGCAGATTGAACACGGAGTGTCAAGCCAAGCCACCCGGTGAGCACGGCCCCCCAGACCGAGGTGCAGAGACCCACCCACCGTGGAGCTGGAGAGACGACAAAGCGATGGCGAGCGGGCGCCAGGGCGACCGCCGTGCTACATCGCACCACCGCGCCACATGGCCACGGGTCCACCCTTCACCCAGCAGCGGAGAAGAGTTCATGGCCGATGACAGAGCGATGATGATGATGGCTGCACAGTTGCACCCGCGGATTCGCTCGCGATCACGGCACCCTCCCCCAACCCACCCCACATCATTGCACGAGGCCCATCGCGAACACAACGGTGAAGAGGAGTCGTGACGCAGCGGGCGGGCGGGGGGGGGGGGCAAGGTGAGTCACGCCGCCCGCCGGGTCACCTGACTGGCACGAGACGGGGGGGGGGCACGGCGCCCACGGGATGGGGGGGGGCACCGACTGTGAGAGGCGGCGGATCACGCGCGTCGGACAAGGAGATTCCAGGGAGTTGAGCCAAGAGGTCACGACGGCGTTTGATCCGTGAATAAGAATGGGGGGGGGGGGGGGGGGTTCAAGAGGATTAAAACATTATTTGAGGCATTTGTTCAAAATACAGGGGGACACTTTAAGGAGATGGTTTTGTAACATTAGCAACACGGTAGTGCATCTACATAAACGTTTACTGGAATTATTAAAAGCGGGACTGTCCGTGCTTCAACGTGTTGAACGCACGTCCGGAAGCGTGGTTCTTATTTGCGGATAAACAACCATCCATCGTCGCTCCATCTCCACCTCACACGGGCTGGATGACTACAAAGACCCCACACACGTGCGCGGGGTTGCCGTGAACTCCGCCCGTCGTCTCTGTTGCGACTCCTCGCAACGCGTCAAACGCGAAACAGACGCAGAGACGTCTCTTGTTTTGAACAGACGAGTCCTCTCCTCTCTTCAAATATTAACCCTTCGCAAATTTCAGGTGAACTTCAAAGAGGAATGTTGTTTTGCTGGGTCTTGCGTTGTGGAGCAGCGCCTCGCTAGGACACAATTTTACGGTGTTAAGTCACGACGTGTTTACATTTTTCCTCTGGTCATTGCTCCTGAGAACTGGTGAATGTCACTCTTGTGAAACGAATGTCATCCACTCATCTGCATGCATGCAACACGACTTGTCCCGATGAGGTGTTTTTCTCTCTCTCTCCTGGACATTGTGAGTATGGAACTGAATTTGGGCTCACGATCTCCTGGAAATCAGCGAGATACTGACATGTCCGTTACTCTGCCTTCGCGACATTACTGTAACATCTTACATTGGCAGTCGGAGGGAAACGGAGGAAGGGGAAGTTGCATGGACGTGAAGAGCGATTGTGCCGAAAATCTGAAAGTTGCGCCAAGATAAGAAATTTCGAATTTTCCAAAAATAAATAATAACGCTAAGACCGCTATGGAAAACCGGACGTCGCTTTCCCCCCCCCCTCGCCAAAAGCGGTGGCCCGTGGCATCGGATGGCGTCACTTTGTACACGGGACACACCTGAGCGCCGGTTCGGACATCGCTCCCCACTGACGCTAGCCGTCGGTGAAGTTAATTTATGCATCGGTGACGTCAACGTTCCCTGGACATGTTTGCATATTCTATCGTCGTGTGAATCTCCCCTGGAAAACAACGGGGCCGGCTCACAACAACTTCCCATCATTTCCAGGATCCTCACAGCCCGCACCGTCCGTCCATTTTTACCGTCAGAGTACAATAGAAGACCAACGGGGGTTTTGGTTGCGTATTCGAGCCGGTGTACAAGGCTGATCACCGAAATAATCACACCCGCTCGTACACGGGGCTTCCATGGCCTCAGAGGAAGGTAGACATTTAAAATGTCGGCTGTCGTACCAAACAACAACGAGCAGCAACAACACAAATACGCATGAGAGCTCTATAACAGCACCACCGTGAAAGGCAACGTAGTTGTTACGGTCTGTGTCTGCATGAGGGCGCACATTTTTCACAAAAAGCCCTTGTGCAGAAAGCTAAGAAAATGGAGCTAAGGTAATGTAAACCGGTAGAGGCTCAGCTCAAAACTCCAACAATTGGTGCAGACAAACATTTCACGTTTCACTCGACATGACCAGGAGCGATGTCTGAGAAGAATGCCTTGGATGCTGGAGTCGAGACAAGTTCAACTAAAAAATCAATCCAGTTCATAGGGGATCTTTCGCCAACAGTCCCTGTTGTGTAAATATTACACCATTGGACTTGGCCTACACATACAGTACAGTCGTTGGTCTCAAAAGTTAGTACGTGTATCTCAATGCTTAAACGTGCTTGTGCCAGTGCTCAATAAATATTATTTCATTATTCCACTTTTTTTTTTTACCAAGGAAAGCCTCACAGAGTCTCTTGACTCTTTCGCAGGAAGGTTCTGCAAAGTTGTTGGAGTCGGGCCGATGTTGCTAAGTTTTATGCCAACTGGGTAATTTTTCAAAAGTGGCAAGTTTGGACCCTGACGCCGGTGCACAATGGCTTACTCTTGCGAATCACGTGACGGGATCTTCAACGTCCGTTGTCAAGCAGTCGGCGAATATTTTTACATTTAATGTGCACCACGGTATTGATCGGGGCGGCCGCTGGATTCTAACCACGAACCTCTGCAACGAGCGACCAACGCGTCACCGC
Source organism: Lampetra fluviatilis (assembly GCF_964198595.1). Classification (NCBI taxonomy): domain Eukaryota; kingdom Metazoa; phylum Chordata; class Hyperoartia; order Petromyzontiformes; family Petromyzontidae; genus Lampetra; species Lampetra fluviatilis. Next base: position 14,240,285 of record NC_136287.1, read on the forward strand.
TGGGCCAAGTCACTATCATGGCTCATCTTGAGGATGGGGCTGAATTAACACACGCTGCTGTATACATAGTAAACATTGGCCACAAAAGTAAACTTTAAGGATGAAACACTGAAATGGTAATAGGATAATGAAGTGTTTTTGTGAGCAAAGTACATGAAGAAAATTAAATTAATCCTAACTCTAAGCATGAAGGTCTGCCTCGCTCAAACTGCCAAATTAAGGTGAGCTACCTACAATTTACCCCACCACATAAAAAAAATACATGGACTTATGACAGTTTAATGAAGCTTAGACTTTACATAAACGGGATATATTAACGGTAATAACCAAGTCACCTTTAACAAACTCTTATAGATGCCAGCTCGGGCCAGTCTGCCACCATTGCGTCGCTCTGTAATTGAACCCACCTCGTCACACGCAGGATGGTCAAGGATTTGGTGACACAAAGGAGGCACATTTAATCCCCTACGGCAAATGATCAACATTCTCTCTTCCTCTGGCGAAATCCTCAGAAAGTTGACTTCACAACACCCCGTTTATTTTCTCAACAAACTGAAAATGCTTTAAGCTATTTGCATATTCAAATGAGGTGGTTGCGTTTTGGGTTTTTCCGGTCCTTTCGAACATTGTCTGGCAACATCGTGAGAACCGTGGGCTACATACAGGACTATCCGTCAAAATAACACTAACAGCAGTAATCGGTGAGGTGTGCTGTATACTGTACTATCTGTGCTCACCACAACAACATTCCCAAAAATGTTTGTACCAATCAACCTTCTTGTGCCACCCAAATCTCATAGTATCAGACGTTTCAGATCGGTGTTGCACTTGTAGGAAATGTAAATCCGAACTACAATTCCCCTCAAGGCAAAGCACGAAGAGGGAGTGTCCTTGATATCCTCACAATGTCCAATTTAGTTATTTTTGAAAGAAATAGATTAAGACCATATCATTTAAAGGGCTACAATTTAAGAGGTGATCAGGAAAACAATTCAAGAAGTAACGATGGGGGTTTTTTGACGAAATATGTGCTCGTTCAAAACCGTTCGTGAGCACATTTTCTTACAATGTCCCAGTTTTTCCAGCGCCCCAGTGTAAATATTCCTCTCGTGACGAGATCAGCCTTCCTGGGGCCCCTCTCGTCTACCTGCCTTGACATGCTCACTGCCCAAAATGTGAGCGTATGTTATATTTATGATATAAGGCAGTGTTATTAATGAACGTCGTGTTTGTTTTGCAGTATTAACTCTGGTAACAAATCTAAATTGCATCCAACAACGTGGCTTTCGTCTGTGTTCATCCCAGTAGGTGGACATGCAAACATTATTTATCCTCTAGCTTCCAGATGCAGGGCAAGTTTGAACTAAAACAAACTTAAATAATGGCTTCAAACAATGAAAGAACAATGAACACCGCACGTACCATTCTCAAAAAGAAACATGAGTACGTTTAGTTTGAAATAAGCCTCAACATGTCCTGGTCATATGCATGTTGCACGTGCTGTTTTGCACAGGGTCTTTGACATGCGGTTTGTGTTTAGACGCCATATAGATCCAGACTGTATTGTTTTCAAGCCATCATACCAAAGGACCAATTAAATGACCTGCAGATGTGCAGGATGATATCATCGGCATCATGATATAGCGATTATTTACCCGGCATGTACCTCTTCGGCCCAAGGTTGCACACAACCGGGCGATGTGGCCAGCATGACGCACTCACGTCCGTGTCCCCAGCGATGATGTTGACACGTTAAGGCCATATTTAGACTCGTTGCCGCTGGTATACAGAAGTAGAACACACTTTCTGTGACTACAGTAACATTAGCTACGTACGGATCGAAATATAATATACAGAAGAGGTAGTCTACTGTTTCACCACATACAAAATAAAATATTTACATTTTACGATGGTATTCCAGCCTATGGGCCTTTGATACAAATACTTTCCAGCAGAATTTTTTTTTGCTGGCAAAGTCTGGGCTGGCTGCGACTTCACGAGTCTCATCAGCAGTGTTACGGCCTGTTGAACAAACGCTGTTGGGTGGTTTCCTGGTGTTCGATCGAGGCAAGCATCCCTCATGAACACCGCAAGCCCATTCAGGGCAGCAACACCAACGTGCTAAAGAATAGACACACGTGCTGCTGTCCATGTTTAAACGGCACTACTATATCAACATTAGACAACATAAAAGGTATATTTTATTGAAGTCAGTCCTTCCCAAAGACTTTATTACTTCAGGCAGCAAGAATAGTCGCTGCCGACTAGAACTCAAATATCCCTTTTGATTTTCAACAATAAGCCTCGTCTATATTTCCATAAAAGTGTACATTCATACGACACATTTAAATGGCCCATTGTCATCTTACAATTTTCAACAATCACCACTTTGCACAAGGAATACAATACAAAACCAAGACACATAGACGCTCGTTTCATAAAAAAAAGTTAATTCCATACAGAATAAAACTGAAACGTCATCAAGTTGCTTAAAACAGTACTGTAGGGTAATTCACAAAGGGTTTGGTTTGTGTCCATTTGGGTATATTTCTCGCATTTAAAATACTAAACACACAGTGTACCCGGCTATGAATCTCGTCCATATGGGTGACATTGTGACGCTTTGGTCGCTTTACAGACACGTGTGCAAAACAGCAACGAACAACTTCAGATCTTATCAGGTGTTACGTAAGATGGAACTCTGTAAATGGAGAAATGTATTTGGAACTGTTGGTAGGATTACAGCAACATTATTATTGATGGGATAAAATACTGCGGTTAACAGGTGCGATAAATACAATTCATATTCGTTGTGAATTTTCAACAAATTACATTTTATAAGTGTAGCTATATTTTAGAAACATTGACATGGTCCCACTGGACTGGTAATACATTGTATAACTTGTCAAGTTCCAATAAATACACTTTTAAACTAATACACGTATCTTGACACACTTGTTTTTTTCTAACTCAACAGGTAGCATGTGTGCAATGCTGCCCAAGCAGAACCAACACAATTAACGCACACACACACCTCCCTGCGAACACTCACCTGGCTTAGGAGTCAAGCTTCATCAACCGCCGAAAACATAAAAACAAAAACTCGCGTTTCAGTCTGTCCTAACTATGAGATGGTCACAACTTCCAGAGGTCAATAATCAAAACATTCATCAACCAAGCTCAGAACGTGGACCGTCGTCTGTTACCTGCAGCAGTGTGTCGGAGTGACTTTTGTTGTGCTGGCAGTAGGGTGCCTCTTCGCCACAGCTGCCGTGACATGCACAGACAAAGATCAGCCCAAACCGGTTTGGCCACACCTCTGCCTCCACTCCATTTGCTCGGGGAGTGCCGCTCACCCCCCCGCCCCTCGCTACCTGGGGCAGGGCGGGGGGGGTGATGGCCCACCCCCAGCCTGATGGGACCAGGTACCCAACGTGCACCCAATCACCGTGGCAGCCACACAAAAGCCACGTTTATGACCCGACAGCCATTGCATTACAAAGGGCGGTGCCAAAGTCACCGATGCATTATTCACTCGTGTGCGCCTCCGCTGCTGCCTGGGCTGTTTTTGTTGGAGGGGCCACTGGCTCAGATTATGCTGCTTGACGAACCCAACAGGTGCCAGAATGTGCGCAGGTCATTCCAGAAGTACTGTAAAAGCCTCCGGGCTCCATAGGGCTTACGCAGCTCATATAGTTGGTTGTTTTGCAATGCAAATGAGGAAGTACCTCCAGAAGATGTATCTTTGAAAGGTCGAGAATTTGAGTTGAAGTGGCTTTATTTGAACATGAGCTCAATGATATCGATATCATTTTAAACGCGGGGCTTTCACGTGCTGTTTAAGCAAAGGCCATCGAGCTCTTAGTCATCATTGGTTTGGTTGAAAAGACTAAATAAATATTGTTCACCATCACCTAACAAATTATTTCATCATCACTCTGTGCTTTGATGTAAAAACAAGACACGTTGTAGGGTCTAGATGCTATCTTGCAAATGCTAAAATGTTATTGTAAGAATTAAGTATTTTGCCATTCAAGGTTGTTTGGGGTTATTATAAGAGTTTACAATAACAGGCAAGAGCTTATAACTTCATAAATCGGTGTCCCGGAATATCCACTGAACCTCAAACAGGTTGTAGACTGAGCAGACTGCTGCTCAAACGCACCCGGCATGATGACTCAACTTATTTCGTGAACCTGGCCACAAAATGTGCATAATCTGCTTTCCCTTGCCGACCACACCAATCAAGGAAAAATGTCAATATTATAGCTTCATTAGCTTTCACTTTTAAGTCACAATTGTTGTGCCCTGCCCTCGTGAATTACATTGATACGTCTGCCTGTGTGTTTTTATTGCTGTAATTTAGCAACAATATGAGATAGCGTGGTGCGACGGTTAGCAACATGCCCTATGGACCCAATATCCTGAGTACAGCGATATCTCAACCAAGTCCTCGGGCCACGTTTTTGCCAACCTGTGTAGTACGTATGTTGAACTTCTTTCGCACCGTGTGTAGCCGAGCGTGCTAGTATGGTCAAACAACCCCAATGACAGACAATGCACGGGGAGATCTTCATCCAGCAGTGGATCGACAGAGTGCTGTAAATGAAGTTGAGATAACGTAAACAAATGCTGTTTGTGAGCACCTATGAAAGTCGGCACGACACATGAGGGAATGGGTGGTCACCACCATGCCCGGCCGCCTTTGTCTGCCTTGTGCCGATGTTTTACGCACCACACCAGGTACCCATTTAACACCGAGTCAACCAAAGGGAGACCCAGGATCGGTTAGAATATTCGCTACTGATATCGAACTCGGCTCGCCGGGTTCTTAGCCGCTACACTACTGCTCTCCACAACACACCACTCGAGACACGCATTATCACATGCACTTCTCCACGATTTCAGTATCTTGAGATACTCTTATTCCCGACATAAGTCCTGAATTTGTGTACCTCAGAGGACGAAACTCAAGTTGCAAATTATGATGTAATGGATTACATACATTCGTTAATTTGTAAACATTAATAGTGTACCAGACCATCATTACGTACCTAAAGTTAAAAGAAAGGGAAAAAAACGTGTGTATTGTGAGATCATTCAAAGTTATTTTGAGTCGCTGCACGGAGCAGCAGTGATGCGTTCCACAGTTAACTTCGAGGTGAACAAAAACATTTCACAGTTAACTTTGAGGTGAACAAAAACGAGATGGGTTCAGGCGTGGGCGCGGAGTCTCTGGGGCGTGCGTTGGGGAGGGACCCCGCAAACTCGCGCGAGGTTGGGTGAGCATATAAATACAAAGTGCTGCCCCTGCCTGCTAAATAAAGCTCACACGCAAGCTGCCTCACGCTGCGTGGCTGGCCGGCTGTAGGCGAGACGCCTACAATTGTGCGATTGGAAACTGTGTTGCAAGAGGGGAAGGGCACTTCATTTTGGTTTTCGAGATAAACCAAGTTCAGTGAAAATCTTGATTTGAAGCTTTCGCGACTGCAGGAATCCATACTCTTTGGTTCTTTCGGTAAAGTCACGTAGGTAGAGGAATAAAACCAAATAAAAATAATATCTCACGACGTTTCGATCGCAACACAAGCGGTCGTCCTCGGGCAGAAACAATAATGGAGCAGTGGAGCTGCCGAAAGTTCAGTGAAGTTCACTCAACAAATCACCTGAACCAGTCACCGTATAGCAGTACAATTTAGCTGTATAGTTCTAAATGTACTTTTCCTACATTTCAAGGCACCGTGCATATATATTGGCGGGGGCTGCATCTGAGTGAGGACTCGAAGGATCGCTACATAAAACTAACGGTGACCGGCCATGGAAGTCTTAAACCAGGGATCTGACTCAGCTTGCCAGATTCAGAGCAGTGCGCATAACACGAACCATTGTGTGGCCACCCTTGTATATATACATATTTAAATAAATATGAGTCTTCCATTCTTTAACTGCTTCTGTATACGTGATGTTTGCCTCTCCATACAATATTTACACTACTGCCATTCGTCTCGTGTGATTGTTGACTCGTGTCTGGTCTCTGTGTGGTCCTCGTTCATTATTCACACACCGTGCGTACAGTACAATCCTGCTGCTATTATTACGCGGTATATGATCATCTAGCAGGAGATTGTGTTCACGCTCCTACACCCCTGTGAGTGTGCAGGTGTCTAGTGGACAGGGCGCGTTGTTTGTTTGTAGCGAGACTGTATGGCTTCCGGTGGGTGTAGAAGTTGGACTCGGCAGATTTACCCACTTACCACCACGCCTTAAAACCGTGACCACCCCACACAAAGTCCGGCTTCCACTGCTGATTATAAACATGAGCAAATATTATGATAAAACAATGTCAACAGGGACATGTCTTTGTTCATTGTGCTGATCACTAAAAGCATGTTGACCCAGACTAAACCTCATAAATTAGACATGGCACATACAGTACAAATATCACTTGCAAATTCACAGAAGACGCTTTCTTCCACAGGATCTCAAATGGGGCCGCTTAAGGGGCCATGGGTCCCACTGTAAGGTATCCATTATAATGCCACACACACACAGAGTTACAAACTCCCAAAGGGGCAGTTTTGTAACTTCTGCTGGTCAAATGTGGGCAGTGCCAGATGAAGTTGATGGGTTCTGGGGCTGTTATAGGATTGGGGGCGTCACTTTGTACAGAAAATGCAATTTCTCCCCTTGATTGTTTTATCATCAACCATATTCAATGTCAAACCCCCCTTAATTGTTTTCTATTTCGGGTCTCTTTTCTAAATGTGACATACCAGAGGCAAATCTAAATCACAGATAAACACATTTTTTATTTCATCAAACTGATATGAATCCAGTTTCCTATAAGTAGGAAAGGAAATATGCAGGCTCGCTTGATTTAGGGGTTTACCGTATTTGCACGAAAACAAAACAATCTTTGATTTTCTTTACGTACCAGCATGACATATTTAAACATTGTGCCGCTCCCACTTTTTGTAGAAATAAGAAGTGGGACGTGACATCTGCACTTAGAAGCGCATAGGTGTGGACTGTCCCTACGGGTGTGTAAGACTGTATAGCATTTAGCCTAACCACGTTGCAGTGTGACGACAGCAGAGGGCTGCGAAGTTTGTCGATGAATAGTATCCCTCTTACCTGACACGTGCCTTTGATCTGCAGGGATCCGATAATCACAGACCCCCCCCCCCCCCCATTATAATCCACGACGAATTATGTACTGTATGCTTATACCATGAGCGTGAGAACGAGAAGGACGCAAGTGAATACGATGCTATAAACTCCGCAAGTGACTTGTGAATAAACTCTGCAAGTGACTTGTGAATACGATGCGATAAACTCCGCAAGTGACCTGTGAATAAACTCTGCAAGTGACTTGTGAATAAACTCTGCAAGTGACTTGTGAATACGATGCGATAAACTCCGCAAGTGACTTGTGAATAAACTCTGCAAGTGACTTGTGAATACGATGCTATAAACTCCGCAAGTGACCTGTGAATAAACTCTGCAAGTGACTTGTGAATACGATGCGATAAACTCCGCAAGTTTAGCGAGCAGTTAGGTGTTGCGAGATAAGGGGGTAGGGGCTAGTTTGCATAATTTAATCTTCAGTAACTCTGGGACATCCATTGTGCTGGCGCTTTAGGTGTCTTACTTTTGCCGGAAAGACGCCACGTGTTTAAGTAAAACTGTGTTTACTTCACTCAAGCAATCGATCACCCTAGTCATTATCGGTTCTATTACTCGACTAATCAGAGAACACCAACATCTTTCCAAAAAAAATTCGCCTTTGTTCCCTCGTGAGCCGCTGGACGGGAGGTGCTGGGCAGGGCTCAGGGACATCGTCAGCTGGGGGTGAGAGCGGCTGCCGTTTGAAAAAGGGGGCCAGGGCAATTTCCCACAAACTAGTCGATTAAAATTAATTGATGAACTGGTTCATTTCTAATCTGAAGTCATTGGATAAAGAGTGAGTCCTAAACACTCCCTGTGGATTGCTTGATCACAGACTGGAGGACGTTCTGAGCCAGGGCTCGGCAGCACGCGGCCCTGCGAGGACTGCCCCGTGACGTCGTCTATCAAGGACCACCACCGGCTCCTATTTGCGTGTGCATCGTGGCTCTTTAAATATTGAGGGATTTTTAAAATACAGAATTCGAAAAAAATTGGCTCGTGTTTTGTTTACCGAGTCACGTTCTAAGCCAAGCATCATACTTCGTACGCACACACACGCACAATATTTGGATCAGAGCATGTGTTTTTTTAATTTCAGAGTACAGTTAAACTCATATATGTACAGCACAGGTTTTTATTTACGCAACATTGACTTAAATGAAGGATGCGGAATGCATGCCTGAGGATTTCATTCTCCACCCAATCTAACACTCACCGCATATATGCTCGTTGGTGCTATATCGACATAATCCACATAATCACGAGTGTCCTCCATAATCGACTGCTACGTTTTCGCAACCACTTTGGGAGTGAACCAGCCTCGTTCATTTCTGTGCTATGAAGAAGGGCCATGACCTAAAACTTTGCCTATCCCTTTTAAGGCAGTGTTATTGACATGTTTTCAGGTTTTTTTTGGTTTATGGACTGGGCAACTGGGCCAGGCCTGCTTTTTAATGGGAGCCTTAAACTAAAACGTAACAGGAAGGACCTGGCCACAAATGATAGCCCAATGAAGTAGTGTATCAAGTGGAAGTTGATATCAGCCAAATAGTCTAAACGCATGGTTCTAAATGCGGAGGGAAACACCGGGGAACCGGAAAAAAATCCACGCGACCCCAAGAAAAGAACACGCATACTATAAATATACATTGATCAGGGTTGTGATCGAACCGACGACCTCCTGTATACCAGGCGAGGTAGTCAACATCTCGCCACCGCGGCGCCTTACCAGGGGGACACCGACGTAGGGTCGTTGCTTTTCTTCACTCCGTGCGCGCTGCACGCGTTCACCTGGACCACCCGCAGAACTGGTCGTGATGTCACAGAATCAGGAGGGCGGGGAGAAGAGACGTCATCAGTGGCATTCTCTCGCTGAGATCTCAACTTCAGGATCACGTTTTCGTTCAATTAAAAAACAGTGGAAATGACATATACAAGAGATGTCACCTTACTCAAGCCTGCGTAAAACGTAATGTAAGAAAAACGTTTTAAAGATCGAATCGTGGTGGGTTTGTGCAACGCAGGGAGGGGGAGGGCGTGAGGGGGTGGGATGGGGAGGGGCTTCATCCACCGACCATGCGGATTGAGGGGCCCGGGAAAAGAGAGGGAGATCCAGAAACTTTTTTTCCCAAATACATTTTCTCCTATAAACAATGGTAATAAAACAACAATTGTTGCGGTTCGGGCGGGGGTGGGAGGAATCGTCCCTGAACCCTCGGATCCCCCACTGACGTGGAAAATCCCCGGGATGTCAAGCCTGGTTCCCAGTGGCCGTGGGAATCTATGATCCAGACTCTCGCTGTCGACCTCGACATTTCCTGAAGAAGGACAAGCGCCAGATATGTTGAAATGTCCTCTTAGTGACTGTTAACAACCCTGATCTTATGTTGCGCGTACGTTTGCGGACGCGGCAGAGTCTTACTTAACGCAGCAACGTCTTCTGCTGTGTATAAAAGTTTGAGTGTTGCCAGACTTTTTGTACGAGAGGAAATCCTGTAATGCGAGCGAGCCCTCCTGTAATCTGTGATATGACATGATAGATACAGAAAGCCTTCTGAATGATTCGTTTCCGAAAATAATTATCTCAGTTCACATCTGTGATGCCATGTGCTTGGGTGACGTAACCCAGTTGTTGGAAATTAAATTAAGGGCCGAGTGACCTCATTGGCAGTGGTATGCAAGTATAAATACTCTCGGCATATTTGTTCAAAAGTACTGGACCGCCTTACAGTGGCGTAGCTATGAACGGGTGTGCAGGCGGTGCAAAGGCTCCAGGGCCCACATGCATCTGTGAAAAAGAGCTTCATAGCTCATCGGATTCCTCCAGTATGAATACAGATTCTGATTGAGATGGGCCCAGGCGCCATGCTGCAACGTGGGGTGGACGAGGGGCCCAATGTCATTCATCACATCGGGGTCCAATGTCATCACATCGGGGCCCATGCCACAACCACGCTACGCCACTGCTGCCTTCGTGACCCAAAATTCTATAATGTGCCGACGTGACGGGAAATGGCACTTCTTCTTCAGAGCAAATAGCACAGGGATTGGTTTAGTTGAGAAAACGCGGATATGAAGTTTAAAAATTTGCAATGTTTATTTGACATATGAGCAGTTTTCCATCTTTGGTACTTTATTTATCGACCCTGTTTAGATAATAGGCTGAATCGACCCCTGGCTGGGATTAAACCCAGAGTGTTCAAAGGAGAAATGGATGCTGCAGCCGTATTGCCGCTGGGCTGGATATTATTTATCACATATTACAGCACAAGCCACACTGCGCAATTAATGCCGCGTCCCGAGTTCGATTCTCAGTCGCAGGTAACATCAGCGGCGAGTGATTTATATTCCAGTTCTGATCAGCGTGCTGAAGTATAGTCAAGCAATTGACACGGGCATGGGAATGCCATCATACAGCAACGGGTTGACGAAGGGCTGTAAATAATTCATACCTGTCAACCCATACGGTTTACCCCGTATTCTTCTACAGGGAAATTTAGTTTTTAGGTCCATATGGAGTACAGCTGTTTCAATACGGGCATTTTTGTTGTCTATTTGTTTGTGTTTCTCCTTTGTGATGGGACTTTTTAGGATGAATGTTGATATGTATAAGGGCACGGGGGTGACCAATATGGTCTAAATTGGTCTACAATAAGGGAGGGCACTGATAATGAGTTGATAGGTATGATAATTGTAATACTTTTGTAGGACAACTTTTTAAAAACTCAGAGGACAGTATTGACAGTGCTGTAGAACGACTGTAGCTAAAATGTTACGTGACCCCCAAGTGTAATTGTCACATATTCCTCCTATTGTCAACAAGCACAAGTTCCAGCTTGTAAAAACGGCACGGGAAAAGCATGACGTCAGCCACGTGGTAAAGCGAGTGCACATTTAAATAAATAACTCTGGCCATAGCAAGATCTTTAAATAGCTTTATTTAAAAGTCAAGTCTAGCACGTAAACGTTGGAAATGTGGGGGCAGTGCAAGACTTTGAACAACGTCACCGCCGACTCCGCTCCCATCAGCGGTCGCCAAACACATCACGTGGTTCAAGGAAGACCTCGTGTCACACGCACAGGTGGACGCCTCCTGCAGCATTCGTCCGGCCAAGCTCCACGTGAGGCCAACCACGGCAGCGGGCTCAGCACGCGCGCGCTTTTGCAAGTCTTGAGCTATTTACGGAAACCGGTTCACACAATGCGCCATACAATTGGCCTGGAATGTTCTTACATTCGTCACGTCGCACGAGCGACAACACAAGTGTTTTCGCTGCAATTGGCAATCAAAAAAAACATGCCTGCATTGTGGAAATTGAAAAATGCCATTCCAACCACCTTGTGTAGAACTATTTGCTGGTAGTCGCACCCACAGCACACACATTAAATAACAACCCTCAGAGTTTTACAATAGAGTGTACTCGAAATATATACCTTATTGTAAGAGAATTGTATACTCGCGGCAATTGTCTTGTAATTGAGGGTGCTTCAAACAATGTTAACACTTATACGGGATTATCGTTTTCCATGGAAAAAGAACGGATAATACACTGTAACATGATAACAAATGTATGTTGATCGCTTCAAAAAGTCTAAAGAATCTCCACTTGTTCGCCATCATTGTCAACACACGCCTGGAATCTTCTCCAGGCGGTCTCCAGAACCCGGAAGTACATTCCTTGTGGCATTGTTGCACATTCTCGGAAGTGTTAACATTTTTTTGAAGCACCCTGTATATTATCCTGAAACGTGGCAGGCTTACACGACACACGGCACATATCCCGCACTGCACGAGGGTTGCCACCTGGTTGGGTTTGACCTGGATTTGACCCGGACAGTTCAGGTCTTGGCATCTGTGTTCGAGTGGCAGAAATTGAGTTGTAAAGAGTTTTCACGTTCATTTTCCTTCACCAAGCAACAACTCGACAGATAAGGATATACACCTCATATGCAAGAGTGACCTGGGCCATTCGTTTGCCAGCCGGGGGCGATGATTGCTGCTGTGCGTATGATCCCAGTTCAGTCTTTGTGTGGGTCATTTGCGAATATGGCAATATATGGACCATGAGGCCGGCCGATCTGGCGGTACATTAACTCGGCTTAACTGTAATGCAGTGGAGTGTGCTGCAGTTGGGATCGACCTCGGCCAGGAGTCGGCACCTGGGAACGTTGTCTATCAAGGACCAGCGTCTCGTATTCGCCACCTGCACTGCGGCTCTTTGAATATTGAGTGTTTTTGTTTTGCCGAATTTGAAAATAAATGGCTATTGTTGTTGTTTTGGTTGCTGACCCCTGGCCTAGACTGACCGAGAAATGTGTCCGCATTGTGTCTGTGCAAAGGTGGCAACCCTACAGAGCACAGGGCCACAGCACTGTGGAGATCCAGGATTCAAACCCAAGTGTTTACCTATCTGTGGTTGAGCCACAGGCTCCAAAGTGGAAAAGGGGCAACCCGACCCGAACGCCACACGAATCACATCTCTCTTTTCATTTTCTAAGCATTTTGTGAAAAGTAGGTTTTGATGATTAAATAATTCAGCTTATTTCTTTGCGCGCACATTTTTAATGATTTGCAGTAAGTGAAGACTTATCGTCTGTGCAATATGAGGGTGAATTAAATCCCAATTGTTCAAAAAGTTGTTATTGTGCTGTTAAAAATGTTACCAGCATGGATGACAGCAGCTCCAGTTTTATTTTCAGCGTTTAAAGTTTAACTTATTGAACATTTAACATTGAGTTGGTTAGGAAATACTGTATCTGCCGAAATGATACAGTGTGTTCACAGAATATGCACACCCAGTGGGGTTTAATGCACTGTGAAATGGCCTGGTGCATGGATTGTTTGCATAAACAACGTCAATAACCTTTTCACCACACACAGCGCTGCGCAGTGTTGCACAGAAGACAAATAGCATGCACTGAGTCAGCAGCCTGGGATGGGGTAACGAATACAGGGCAAGGCCGTAGCCATGGAGTCAACATTGGGGGGGACCATATCTTCCAGGGGGTCTGGGGTCCCCCCCCCCTGCCTAAAATAAAATTCACTAATACACAGGATGGAATTTTTATTTATTTTTTACAATAATGTCTAATAGTGTATTGTATTACATTGCTGTCTTCTTATTTTTTACCTTTCTTGTTTCATTGTATGTAATGGCAGAGATATAAAGTACAACCATAACCACAATCATATGAACATAAATCTATGCATCGTTATATGAAGACAAGTCCAGATATTGTGGCGAAGGTTTTACAAATTGTTGTTTTTATTTACATAGCATCGCAATAAAAACATTTTTATATATATATACATATTTTATAGCAATATATTGGGGGGGGGCATATTTGATTATTTGGATGGGGGGGATGTGTCCTCCCCAATATATATTATAATTAGGGCCTTGATACAGGGTACTAACTGCACACAAACCTCGACCGGCTTTTTGGATTACAAATGAAATCGAGTACTAAAGCATTAGTAACAAACCCACATTTAAAATAAAAAATCTATCACATTTTTCCAATCCACTTTTCACACCCAGTACAATATTGTCTAGAGGCCACGACCGAATCGTAAGGAATGCGCCCGACGACGGCGCTCGATCTCAGAAGCTGAGCAGCGTTGCCCCTGGATATCACTTGTGTGCAAATTGTGTGAACACACTCGATTGAAAACTCATTTTCCAGACCGAAAACTATTTCTTTTAGAACTGCTTCTTGTGTTTAGTTTGTTGTCCTTCCCCCGCACCTCCGAGTATCATTGTTGGCTACGTACGGTGCGAAAGAAGTTCCAAATACAGAGGGCAGTGCAGTGAATACCATTGTTGTACTGTTTGTACTATGCCCCCACATCGATGCCAAGTTGTACTTGAAGTAGTCCTGGACCCCATCCTTCAATATACACAGACCATTGTGGCGAGGTATTGCAAAATATCCCCTACAAACCATAGGCGTGGAGAGACTGGACCGTGTGTACAGATAATAAATGTACATTTACAGGCGCTTCGTAGTCAATAATAAATTACAAGCCATTTAAATGTGCGCAATTATTAACCACCTTTAAGATTACTGATGACAGTCATTACAACAATCATCGACAATTAACTACGGGAAATGAAGACATTTCGGAAGTGAACGTCACAGGATAATTGTTGACTCCTGCCCCGTGCCAGCTTAATAACCTCCAAGAGAATTGGCTCTCACGCCATCGGCCCACGCCACCTGCAGGTGTCACGTTGCGAATCGCAACTCCTCTACCCCGCTGAAGCACAGAAGACGACATCAGGTCGTGTGGTCCATTCCCCGCCACGTTTCACGTCCCATGGAAGTGACTCGCAAAGGAACCGCTCGCCTCGTCTGTCACAGGGGCACGTGGTGCAAGGGAGATGATTTGCCTCCTGTAGATGTATCTAGCGCCTTCGTCCAAGGTGCTTTACAATAATTATAATGTTGTATGCTAGAAGATAGTGTTCAGAATAAATAGTGGGGTTATTAAAAGTGGTGGTGGTGTAGCGATGGCGACAGGAGGACAGGTGGGAGTGGTTCAGGCGGGGTAGTGATAGGGGTAGCGATAGGGGTTGGGGTAGTGATAGGGGTTGAGGTAGTGATAGGGGTTGGTGTAGGGGTAGTGATAGTGGTTTGTGTAGGGGTAGCGATAGGGGTTGGGGTAGTGATAGGGGTTTGTGTAGGGGTAGTGATAGTGGTTTGTGTAGGGGTAGCGATAGGGGTTGGGGTAGTGATAGGGGTTTGTGTAGGGGTAGTGATAGGGGTTGAGGTAGTGATAGGGGTTTGTGTAGGGGTAGTGATAGGGGTTGGGATAGGGGTAGTGATAGGGATTTGTGTAGGGGTAGTGATAGGGGTTTGTGTAGGGGTAGTGATCGGTGTTGAGGTAGTGATAGGGGTTTGTGTAGGGGTAGTGATTGGGGTTGGGGTAGTCGTAGCGGGGAGTAGCAGTAGGATGGCAAAGGGAGAAGCGATGGGGGTTGATTGAAGGGAGTGGGAGCTCATGTTGAGATGCCACCTGTGCAGGTTGGACCAGACAGTCCGGGACTTGGCATCTATATTTGGGTGGCAGGACTTTATTTGTTTTGAGATCCGTAGAGGTATTGTGTTGAACTGTATTACAGTCGACTGCACAGTTTAATAGACCTAGACTGGTAAATGTGTCCATATGTGATCGATATTGCCTAGATGGCGTCCATAAATGACGTCACGCACCTGGGGGGGGGTGGGGGGGTCAGACATTTGTGACGATGTGTGACGAGGGGGGGGGGTGAGAAATGTGACGTCACATCAAAATGCGCAACTTTAAATATAGACAACACGTTCTGCTTAATTAAATAGACTTTTAAATAAATGTTTTCTCTTACAACATCAGAGTGCAGCGCCACATTAAATACGCACCACAATGACAATAGTTTAAAGCGATTTGAAGTATGTTTTATTCTATTTGGGGGGGGGGCAGAGCTTTGTGACGTCATATTTGAGGGGGGGTCTGACTTTTTGTGACGCCGTGTGACTAGGAGGGGGGGGGGGGTAAAAAATCGTCCAAAATCGCGTGACGTCATTTATGGTCGGCCCCTTAGGTATGGCTCAGCAGAGACATCAGGCCAGGGAATGTCGGAATACCACCCCACAGGAAAATAACCCCCATGGATCATTTTAGATAATCGTGACCCTTCTCGTGTGTAAAAACTACCGTACTATACACAACCCATTCACGTCACCTCAGTATAGTCACGTAGTCTTTTACTCTCTTACATTGTGCCGTTTGTTCTCCTACCTTACAGGCCGCTATAAATACCAGTAAGGTCAGACGTTAAAGCACAACAGAGTGTTGCAATAATCGTGCGAGGATGAGGTGGGCAGCTGACTCAGACGTCTGGGTGACGAGCCGGCACCGCTGAGGCCTTGGGGTCCAGTTCCAGGTGAAACCGGATTCTCGTCGTGTGCAGGAAGTTGACGTGGTCAGTCGGGTCGTCCACTGCTGCAGACAAGTCATTATCAAAGACTCCTCTACTTACGAACATTCGACTTACAAACTTTTAGAGATACGAACAAACCTGTCCGTATGGCGGTTGCCCATTCGGTCCGAGAGTCATAAGTTCAACTGCCGCGCAACAGATGGCGGTGGTGGCGTCTACATCTGCAGGACGTGAAGAACCAGTGGCATCTACATCTACAGGAGTTCATACAACGTTTAAAGCCATTCCCCGTGTTTAGCGTACACGCCGTACAACATGTTTGGATTCGACAGGAGTCAAGTTGGACTTATGAACACATCGAATTACAAATAGACCCAACTCGTTCGTAAGTAGAGTAGTCGCTGTAAATTGGTTCTGTCCTTAGTTTGGCTCACTTCCAACTCTGGGAATTAAAATATATCTGCTTGACTGCCACGTCACGAACATTGCTCTCAGCGGCAGAGCAGTTTTGGAATCTGCTGCCCCTTGCTGTGTGGACGGGATTGAAGGGAATTCTGTCACACAGTGTCTGCTTCTGTCGGGGACGTCACAGTCCTGCTCCAATAGCTTCATGCTGTCTCGCGACAACATATCCCTGTTGCTATCTTGTCTCATGACATCAATAGCAATCAATATACATTTGTGGGGAACTGACGTGCAAAACGAGAATGACGCGTGTGCATGAAACCACCCCCGTATTTGTCAAACCGAGCCTATTACAGCATTCTATTGAGTCACGTGGGGAAAGCGATGATGTGGTCAAACAAGCCTCGATGAGGTCACAGCGGAAGAGGGTGTGACGGGGAGGGTTGTGACATTCGTGCTCAGCCAGGATGGTGGACGCGCTAGTGCAGTGTTCTTCACTCATTTTCATGGGGGGGGGGGGGGGTGCCGGATGATCCGAGTAGCACAACATGTTGCTACGGACCCCGCACTTTCAAGGGCCCCTCGCTAAATGCTTTCAAGCTATCAATTCCGGTTCAGTGATTCTGCACTTGCTCTATTACTATAGTACTATACCGCTTTAATTTTTTACGAACGACTGGGTGTTTAAGGTTAGCAATTGGTCATATAATCTGGCTGTATAGCAAATGAAAAAATACAATAACTTTACTATGCAAGTAAAAAATGTCTGTTTTAATATGTATGTGTTTTCTTATATATATGCTACAGGCCTCGCACTAGCTTATTCCGGCACTGAGGGGGGGTGGGGTAGCACTTTCGCCGATAAGACATCATCAGTGTGACGGCCGCCACGCATTTGAAACCAGTGGGGTTTGACAGCACTCTGGAGGTGTTGTCACACCTGTTGTCACGTGTTGTTGGGCGCTGCACTTCAGGGGCCGCACTAAAGGCCGCCAGGGCCCGCCAGTGGCCCGCTGGGATCGTAATGAAGGACACTGCGCTAGAGTAAACATCCTGAGTTGTTGGCGTGCATTGTGACCAACTAAAACCTGGAAGGTATCTGCATGATTCGAAAAGTACAAGGGACCACCCAAAAATGATGCCTCCAATATTGTTTTACCCCAATAGACTACTTTTTTTTAACTGAGATGGTAAATACACAATGTGGTATCTTCATTCATGGGAAAGCAATACACATTTAGCTACTTTCTGTATGGTCTCTATCTTTTTCTATGCATTCGTGCCAATGTTGAACCATGGGGAAACCATTTCATCAACCATAGAAGAAACCATCGGCATCATCTGATCATCTGTGAAAAAGAGCTTTATAGCCCATCGGATTCCTCCAGTATGAATACATATAAATATTGAGGTCACAAAGTCAAACCGAGGCCAGGAGCCGTTTTGGTCCAGACGAGTTTCCAGACCAGTCAAGTGCAGATCCGCTATGTCTGTTCAAACACATTCCTGCGGAGGGAGCTGGTAGGAACGTTGGGTTGCTCGGTCAATGGACAGGGTCAACGGCGGCGTGGTGTATTCCGCAAATATGCCCGACTGTGAGGGCGGGCACAAGCCGGCGTGAGTAAGTTAAACGTTGAGTTTTATAAGGGCACCACGGGGTGCCCAGCCCCTCCCCACCCAACCCCACCCCTCCCACCCACCACCCAGCCCCACCCTCCCCACCCAGCACTTCTCCACCCTCCTCACCCAGCCCCTCCCCACCCAGCCCCTCCCTAGACGACGGACGGACACAATAATCCCCTGTGGGCTGGTGGAACCAGGAGGTTCCTACCAGAATAAAATGTTTGTGAGTTAAAGAGTTGGAGGCATTAATTTTGGGATACTCTTCATAGTGTGGCTCGATGTGGTGTGTTCACAGTTGTACCAAATACTACTACTGTGCTGTTAAAGATAGTGGACAGATTTGTGGAGTTTCAAAATACAATATCTGCAACACATCAGCTTAGCAATTTGCCCCACTGTTGATAATGGAAACATTTGTACTGGAGACAGTGGGAAGTTTTTGGTAAATATCTGATCGCCATGGGATTTACTATCCCACGAACCAAGCCAGTTTACATGTCATGTCTATCGGTAAGCACTGTATTTTTTGCTACTGATAAAATACTGCTGCTGTTGGAATCCTTTGCCATTGCAAATACTGTACCGTATACAATCGCCTTCCTCTTTTTAACATCTCAGGAAATTCATAAATTTATCACTCTGTAAATAAAAAAATGCTTTCCAATTGTTGCGTAATTTTCAGGAACATATTTGACGTTTGCCCTGCCATTTACTGTTCGCCTTAGAACCAGTACAATACGGAACTCTCAAACACACTTTGCTTGAACATGAGACCTTTTTTTGCCAGTATCAAAGTATGAAAACATAAGAATAATTTTACCCTTTCTGGCAAAAACAGGTGTTAAGATGTTCAAACGCCAAATAGAAACCTTTGCAAGGAATCATGTCTGCATTAACCACACGTACTTGTGGTGAATTTTGCAAACAAAAACATGCTCTGATATTCTATGCATCGTGTTTGAAACTGATTGGTCTCCAGCAGACAGCCTTCGCGAGGGCCTCGCCGAGTCTCACCGGTGGCAAAAGGCGTCCTCTGGTCTGCAGCATGACCACCCCGTACTTGTAAAAGGTGTTTATTTTCATACACCTTTTTTTTGTAAAATTCAGTAAATGCAACGGTAAAGTCGTACTATAAGGGGATGTTCTATTAGTTTTAGTATATATTTGTTTGAATGTTAACTCGCATTTTTTAAAACGTTCAGTATAATATAGAACGGAAATGTTACAGTCACACTACGAAAGCATGTTTTCATATTACCGGGTCAAAGGGAAAGTTGAGAGTATGAGCAAAATACAATTATTTGAAGCAATTATTATTAAAATATTGTAGTTGTAAATCAAATACACTATACTACGTGTTACAGCAGTATATGTGGTGTAATAATTATCAATAACAAACCATTCGCTTCCGATTTAAATACTGTCCAAGATATATTTCCATAGACTGTATGGGATATTAAAATAAGGTGAGGGACGAGGTGGTCAGCGCACCGAATCACCGCCACGGAGATCCTGAGAGTGAGATGGCTTTGCTCAGCTTCAACAACTGACGTTGGTCCACCTGGAGAGTTCCTGATGCCATCTGGTGGACAGAAAAAAAAACAATCCCTCCACACGAATTGTGTTGTTGTTTGTGTGCCACGGGTGGTTTTTTATTTTATTTATTCACTTTATTTTTTTTATTCTATCTCCATGACTTTACGGAAAGAACAAACTAATTTTTGGCACGGGTGTTTGTGTTTTTGTAGAATCGGTCAAGGGTTCTTTGTCTGTCGAGAGTTCTGGATGGAATAGAGCTTCACTTTAAAACCCGTGCTGGGAAGGGAAGATGGCGAGAAGGGAAGAAGCTGTCGTGGGTGAGAAGACGAGTGGACAGAACATGGCCCTCAGAAGTGCAAGCACAACCTCTGGGCCTGGTTTACCTTCGGTGCATTAGGATCTCCGGATGAAATGCACTTTACAAATGTCAATCATTGTTATTAAAGTACGAAAATCGAGGCCTGTATTGTTGTACCTGGCGGTACTTGTGTGTTTACTTGAAAACGAACACTGAAACGACAGTCTATTAGACATGAATGTGGCATCCATTGCAACACGTCTGCTCAGGTTTTTAAAATCCAGCTCCAAATGAAACTTTGGACTTGTAAACAATCAACTGGTCCATGCTTGCACAATCCGCACAGCCTATTGTCATGCATTCATCTATTTTACAACAACTTCCCCCTTATATCCCTCCGAAAACAAACAAATAAGCAATATAAAGTATATACATTCATTTATAAGATTGTTTATTATTGCGACATTAAACCCTTATCTGTGACTCCAATTATCCATGGATGCTGAGGCTGAGTCTGCATAAACTCCGATGATCCGCAATGATATGCAGTTGTACCCTTCCTGAATTGCAGAACAGTTTCCGGATCATTTCACGAATAAGAGGAATGGCGTGGAAAACCCATCATTACCCACGGGCTATCCGTGATTATTTAGAACAAATGTTGACAGCCATTGTTTTGTTCCACAGACACATTGTACAGATGCGCTGTGTTTAAAACCAAGCGCAATTCAGTACCTAATAGCGTCTTCCTATAAAAAAAAAAAGAAATGCGGATAAGAGGAGTCATACGACAAATTCATCCCATTATCCGTGGCTATCCACAACATGTTTTCATAGATAAGCGGAGTATATTTGCGGATAAACCTACAGATAATAGGATCTACAATTTCCGTCCGCCACATCACCACGGATAAGAGGAGTTCAACTTCAAACCAGTGTCACCATACATCAGGAAGAGGTCGAGGAGTTTCTCCATTGAAACCGTGAGTACTGGTCCTGTCGGCATGGAGAACCATTCCCAAATGTTCATCCCAATCTTCCTTGCTTTGTCCACCAGCTGTTGGACATCCTCTCTAGGCATCAACCATTTCCCAAGCTTTTCTCCAGTTCACCCAGTTTCAGTTTTCAGTTTCAGTTTAATTTATTAGGATTTACCCTGTGAGCCATTCGGCTCTTGATTTGGGTTCAACCGCAACAAACAATAAAATTACAAGATACACCTAAAATTCATTGTACACAATCGGCTAGATGAGGGTAGGTTTCACGGGAAGGATATTTTCTCAAAAACAATTTTCCTGCCTCTCTTGGCTTTGGATATCCCACAATTGGAGTACTCCTAGCGCTGATGCCAAGTGAACTTGACTGTGGTTCTCTATTCTCCATCCGTATTGTTATTTTTGGCTTCTAAGGCATTGTTTACATCAAAATAATCCCACAGATGCCTCTTCTGTGGCGTTGTCCCAGGAGGCTCGTTTGTTTACTTAAAAAATACACTGACACAACTGGCACTTGCATAAATGTGTTTATTTAAGGAAGCAGATCTGCAGCACGTCTGTGCGCGCACAACCCATGCGGCCTCGGGATAAACTCCCCCGTGCGTGCGCCAATTAAAACAAAACTTTCCCCCTTGAAAGAGAACTAATAAACAATCTGTGCAGTACAATATTAACTTTATGACTGCTAAATCTCTCATTTGACTACTGGATTGCGATACATTGACTCTTTCTTCAACCAGATCACCATAATGTTCGTCACCCCCCCCAAAAGGCCACCGCTCTTTGCAGTGTCACCTGGGATCTGAGGTATGGGGAATGCCATAAATAAAACGGTGATGAGAGTAAGATTGCACAATGTTAGTTGATTAGTCCATCGATCATCGGCTCCGTCACTCCACATAATAAGATACCACAAAAAATATTTGGGAAAAAAATTGCCTCACGCTATGTTTCCAAATGTGCCGCTGTACGGGAGGTGACGGGCGGGGATTGGTGACATCATCGACAACACGATTCCGCGCTTCATACCACGTTTCCGATCGCCCTCATCATACAAGGAATAACCCAAAAAAATTAGTGCAGACATAATT
This sequence comes from Lampetra fluviatilis, assembly GCF_964198595.1. Taxonomy (NCBI): domain Eukaryota; kingdom Metazoa; phylum Chordata; class Hyperoartia; order Petromyzontiformes; family Petromyzontidae; genus Lampetra; species Lampetra fluviatilis. Next base: position 14,262,327 of record NC_136287.1, read on the forward strand.
GATGGAAATGCAATACAAATTTTTTTCTCAACACTTTCAGCAATATTGCAATGTTTTGACAATTGGTTGTAATCCTGATTTGACATTAATTCTATTGAATTAAATAACTTGCGTTGGAGGCGGTCGCCGTGGCCGGGCGCGGTCACCGAGTCGCGCGGTGCGACTCCGACGGCCGCCCTGGTCATTGCTCACCGCTGCGTCGATTGACCGTGAAACACACGCCATGATAATAATAATGGTTTGTTTTTTTGCATTCGACGGTATATTTTCAGATTAGCATAATCCATTGATGATTTGTATGACCACATTAAACCCCCTCTGGTCATAGGCTCGCAGTGATGACATTACTTTTACTCATCTGGAAGATAACGAACCTGGAAGCCTCAGTTCTGCCGAATGGCCTGATGAAGCCGGTTGTTGAAGCTGGTGTGCTGTACTAGTGACGAATTGACACGTTTTGTTTACGTGACAAACCTTACTAATTGGCTGTGTCGGGTGGTGGCGGGTTAAGCGGCGCATTGAACAAAAAAAACCCCTCAAATGTGGACAATATTGGTCACGAAAGCCTGCTAGGTGTTAATCGTAAAATACAGGCCACAAGCTTCGCAGAGGACGTACCAGACCGCCTGGTGTCATTCGAAAGGAGTACGCGAACATAACTCAATTGGCAATCATTGCCCCCGACTGGCAGGCTATGTCCATCTGTGAAACACAACGTATTTGTGATATCCCTGCACGATAAGAATGGCGCTAATACCAAATGAACTCAACTATTAACAACAACAAACAACAAAACATGTCCGCTGTGGACAGAATCTGCAGCAAGAACCTCAGGGGGTGGCAGTCATATCAACAAGTCTTTGACAACTCACATGAAAGACATTGCGACCGCTTGTTTATGGCCAGTTGCACAATGTTGTTCTCCCACACTTTACAGTCAGCGCTGTCTTACATTTACATCACAGCACAGCTACGAATAACTACAAGATTCTTTAAAATATGCACCGTCAATTTACTTCAAAAGTTTGTTCCAATACCAACAGCTTGCTTTCACAACGGTAGATCGTCTCAACAACAGCAAAGGGGCCGTCCATAAATGACGTCACGCGATTTTGGACGATTTTTTACCCCCCCCCCCTCCTTTCTCGTCACACGGCGTCACAAAAAGTCAGACCCCCCCTCAAATATGACGTCACAAAGCTCTGCCCTCACATCCGCCCAAAAAATAAAACATGCTTGAAATCGCTTTAAACTGTTGTCATTGTAGTGCGTATTTAATGTGGCGTTGCACTATGATGTTGTAGGAGAAAACATTAATCAAAAAGTCTATTTAATTATGTATAACGTGTTGTCTATATTTATTTAAAGTTGCGCATTTTGATGTGACGTCACATTTCTCAAACCCCCCCCCCCCCCCCGCTTGTCACACATCGTCACAAATGTCTGACCCCTCCCCCCCCCCCCAGGTGCGTGACGTCATTTATGGACGGCCCCAAAGGTTGTATATCCATCACAATATCCTCCAGCAGCCACCACGAGAGGGCGCTCCTCCGGCTGTTTAACTTTGGTCATTCAACAGCAGTCACCACGAGAGTGCGACACCACTCTTCGTATCCACGAGCCCCGATTATGTTTAATCGGTAGCAGACACGGCGAAGGAACCGATAAGTATCGTATTGTATGAATTTAACAAAAGGTCTGGATGCCACATGCGTGGATAAAAGCACGTGTACTTTGTTTCGCCAAGTCTCGTTTTGAGCGCAGTCCTGCATTGAAAATATTTAGCTGCTTTCTTTTCGGATATTTGAGCCCAGATAAATCCCATCCGTGTTTGGGTTTAACAATCAAAATGTCACACATATACGGAGGTTGGCAACCTAGTTTGTGTACTGCTATCTAATGGCAACCTTGTAGTCCTACACATATGTACCATCTAATCCACCACTCTTGCATAGCAATGTGGCTTTTCTGGAAAGTGACCATTTTCAGTAAAATCAAATGTTTGCCAACTGTGAAGCATCTGGAGTACCATCCCACCCATGGAATGTGTTAGACCACAAGCGAGATGTGCTAATCCAAACCCCGGGGTGGGCAGCCTCCAACCCGTGTGCCTGGAATTGGATCCGACCAAGGGTACACACTCAGCAAACTGCGTGGCGGGCAATTCCATACAAACAGGCTGCCATGCCAACTTTCGTTGCGAATGGGACATCACTCTCACTAATGTGATATTAAATTCACCGAGTTTCCACGTGACCCTCTGGGTCTATGATATTCTCAATATGGCCTGCGCTCGAAATAAGCGACGTTCACGCCTTCCGCTAACCCATCGCAAGTGACGGTGCAAGGGAATTGTGTAACAGCGTGGGCGGCATTCCACTTACCTGGCCCGCTGACACAGAGCCAACGAAGCGGGCTTCCGATTGGTTCACCAGCTCCGCATTTTTCTCATTCTGTCATGTGGATTAGAGTGGCACAGAGGTCCCGGTATCAATTATAAACACAGAACAATTCCACGGCTCCTCACAATGAGGCGTCGTTCTACCATAACGGGTGAAATGGTGGTTGGACACCCTCATAAGTCGTGCTTCTAATTCTGTTTAACCTAACACTAGGCTACATAACATTCGTGTAACTGTGTATTGATTCACTGATTGAATTCGAATGTTACACTCAAGATGTATTAATGTTCAATTTAGGCTCATGGCGAGAAAATAAAACCGTATGATTGAGACAAAAAATAGATTCTCGAATAAAATTGCCACTCAAATGTGACAATGCATCGGATCACCAGGGCACGAGGGGCTGCGTGCACGAGGGGCTGCATGTCGTGGTGGCGCGTGTGGCCACCACCACCACCGGGTCACGCTGCTGCCTCAGTTCCCACCGTGGCGTGCTCATTTCTCGAGATTTCCCACAGCACACTATGGTCCAGAGAGTTGCGCATTAAACACCCAATAACATGAGTGTTTGTGGGAGAAAGCCACTGGTTTATTTTTTTCATGTCACTTCTCATATCCGAAGCATTGTACTGTATAACAAATAATAATTGACAACACTTTTGTCAATCCAATGCTGGATAAAGGCCTCTTTTTGTGTTTTGGTCTTGAGGGTTTTCGGCGACGACTATATTTCTCCTCGCTGGTCAGTGTGAGCCAGCGATGGGGTGCGAGGGAGGAGCACACGACACGTGTAGATCTTACGACTTCTGTTAGCCGTGGCGGGAAATTGAACTCGGGCAGTTCAGACCAAACGATGAAATATTTTTTTTTCACTTTACCAGGTAAAGCCCACTGAGCAATACAGCTCTTTTTTTTCAGAAGCGACCTGGCCATAAATGATAGCTCAACGAAGTGGCTATTCATGTTTAAATTTATAGCAGCCAAATACTTAAAATGCACAGTGATGCTAAATGTTGATGAAAATCCGGAGTAGCCGGAGAAAAATCCACGCGACCATGGAGAAAACACGCAAACTCCTAATACACAGGCGTCGTGGTTGGGATCGAATCCACGACCTCCTGTATACCAGGCGAGGTAGTTAACATCTCCTAGCCACCGCGGTAGTTGTGTTCGTATCTCAGTGGACAATTGCACCACCACTCCCCCTGAAACATTCCCCTCAACTAACTTGATTCATGGTAGAAGGTTTCTAGGGGTGTAAACTAACGCACAACATTGCACCGTGCTGTGTATATACTTTGTATGCTCCAATAATATAATGGTGAATGTCACATGTGGATGATGATATAAACATTTGGCACAGCCTTGTTTTGCGTGTCCTTTACACAGTGTTCATATTTGTTGGTTCCTACATCTTTTTCATACGCAGGAATACACTGTAGGACCAACCAAAACCTTTAGGCGCATTACTTTAAAACTCCTGAGGAATGCGCGCCTTGTTGTGGCCACCCGTTTACAGTAACTCATGTTACGTAACCTTTTTCTCCTCATGATGTAACCAAAAGCTTGCACCTCAAGTCAAGTAACGTTTTTATGATCCTGTGGCACCTTCTTTTGCATAGATCTGCCATTTAAGACGCCATTACATTGGACAAAAATCAATAGAACAAATACATTTTGAAAGTGTAACCTACTTTTTAAGACACTCCACCGTCGTCGCTTAAAGGATGTGCTTGTAAGTGAACGGTTGCAGGTGAGCGTGTAGAGATGTGAGTTTAGTTCTTATTTAAATGCAGTGATGGAGTCGATGGAGCGCATTATGGTCTCCGGGAGGTCATTCCAACGGTGTGGTGCTGCAAATCAAAATAAGCGGTCTCGGTTGGTGTTTGGTGGTTGGAGGAGTGCTTGGGTTGAAGAGCGAGGAGATCTGTTGCTTTGCTTGTTCCGTATGAGGTTTGTGATGTACGGTGGGAGCTTCGTTGCGTAATGCTTCATGTGTTAACCGTGAACCACCTGTTGCAGAGGTTCATGATTTTAAACCGGCACACCGTGGTTATTTGGGCGGGCATATTATTCTTACAAACATGTGCCGTCTGCTTCATTGTGGACGTTAAGATCCCCTGATGTCATTCGAAATGAGAAAGCCATTGTCTGCTGGCGCTATTGTTCAAATTCGCAAAATGTGAACATGTTCCCACAAAAGACTCAATTGGGATTATACGTAGCAGCATCTCTCTATATTGGCAGACTCTACCCAACTGTGATACAAAGCGCCTTCCTGATATAAGCATGGTGCAAACACCAAATGTACGATATTATTTTTGAATATCACGTTAAATTGTTTTATCAGATTGGCAATCACGAATGTACATTATTCAGAGTACTGATACAGGCAACGGTAGTGGTCATTCGTAGTGTATTTACTTGAGCTATAATGACAAATGTCATCGTCTACACATTGAATGGGTATATTTTACTGTGCTGTGCATTTATTTTATTTGAATAACTTTGCATAACATATTCATGGAATTGTTTAAATTAATTCAACCGTATTTGTTTCCCTGTTACTGATTCTTAAAAACAAATTTTTACACACCTTCTTTGATTTGATCACTTATTTTCCGCTGCTCTTTTCTGATCTCATTTCTAGAAAGCATATTGTTGTTTCATTGGGCTGTCATCAGGTTTTAAATTAATCCATCGACTGATAATCTGTGAAAATGAATCATAGGAAAAACATGTTCGCTTATGTCATTACCCCTTGATGGATGAAGGAATGCTTTTGCATCATTACACATCTGGTGCTGAATGGCAGTCATCGACCTCTCACTGTCGCACATGTCCTTCTATTGCATTGCTCCATTTCCAATTTTTATCGTCTCCGTGTGTGTCGTTTCCATGGATGTTCTTTCTGGTCATTGCTGCTCAAATGAGCATTGGGCTTTCCTTATCTCTGCTGGGGGCACTGAGCCAGAGTTTGGGAGGGGTGCCATGCTATCTACTGTGAAGGCCATTCTCTGCGTGGTACGGCCACAGTTGACTTCCCACAAAGTCCGGTCGACCAAGTACAGCATGTATAAGAAGTGTGTTTGTAGGGACATTCAAATATTATAACACTCACTTTCAAATGTTGTTTATTTAACCAGGTGAGAACTCAAGATACCAGGATGTGAGTCTCATTTTCAAGAGACACCTGGGACACTACAAATTGCAAAATCAAAGAAATCGTCCAAAAGCAACTGTATCATATGAGGAATTAAAAATATTGCACGAACATAGTTCCCTGCAGCGCAAATGGGCTCAGGGAAATGACTACCAGATTGAACATAGCACAAATGACAAAACTAAGCAAAATAAACTGTAACATTAAATGTATGGTGACTATAGTACTATGTTAACATACAAAATGTCAAATCGAAGTGAGGTTATAAATAATTTACATGCATTCCTAAGAGGTGTAACCAAAGTTCTATACATGAATCCTTCACAATCGTCCAATGAATAAGAACTATTGATTGAACTAAAGATGCCAGTTTTCCTAAATGTTATACTGTAATGTTTCCTTCGATAATACAAATACTGCATTGCGAAACACATCACTCGTCATTACAGTACTCTACTGTCATAACAAAATCACAGTGGAAATTGGGCAGGTTAACCTCATCTGTCCCGAGGGAGTTCCACAATGCCGCTTATCAGGATGTTAAAGTTCACCCCATCTCTTTCACGCCTATGTGGGAGATAAGAATTCCCGGGACTCTGCGCAGGTGATTCCATATTTTTTCCTATCAAGCTTACTTTGGGAGTTGAGTAATCATTCACCAGTGAAATATGTTCTGAGTCTGATGGATGGTTTCTTTTCAAAGAGTTGTTTTCGTTTGTTTGGCTAATCATTATATAACCATAGGTTATAAAATAGGCTATAAACATGTTTTTCTTCCATCTAAATGCATAACCAAAGCAAACTGGAAATCAATCGATTTTCTTAACCACCACAGTAACTACGACTGCAATGTAGTCACTCATCCTGGATCAGTTACACATGCTTCCTAACACGTGAGAAAAGGTTTATCAAATGACTCTGCGATTGCAATAATATTTTTTTACAAATCTCCCTCTCATAAATTGTATTGTCTATAAACTTAAAATACAATTGCAATTATCGCTGTAATCTAATGATGTATATTTGTATATTGGGAAGTGTATCTTATAATTCAGAAAATTGGAGGCAGGATAACACGATCGCACAGAGAGATGGGTGATGTGAGGTGGCTGTGGGAAACATTACAATCTTTAGGTTGCTGATATATCTGTGCAAATAGTGTGTGTGTGTGCAACATCGCCCCATTGTAGAGACCCGCTCCTATTCGAGATGACACGACGGAGCTGCTTCTGGGATCCGTTTAATTGCCTCGTTTCTCCACCAGGAGGCGCACATTCTCACTCCCCTGGAGTTTCCCAAATTCAATATCATGAGTTATGTATTTTATTGGGCCTTTAAAAATCTCTCACGAGCAGTGTAGACTGTAACGGCAAACCCCAGTTGGGGGAATGTTTTGGTTCATGGACTGGTGTGAGCTAAAGGAGATGTATTTGTTTTGGTGAATCTGGCGGTGAAACAAACACTTGTCAGAGCATGAGGGAGCTTCACGGTCCTGCACGGTACGAGCTCAACACGCTTGCCAGGAGGTCCCGTGGACTACAGCCCTGAGCTGTATCGTGATCGTTGTGCCGCTTACAAAGTTCGCGCGTGCAAAGTCTTACTTACGCGCACCACCGATGAGATTAATGTAATGTTCGGTATCTGCTAAGGGCAGTCACGTGTAGATACTGTAACACCGCTGAGAAAGCGAACAGTCGTGTTGGGCGGTGGAGGGTTATGACAAGAATGTTGGCATTCAACCACCACCACGTGGCATCACCGAAACACAAATGTCAGCCCGTTGCATTGGCCACGGACACTTACGTGTAAAGTTAAACGTTAGAGAGTAAAGATGTGATGACTTTATACCTTTGGCGAGTGGAACAGCTGGCTATGGCTGAAAGTGACGCAACATTCACACTGATAATTATAATTAAACTTTACATACAATGCTGTTGTTAAACTGCCCTAGTTACCCAATCGTTACAGGGTTCTGTTTTGGCTAACCACCCCGCAAGTCTTATCTCAACAGGTTCGTCAAAACACCGTGAAAAAAACAAAAATATTTGACGACGTTTCGAGACATGGCCCTTCTTCACAGCACGCATTCCTCGTCCTGATCTCACAACCGGCAAATTCAACGTCGCAGGCCCCACCGCCAGGGTTTGTGTGTGGGGGGGAGCGAGGGCCTCATCACGAGGGCCTCGTCACGAGGGCCTCGTCACGAGGGCCTCGTCACGAGGGCCTCGTCACGAGGGCCTCGTCACGAGGGCCTCGTCACGAGGGCCTCGTCACGAGGGCCTCGTCACGAGGGCCTCGTCACGAGGGCCTCGTCACGAGGGCCTCGTCACGAGGGCCTCGTCACGAGGGCCTCGTCACGAGGGCCTCGTCACGAGGGCCTCGTCACGAGGGCCTCGTCACGAGGGCCTCGTCACGAGGGCCTCGTCACGAGGGCCTCGTCACGAGGGCCTCGTCACGAGGGCCTCGTCACGAGGGCCTCGTCACGAGGGCCTCGTCACGAGGGCCTCGTCACGAGGGCCTCGTCACGAGGGCCTCGTCACGAGGGCCTCGTCACGAGGGCCTCGTCACGAGGGCCTCGTCACGAGGGCCTCGTCACGAGGGCCTCGTCACGAGGGCCTCGTCACGAGGGCCTCGTCACGAGGGCCTCGTCACGAGGGCCTCGTCACGAGGGCCTCGTCACGAGGGCCTCGTCACGAGGGCCTCGTCACGAGGGCCTCGTCACGAGGGCCTCGTCACGAGGGCCTCGTCACGAGGGCCTCGTCACGAGGGCCTCGTCACGAGGGCCTCGTCACGAGGGCCTCGTCACGAGGGCCTCGTCACGAGGGCCTCGTCACGAGGGCCTCGTCACGAGGGCCTCGTCACGAGGGCCTCGTCGTGGACGCCGTGGGGCGGGGCCAGGAGGAGCCCGCTTCGAGCGGGACAGGAGGCGGCGCGCGAGTCGAAGGGCTTCGTGGGCTGCCCCAGTGAAGCCACGCCCCCTTTCATAAAAGGAAGAGCCTACAGCGGGGGGGCGGGGCCCGTGAGGGGGCGTTCAAGAGCCGAGACCTTCCCCCCACCCTTAACCAGTATATATACAAGGACTGTTTTCTTGGAATTTCTCTTACTTGATACAGCTATCGTGCTGTGACGGTTCCACCTGAAGACGGAAGCTTGTGTTGCCTCCGAAACGTCGTGATTTTTATTTTATTTTTATTTAACTTTTACTAATTTTTATTTTTTACCTACGTGACTTTACCGAAAAAACCTAAGAATATTTCCCCACCGCCATTACAAAGTGGGCGGTGCCCGTGAGGGGGCGTTCAAGAGGCGTGCCCCCCCCCCGCCATTACAAAGTGGGCGGTGCCCGTGAGGGGGCGTTCAAGAGGCGTGGCCTCCCCCCGCCATTACAAAGTGGGCGGTGCCCGTGAGGGGGCGTTCAAGAGGCGTGGCCTCCCCCCGCCATTACAAAGTGGGCGGTGCCCGTGAGGGGGCGTTCAAGAGGCGTGGCCTCCCCCCCGCCATTACAAAGTGGGCGGTGCCCGTGAGGGGGCGTTCAAGAGGCGTGGCCTCCCCCCCCACCGCCATTACAAAGTTGGCGGTGCCCGTGAGGGGGCGTTCAAGAGGCGTGGCCTCCCCCCCCGCCATTACAAAGTGGGCGGTGCCCGTGAGGGGGCGTTCAAGAGGCGCTCCGCTTTGTAATCCGCGCCCCTGGGCAGCGCGCCAGATTCCCCACTCCGCACAGGCGGCCAGCGGCAGCCGAGCTCAGTCCGCGCTATCCCCGGGGCGGCACGTCAGCAGCAGCAGCAGCGGCGGCGTCGGCAGTCGCTACTCAGCCCCCCACAGCGGCGGGCGCTCGGCGCCAGCGTCGTCCCGCCAGCAGCTAGCCGCCGAGGACGAGCGGACGAGACCCACGGTGGGGTCAGAAGAGAGGCTCGGCCCCGGCTCGGCCATGGCTGCGGCTGACGTGCACGGCTTGGTCGACGGCGAGGTGAGCTCGGCTCCTTAGTCTCGCGGCGTGGGGCCGTGCGTGTCTGTGGCCGTGTACTCGTGCGTGGTTGCAGTAACCCCCCTCCTCCTCCACCTCCTCCTCCTGCCCGCTTTGTGTGCGCGCGATCACGCCGCCGAACCGTCTTGAGCCAGCCCAGGGGTGGACCATTCCACGGTCAGCTGGCGGGGTCAAGGATTTCCATGATGCCCGACCAGCGGAGCCCGACCCATAATGACAAGTGGTGGTGGTGAGCTTTGTACGACCATCGTGACCATCGCCGCCAGAGTGAGACGTGCACGCATCCGCTCTGGATGTAAAGATCGCGCAGCAGCGGCGTTTGTATGTACCCGGTTAAAAAACGGTATACGATGGAGGCGTTGCTGTTGTACGTGCTATAGTGGCGTAATGCATACTCAGTAATAGTACGGAAATTGAAATCCATTGCGGCATGTGGATGGACTCGTGGAGACGCGGTCTCGATCCGTGCGCCAGGTAGAGACGGCGTGCCAAAGGGTTGGCCGCTGTGGGTGACACACGTGCTCGTGTGTGTGTGTCACGCAGCCCGCACCTTGGGGGCAGTGCTCTCACGAACCGGGCAGTCCAGAGGGACAGGTCCCCACTATTACTACTACGACTATTATTATTAGAGAATGTGGTTTCCAAGAACACAACATCCTGTACCACGCGCCCCGCAGATTTCGCGGCACGAAGGCATTTAATTCTGCGGGCTCTCTCCAGTTTTTGTACGGTTTTGGCTTTGTCGCGATTTTATCTCGATAGTGCTCTTGGGTGTAATTTAATAAACGAAGTACTGTATTTAATTCGGATCAATATCGCAGCGGTGCAATCCTCGGTGTTGTTATAGATTGGCCCACGCATTTGGACTTAACGACAGATTCGGTCTCTTGCGATCCCTTCAAAAGAGCCTCTTTTCAAACACCATCCACGGGGGGGTCACTGCTTTCCCACCCGCCCTGCCACAGAGGGACACTGCAGTCGCCGTCGTCTTTGCACGACAGTCAAACCGGTTATTTTGTATTTTCAGAACTGGAAGTTATCCAGATTTAATTGCGAAAGAAATGGAAATGTCATATTTTGTTTTGTGTGTGCAGTCATTGGTGGCCATGTCGAGACCATAAACTTCCTGGACTGATTTAGAATGTGGGTTGGTTTTGATCACGGTCGGCTCCCAGGTTTCAATCGCAGGAGCTCTGAAAATTGCCAACTCAGCGCTCTGACATCTGAGCCACCAGGCCACCTCGGGCTGTCCAGTTTTTTAACGACACGGAGGCTCGCCTTGCCATATAATGATTGTTGTCTGGAACCATGACAAATTTTACTCTTTTATTGGCCGCAGCTTCGTTATCTTCATGTAGTGGAAGAGGATGGTGAGGGTGGAATATTTTGGAAGGAAGGATGTTCCATCTCATCTGAGATGTGCTCCGGTAGCGTAGGTGCTTAGATGGTCCTGTTACAAGGTGTTATGGGTACTGCATAATTTTTTGCCAAACTCACAAGTGCGTGGGCAGAGATTGTACTCTGTGAAATGTAAGCAGATTTGCATGCGGAGTGTGCTTCCACATGTTTGTATGGTTTTTTTGTGGCAGGAAAGTACAATATTGCATGTAACTCTAAGTGTCAGTTAACGTGAAATTATTTTCAAACAACCTTGGGCAGTTCAGAGGCCGTGGTGGAAATTCCACCTTTCTCTCGAAAATATAGAACAAACGCTGTTGATGTCCCACAAAGTATATAATTAATGTTGATCGCAATTAGATTAGTCCAGCCTAGCAGAGATTTGGTCTTAAAACCTTGCGGTTGAGTTGGGTGAACTCCCATAGCTCCAGCATGCCAGTGAAATATGTTAAAGGCATCTGTGTGTGAACATGCCCAGTTGCTCGCCACTGCAGACACTCTCATGCATTACTCTGTGACTTCCCTCCTGCTTTTACCGATGCTTTAATTCCCAAATTTCAAAGCCTCGGTCAATAAACGATGCTGATATTTGGCTGCTCTAACTTACTACATTTTATTGATTTCATGTGTTTACGAGGGTACGAAACATTCCGCCTTACGCTGATTTATAAGAAATGGGGATATCTCTCCACTGACTTTCCATTCACCTGCTTGGCAGATAAACAATCTGTAAACTTGCGAATGTGTTCACATGGCCTTGCTCTCACTTGAACCCCGGGTTCCTCTGCTGTTGCTGTTCTTACAAGAATAGCTGTGGCCTTGCTTATCATATATAGAGTCGTATGTATTATATGATTATTTAGCTTCATATATATTTTAAAAAGTTCACGTGTAGTATATCTGTATTTTGTTTCACCTTATTAACCCGATCAATATTGTATGGCACTTTAACATGTATTTTAAGTAAAGTCACGTAGAAGGGAAATAATAAAATAATATAAATAAAACATAATAAAATAATTCTCACGACGTTTCGGCCACAACGCAAGCAGCCGTCCTCAGGAGAAGAACAGGTCTGTCGGAAAGACAGCGTCTGAATGACTCATTGCGCCTGTGTTCCGACAGACCTGTTCTTCACCTGAGGACGGCTGCTTGCGTTGTGGCCGAAACGTCGTGAGAATTATTTTATTATGTTTTATTTATATTATTTTATTATTTCCCTTCTACGTGACTTTACCGAAAGAACCAAGAAGATGAATCCCTGCAGTCACGAAATATTTAAATCGAAATGTATTTTAAGCTCCGAGTTATTTGTCAAACTCGATGAGAACTCAGGAGATCAGGATAAGCCTTATTTGCAAGTTGCCTGGTTCACCGAAATTAGAAAAGCAATAACGTAAAAAAGTACAGCAGTAAAGCAAATATAGATCCTAGAGAAAAACCACTGCATTACAGGAGGAATAAAAAATACTGCATACACACAAATCAATACTATTATATTAAAGAAAAGAAAATCCTGCAACTCAAGTTAGCTCAAAAACAAATTCCTTTTAAAAGCATATATAAGCAGCACTTCATTCTGTCCGGTTGCATTGTGTTGTGGAAAACTAAGAGGCTGATGGACTCAAACATGTTTTATATTCATATGTGAAGACACTGCATAGTTCTCGTAATATACGTATGCTTTTACCCATAATGCACCATTGTAACGCATAATTAGCTGGTATGCCTAGCTTTGTATTTTGGTGCACTTTAAATGCACCAAAATAACCAGTTCCAATTTAAGGAGTGCAACTAAAATATTTTTAAAGTTGTCCATTATTATTCAAACACTACTAAATGAATATGAACACATACACTGCAAGGTAAACCCTTTTTCGGGGTAATGTTTTTTCATGATAGTGAAACCTAAAGAGGCGTTCCGCATCGTCGTTGCAGCTTGGACACAGCAGTTACGCGTAAACGCGGCATCACCCATCGTAGGCATTGGGTGAGGGCGTGTATGATCAGAATTCTTATCGCTGTCTACAATACTGCAGGTTATATACGTTTAACGCAGTTGTATTTATAATGCAACGCACGTCAGCGGAATGCTAAAAACATTCAGATCGGTGCTGGTGAAATAGTCCGTGACCATTTGTTTCTCCTCGATGCAAACTATTCTCGAGTTTCGGCACTGTTGTCTGACATTGCTGACAAGAAGAATTAAGACCTAGGTAGAACTTCTTTAATTTATGGTTGCAAAAGCCTGTGATCAGAACAGATTGGAGTGTTCAGCTGGTTTTTATCGTATTCATAACGTTCATGGGTGTGTAAATATACAACTATATGCACACATTTCATCTGCTAAACTATTGTCTGGTTCAAGTTCACAGTGTAATGTGGTACTGTCTGTTTGTTTAACGGGAGTGAAAATGATGAAGCTCGGGTTGCCTTTCGCAATTAGTACATATTGCTTTGTGTCATACGGCAAGAAAATGGAGATGTTCGCTTTCCATTGCTCATATTTTCCCTGTGTGCTTTTGTCGCATATTTACGCTGCATAGTTTCTATCTATTCGTTTTCTCTGAGACGAGCGTGCTTTGCATAGCTCTTTTATGGCACTAGTGGAATTATGGCAGAGTTAATGGTGTACTTCAGATTGAGGCTTTGTAATTCTGACATGAAGTGTTGTTACCCTGCTGATACCAATGGCTTGCTTGGTTTCAATGGTTAACTTATTACTTAAACTTTCAGATATGTAGCATTACTCGCACTTTTTGGTTGTTGCCAGTGCTCAATGTGGCTATGTAATGATTGAACATGGCTAGAGGCCTTCATCATGGTTGTGTGCTCCTACAACAAACTATTCGAGAGGAATGTGGTGTTATAACAGTGATGGTGATACAATCTTCAGTGCCTCCTTGGAAATGCTCAGCAGGAATAGCAAAAAAACCGTTTGAATTCCCATGATGATACCCTTAGCAGGTCATGCATTAAGCTTGTTTTTCTTTTATCACATGACACCAGCCATACTAAACGCATATGAAATCTAACACGGTACAACTGTAAATGTCCCTAAATGTAGTTTTAATGTTTTTAAAAAAGAATCGCCTTTCCCTTTTGAAATGTGCAGTATTTGTTTCCAATTGTGTAACCAATGCTGCTCAACGTTCTCTTATAGAACATGACTAAGAATAGGTTAAACTATTTTTTAAATGGATGACGGCACTTTAATATTCATCATTTTTTTTACAAGGGAGTCTTGGGAAAACGTTTTGTATGTAGGATTGAGTACAGGATTGTTTGTAGTTGTGTTTTTAAACCAGTGTAATTTTCAACTTTGGTTTGTATGCTGCAACATATACACATAAGGGCATTTGGAAGCCTGTGACAGGGCCTACAATGTTTGTGTTTTCAGCAAACTTGCTTTGTTCATAATGCTATGCACAAATGACTGTGTATTGGAAGAAATGTATCATTTGACTTTGTATAAAAGGCTCTATTGAGCTTGCAAAAAGGGGATTCTTCTCTTCAAAGCAAAATATGATTGTTTCTTCCTTGCCATTGCTATTCAAAATGGTTCCTGAATTCTACATTTCATGTTGGTGCTGTTGTAGATCAACTTACTCCGTCACAGCAGACTGGAGGATGGGCTCGCAAGCGCATGGGAGATCCAAAAGAAACCTCCACTTTCGTCAATAACACCTTCTTTAAAAGAGAAAAAAACATACGCGACATTCCGCGTAATGGCCTGTCTTACTAGCACATACGTTTTTTGTATGCTGTGAAGAAGGCCCATTGCCCAAAATGTCATTTTATTACATTATTTTGTTATTTTATTGACGCAATGTTGTTGATAAGTGAGATTTTGTGTTCGTTGTGTGCGCCACTGGCAACGCAGCGTCACCAAATCCATTATTTTTATGTCCCACCAAAGGGACAGTCGCCATGCAAGTAGCCGTGCGTTGAGCAGTACAAGTGGAATGTTCAGGGACGCGAGAGGTCTCCACGCAACACTGCGGAGCAATTGTGACACTGAGAAAGAGACGTGGTTTACAAGCATAACGTTGATTAATTAACAAAACCCATCGCTGTTGGTTAGGTAGCATAGTGGGACATATTCTGTTTACCTTATTGCAATAAACCAGAATGGTTGAGTTCCAGTACATAAACTACAACCATCTTCTTCTTGGTTCTTTCGGTAAAGTCACGTGTTTTATTTTTATTATTTTATTACTTCCCTTCTTCGTGACTTTACCGAAAGAACCAAGAAGATGAATCCCTGCAGTCACGAAAGCTTTAAATCGAAATACAACCATCTTCACAGCTCTATTTTCTTTTAAATGAAGTAGTGAGAAGCCATGCGTTTTGTTTTCACATTTAATTAAATACCTGTTTAAGGCAATATCGTTCACTATAATCAACGGATGTTTCGGTTTAAGTTCACAAATGTTGACTTTTTCCAATACGAGTTTGCCTCTTACACAGCTTTAACATAAATGGGCCTACTTAAATAGAGGGGAAAAAACGGTGGAAGTGAATACCAAAGTTGGCAATTGCAGCTGAGAGGGACACTTGATTTGATGGAATCGTGAAGTTGATGGAAATGCGGTGGAGGAACTGGGACGATGTCGAGCATGGTTAGGGAGGCTGGTGGAGAAGTGGCTTGCCAAGACTCATTTGTCACATTCAGAGAAGGGGTAAATATTGCCGGACTAAAAATAAATGTCAAGCAAACATTTAAAAAAACGTCTGTTTTGAAACCCTAACATCGAGTTTTAGGTTTGTTAAGTTTATTTTTACTACGATGCCCATGACTGCGCAAATATGTACAATTGTAAAAAAAATATTTTTCACTTAAGGTGGTCAAGGCCAGCATTGAGCACAGATTCGACAGATAGGCAAGGAATGAACCGCTGGGTTATCTGCACAGGTGGGCGTTGTAAGTCGGGCCATTGAAGGTTTGTGATTTTTCACGTGAAGGTCTGCAATGGCACATCAAGACTGTGCCCCAATGTGAGTGTGTGGTGGAACCTGGATTGAATACAGCGTTTGCTTCATGGGACCTCCTTTGCCAGTACCAAAATATGAGAATAGGTTTTCCACTTTTTTCTGGCAACAAAACAGGTGTTGAGATGTTCAAACGCCAAACTGAAACATTTTACAAGGAATCCTGTAGCTGCTCACCCCGAGCTCTCATTACTCTGATATTGCTTGTATTTGTGCTGTATGCCTTTTGGTGTCCTCTGGTCTAACATCGTTTGGGACTAGGCTCCAAAGAAAGCTGTCTCTGGTGTGGACCAATCAGTTTCAAAGACAAATATGATCAGAGTATGTTTTTTGTTTGCAATTTGACCACAAGTATTGTAGTTAATGCAGACATTATTCCTTGTTAAAGTTTTCAGTTTGGTGTTTTAACATCTCAACACATTTTTGTTGCCTGGAAAAAGGGGAAAACCTATTCTCAAAGCGTTTGCTTTTGCCAAACGCCAATGGGGGTCAAAAAACAGAGGGCAGCAAACGGAAGAAAAAGGTCTTCATTAATGCTCATTCTGCACAGATTATTGCATCGAGCACAAAGACACCTCCCTGCTGTTTGCCCCCCGACATTGTTAATTCCTCATCGATTAATGCACTGTCTTTTTGCATTCAATTGCAAGTGCGTTATTAGTATTTGCAATCCTCTCTATTCGGCATGGTCAAATAAAACGTATCTTGCCAAATGGCACCCTACAGACCCTGCACAGTAGTTAGCTGGTTACACGTTCTATTAATAATGGGCATGTCTTGGGGCTCGTTAAACGAGTTCGATGTTGTGAGATGCGAACGGGAGATGATATTTGGAGGGAGAGGAATGTGGGATTATCACGGCTGGCTCGAGGACACCCAATGCCGTTCTGGACAGTTGCTTGAGTTTGAGTCCAGTTGCTCCACGGAATATTAACTTTGAAAAAATATGTATAAAATGTTGTTGCCCTTTATCAACCGTTGCTGGATGAAGACCTCCCCATTCCGTGTCTTCCATGGAGATTGTTTGACTGTACTTCACCACGCCCGCCAGTGCAGGTTTTGGTGAATTGGAATCCGAGGATGTGTTCGGATGTAAATTGCAGCTGATGTTAGCGTGGCCGAGGAATAAAATGCATGTCCCCCAGGGTCAGAGTGCAGTCCGCCAACAATCACTTCACCACTGCTCCACCCAAACATGCGTATGGGTTTACACAAGTGAATAAAAGGACTCTATTGGTTGGTTTGTGTTGCCTCAGGCTGTAGACGTGACCCATTTCCGTGAGTCACCGAGCTGAGTCGGCAGCACGAGATCCGTGAGTCCTCGTCCGAGCTGCTCCCTCAGGCGAGCAGGCAATGTACTCATTGTGCGCCCTCCCTGCTTGAAATAGTAAATTAATTAACTGCGTGCTCCATGCTGTCTCTTTAACATGTGTTATATGGTTGTAGCGAATTACTTTTTGTTTTGAACACGTACTCACCCATGTAAGCTTATTGAACTCTGAGTGGTTGGCAATGATTTTATAGGGTTATTCAATTATGACTGGCTGACTTTCTGCTCTGATTTAAACTACAATATTTTTCCCGAGAAGAACCATCTAGTCAAATCGACGGATTCCTTAATTGTTTTTTTTACTTCCATCAACGTGTGCATGCTCGTTAAAAACGCAACCAATTGCCTAAATGTTTAGAAGTACACTCGTAAATAGTATGAATTCACTGGCATTAGTCAGCTCGACAATTGAAACAGTAGCCAAGTTAACTCCCCCCAACTCTGTCCAACCAGCAGCATAATAGGGAATGTGACAGTTAATCTCGGCAGGTCATGTGTGGTGGGTGACAGTGTGGGTACTCCCACTCCCCCAGACATCTGACCAGCATGGAAGAGGAGGCCACATTTTTCTCAAGGTCTTTGGAGCTTCCGTGGGTGGAAGCCCTTTCTCGCATCGGTGGCGTGAGCGAGGTATTTCAGGGCTGCATCTTTTGCCTTGTAGTTTTGCAACTGTTGGATGCGTTCTCTCGCACACGACAGGACCGAGGATAGAAAAAGCTGAGATTGATGGGATTGCTGATAGTTCATTTTAAGATTGCACAAGATCCATTGCCCGGCTTGCCTCTCCCCTTGCCTCGCTCTGCTCCCCTCCAAGCACTCTCTGCTCCATTCCATAAAGGCCTTCTTTGCAAGCCCCCAGTTAACCTTTTTCTCAGTGGGAGGTAGTTCATTCTCCTCTGCCGTCCACTGTCTGGAACTCGAGTCCCTCCGCCGTCCATGCTGTTGGCTCCCTGTCTGTTGGAGTCCAGTCTCAAGACCCTTCCCCTCTGCCTTTGACTTATCGCCTCTCCCTAAAAAATAAATATTCCCATTGTTTATTTGCAACTTGATGCGGTCGCATGTAAATGATATATTAATCCGAATTGTAGTCTATTGTATGTATCAAGGTTCCTGGCCAAATGCTCTAACAAAAGCTAATTGTTGGAAACTCTGACAAAGTGTATTTATTTTCAGGTCATGATTTTTGTTGTCGGGCGTTTCTGACAGAAGCATCTCGAAGTGTATTTTATTCCATAAAGCATGCATCATTGTGATTCCTGATACAGTTGTGGGCAGCATTTGGTGTTTTCTTTTTCAGTCCGCTGCTTGTACAGAATGGCCGACTATGAACAATGAGACTTGAGTGCAGGTCCGGTGGCGATTCTCATCCCGCTTGACTGGCTTGCGTTGTTCTGCCCGTGCTGATAGATGTCTACAGTGGCCAGGCTGACGATCCTGTTTGCAGTGGCTGTGTGGTTTTTTTTTCTAAGGGGGCACAGTTCCCTGCTGTTGGCTTCACCGCGTTCCTCGTTTTTACTTTGCTATTGGAGTTCATAATGATGTTGATGTCATGCTGCTCTTTTATTGGCAGAACGTTTACACATGCTGTGTATGGTAATCCATAGAGCTAATCATTAACTTGAATTCAAAGCTTAGTTTTTTTACTGTAAAAAGTTGTTTTTACATGTTTAAGTCTAATTGTTATGTTTGTTTTGCAGGAGGGGTCAAGAGTTCTGAAGGTCAAAGTTATATCTGGGATTGACCTGGCAAAGAAAGATATTTTTGGAGCAAGGTAAGATGGCAGTTGTAGAAAGTCGACATTCCAAGACGATCTTTCAGAGTAGCCAATCTAAGTTCAGATCTCTGCACTTTCCCCAAAGTGCATGTGAAGTGCTCTTTGGGGAATGGCCCCTTCATACAACGTGTTTATGTAATGGGCTGGAAAAAATGTAGACTGCCACGCTGCCGCGATAATGATTACAATAATTTGGGCGAGTGGTTAGTGCACTGCCCTATGAACCTGGTGACCTGAGCTTGCTTCCCGGCCACGGATAACTTCGGCGGCGAATGAGATCTGAGCCGGTCTTGTGTCCCCCCCCGCCTCCTCCAACACCTCCGCTGTCCAGCAAACCTTCACGACAGCCACTGTTTGGGGATTCCTTCATCTGCCAGTGGATTGACGTAAATTATTACTATCATGGAATATATTTGCAGCAAAGTTTTTGGGTTATACAAGAAGGACAGTCTGATGCCTGATGTGGCACTGAAGTAGCATCATAACAGTCCCCTATAAAACTCCCTAGAATAGATCACTGTGTGTGTAGTGGTTAATGTACTGTGCTGTGTGCCTGGCAACCTGCCATGAGCACCATGTTGTGTTCTATTGTGAATAATAAAATTAATGACAATATTGAAAGAGAAAAGGGTCTGTTTTACCACTTAAAAAATATATCTTATTTTTTCATCGGTTTCCGAGTTGTCCTGGACCATTTCGTTGAAGCAGGTAAACTTTAGAGTGGTGCCAACTTTCTCGGTCTCATCAGCAGAGTGTAGAGAATGCTGCTGGGTTGACTGATGGAGCTTCTCCATGAACACCGTGGAGCCTATACCGTGGAGTCTGTTCGGCACAGTGCGGTGCCATTTTACGCAACATATATGCTGTCATGGTGGATTGTGGCTAATTATAAATATAAAGGTAAAGTTTAAATCGGGACGTGACAGTACTTGATGGAGAGTCGTATGACCATTCCCCCGAAAAAAAAACGTTTGTACATCTCCATCCCTTTTGTCAGTCCACTGCTGGATAAGGGCCTCCACACACCAAGTAGGTTAAGGGGACTCTTTGATCACAGCTCACTACGCTGGTCAGTGGGGAGGGGGGTCTGTGAGGATGGGGAGCTCAGACGTATGGGAGCCTGTGAGTTGCAGTCCAACAACGGGTTTTGCGGCCTGCGTCCATTACCTACCACACGGTGGTCATCCATCATTTCTTGAAAACTGCTTTTTATGTTTAGTTTGTGGTCCTTCCACCGCACCTCTGATTAGCACGGTTGGCTACGTACAGTGCGAAAAGTTGAACATGCATCAATACATCCAACCACCATCCACGCCGAAACTTTCGCTTCTGAGGTCAGATGGGATCCAGTGCATTCCGGGTTATTTGGCCATTGGAAATGTTTCTTTTAAAATGCATAATTATATTTGGGAATAATGGAGTCAACAGCTTTAAAAAATAAGTTTTTGTATTACTTTTCAATGAAAACAAATGTATTAAACCTTTTTCTAAAGACATCGTTTGTGGCTTTAGAATGAAATGGAATTGCTGTGGCTATGACACCAATGTCAGTGAGATGTGAATGTGTGTACAAGGACCCTGTGTGTGTATATATATAGATGTGTCTGTCACCCTGCATTTGTGATTTGTTACGAGGTTTAAGGGAAGAAGCATTATATTGTATTTGGCAGTTGCAAAGTAAAAACCTTTATGCAAAGTGTTGCACTTTGCTCGACAATTCTATTGCTGTATTGCAGGATGTGCGTTGTGGGTTGGGGGATGTTGAGCCTGACCGTTCGTTCATGTGAACTGAATGATTATAATACCATGCAGTTCACTACACAGACTCATTTGAAGCTTAAAAACATGTTACACCTGCCACCGAAGTGCTAACAACGCGCCTTTCTTTGCACTGTTGGAGACAACGTGACACTTGAGACCCTGGAACGGCCTCCTCAGTCCTCTCTGGGCCAAGTTGAACCAAATCCAAAATAGTTTGCGTCGCTGCCAACTCTTAATGGAGATTTATTTATAATCCCTCACGGAAACTGTTGTCAATGTTTGTATGCTGTCATATGTATTTGATACACCCTTAAATACTACTTGTATATCTACCTTTATTTACGTCAATATTCTTTATTCGTGATCCATAATAATTAAAAAGTACCTACCCATATACACGCACACCAATATTTGTTATTAAGTACATATTTCACAGGTATGAATGCTTTTTGTACAATTTACACGACTAGACTGTATGGATAATCTGCACGTGATTCACTGGCGTGCATCTCAGCTCGCGTTAACTCGCTTGAGAAGGCCACCCCTGGTGGTAGTTGTTCCTGTGCCACACGAGGTCACTGCGTCTGTTCTGCAATTGGGCATCAGGCCTACCAATAGGGGGCAATGATTCCTGTGCGTAATCCCAATTGAGTAATTTACAATTTAAGTTCTATTGGTGAGACAAAGCCATAAAGAAGGCTGTCTCTGGTGTAGGCTAATCGGTTTGAAAGACGATGCATATATTATTATCAGAGCATGTTGGTTTGTATGTTTTGCACGAGGTATGTGTGGTTAATTCAGACTTGATGCCTTGCAAAAGGTATCTATGGGGTGTTTGAACATCTTAACACCTGTTTTATTGCCAGAGATTACAACTTATTCTTATTTTTCATCATTAATATACTTTTTTTGCCAAATTTGGATGATGTGCGCCAGCACAAAACGGCCTGCTCCTTTCGAATGACATCGGTTAATCCACCCGCAGTATTAACCAGGGTGGCCTGCTCTAAGCGAGCCGCAAATATCTGCAAGAAGCAGCGACTTCACTCCCACTGGGCCACATTCCCCCCCCCTCTCCCGCCCCACCATGTCCAGTAATGGACAATATTATTTAGACATGGGGAAGAGATTTTTAATAATGAACATACCAACGTCTTGCTGTAAACGACAACGCTTATTGAATGCTGGCTCGGGGCATTTGGATAGCCACTGCGTGCCCGCAAGCAGTTGGCCCTGTTGGTTTAAATTATTCCTTTGTCATGGAAGTCGTTTTGATGGAATGCATTGTCCACAGTTGGCAACGTCTTTAGTTCTCTCTTTGCGAACTGTCGGCAAGAGATGCCCATGCCAGAGTACGGTACATTTAGCCTCGACTGCTTGCCCTGTTGTGCGCAGCAGCAGGGTTGGGATTGTGCGTTGGGGTTTTTTTTCTTTTGGCTGATTCTTGTGTTGTCATATTTGTTTGAACCGGCTCCAGATAATTTCTCTCCTCGGGATAAGTCCACGCGCCATGGGGAGCCATGGGGAGCCATGGGGACCGTGTGTATGGCGAAGCGTAATGGTGCTCAAGCCGATCTTGTGAATTATGAGATTTAGTTCACGTTAGTGTTTATTGATATAGGACTCCAGTTCTGACTATCAATTTATTCTATCATAACTGGGACACTTTGTTTTTCTTCATGTCTTCGTGTGAGGGATAACTAGTGTAGAACATACATGGAACAATAGCTCTTTAAAAGCGTGCTCTTATACCTACACAGAAGGACATTTATGCTGCTGTGCCATTCTGGATTTACAGGCACAAAGCTGAGTGTATTCTTAAGCTTCACTCCAGGGCATATTATAATACCCTTTGATGTAAGACCAACAACGTTCCCTGATAGTGTATACTTTTCACTGAAAATAGATCCTGGTCAATGACTGCTTGCTGTTGCAAATGATGCAAGGTTTACAATGTTACCTTCTCAAAATATACAGTTTTCCTTTCCACAGCGTTGGTGCATCATCCGATTTAACCTTCGTTTTGAACAAAATTGTGGGGGGTTAATAAAATAAAAATTGTGTTTGATGGATGTGTTAAGTGTCGAGTCATTGGTAACCAGGTTGAGGCTCTTAACTCCACTTGGAAACTTTGAAACTTTGCTCCGTTCAGGGCCCGTGATATTGGTTGGTTCATTGCTCTGACATTGGCACTGATCCCCTGAATCTCTTGGCCATTGTGTCGTTAATTATTATTTCTTCAGATCTTGGGAAAGGTGTGTGTGTGTGTGCGCGTGTCTCTTTTGTATAGTTTTTAAACCTCCTGTAAATTATTCTGTGTACTTTGTAGTTCATATTATTCTGCTTTGCTATTTGTTTGCACCACCTGCATTCATTTTAACTTTTTTACATTTTACCCTGAACTTTACCCTCTTGTACTTAAAAAAATAATAGTAATGTTAGTGTTCTGTTAATCTGCTGGATGAAGGCCGTCCTTACGCTGTTGATTGTGGGTTATTTGCCATACTTCACCACAGTGTGCTAATTACTGAGCATAATTTAATGAATATACATGTTTCTAAATAAATTATCCTCCTAATGATTATATTATTGAAATATAACATTTAGTTGATGTTAATCAAAAAATGTTCGACTAAGTTATTTTCCACTGTTTCTTTGCTATTTTAGTTGCTTGTAAATCTAAATTATAGATTATAGTTTGAATAAAAGCGATGAGATATATTTAAACAACAATATCCTTTGACATATCTACAATCGAGCATATATCATTTGTATTTTTTCTTTTTTTTCCCCTCCACATTTAGAAACATGCGTTTGGAGTATTTGGCTCCTGTGCATTTCCACGTGACAAACCACTTTGTTGCGCTGTCATCTGTGGCCAGGTCGCTTATGAAAAATAGCCATGGAGCTCAGTGGACCTTGCCTGGGAAAATAAAATAAAATAAAACATGATATGAAACCTTTTCCTTATTGTCCACTAAAGAAATTGCCAGTCAGGTGGCTACTCGGTATTGACGACTACTCCACTCAATCTTGGGCGTATGTGTTTACCCAGTGACTGGAGGCTGCAGACTGGACTTTCAATCATGCCTGTCTCAAGGTTTGTAAATATCACTTAGTACCTTGCAACTGCCATACACTGTCAATGGTTAACTGCATCGGTTTTAACATTAACTGTATTAAGAACTTGCAACTCTTCTTTTCAAGGCCTTTTTTTAATACTTAGCACCTTTTAGCCCCATGGCACGTTTGGAAGAATGCAGCAAAACAAAACACTACAAGTCATCATCGATGGGTGTTAGATGTCATGGTGTGCAAGTATTCACGTCTCGCTTGACTGTGGAAGTGTAGAGTTAAAAGGTCAGTACCACTGTACCCTTCAACCGTTGCTCCTCTAAATTGGTGGATTTTTGTCGAGGCAACTCTTGAGATGACCACTAGCACCGATGACTTCACCCCGTTTGTCATTCGCCAGGTGATGGTCGTGAACCACATGACCACTCAATCCTTCCTTTCCGTACTGCCTGCAGTCGAGCTAGCGACCCGTGTCACAGCAGAGGTTCCCTTTGTTTGGCAGAAATGTAGGCAAGATCATGGGAGAGCGATTCGTCCGTCGGGGAAATGCAATCCTGTACGCGAAACCCAGAGCAGCGAGTGAGTGAGGCAGTGAAGCCGGCTGGCCTGTATAAAGCCACCTGCCTCTATTATTGTAGAGAATGAGTGTGGCTTGTTGTTTGCTCACTTATGACATCATGGAGCTGATTACAAATCATGAATACCTCCTTTGCAGGACCGGTGGGGACATGCTGGCTCCCTGCTGGCATTGGGCCAGGCTCGAGGGCCCACGTTCCCACAGCAGCCTTCTTGCTTGGCTGATTGTAACCCAATCGGATCCCAAAGAGGGCCCCCTAAGCCCCTGTTTGCAGCCGGACTGCGTGGCTTGTTTTACCTGAACCCACCCCCAGAACCAGTTGTGATGTCATGGGTCGCATGTGGAGACAAGATGTGCACATTCGCTCAACTCTCTGATTTCCCTTCAGCGGCCATGTCCCCACTAGCCAGGTGGTGGCGTTACGCCTGTACTCCAGCACTGTAGAGGCTAGGGTTGGTGTATGTCCAACCTGGAGATCTGTGAAAAAGAGCTTCATAACTCATTGGATTTCTCCACTCTAAATGTTCTAATTTGTAATTCTTAATGCACAGCTGTTGTGAAACTCTCTTCCCATGGGCGTGGAGGAGCCATACCCTGGCTTGCCAACATTATGCAGTACAGCAAAGTGTGTATGAAATAGAGTTGCTCTCCAGGATGCCTGGGTTTTCTCCGGGTGCGCAATTTTCCTCCGACATGCATAATAAACACTCACTAGGTGGATAAACACGTCTTAATATATAGAGAAAGCAGAGCAATTGTTGATGCTGGCTAGCTGCCTGGCAGACTCCCAGCTTGTCTGGTTCCTCAGCGATTGTGAGATGTAATTTGCATGAACGTCGCTATCTAAAACTAATCTTTAGATTTATTTGTTTGTATATTAAAACACAGAGTAATGTAAAAAAATAAGTCTAATTCCAAGTGAAATGGTTAGTCCTAACTCGTATCACTTTTAAACCCTCATTTAAAACAAGCTTTTTAAAGGCCACCTCTATCTCTCGTCACTTAGAATTACTGTAAAGCGTGTTTACCCAGAAAAACCTCACCTGAGCCTCAACTCTGCTTCAGGAGGGTCCTGCCAAGATATTACAGGAGGGGGCGATGTTGCTGCTGCTGCTGCTCTGTGTAATCCCAGTTGAGTAATTTGCAGGTAACTTTTCAGCATTGGGATGTTTGGCAAATCCCTGTTACATTGCATGTTCTTTTTTTTTGCTGTGGGAGGAAACTCCAGAATTTAGCATAAACCCATAAAGAACCGTGGGAGAACATACTAACTCCACACAATGATGCCCGAGTCGGGAATCGAACTTGGGTTCTTATTGCTGTGAGGTGCGTGAGTGCATCCACCGTGCCACCCTGCTGCCCAAATGCAAACCGGTGCGAATGTTAAATTTACCATCCAAATGACGTGCAGATATTCTGTCTATCAATGTGTTACTTTACTACAGTGGTGTAAATACAAGGATAGTAGTCGTGAGTATGTTGATTGCACAGCAGTGTTAACGAGCACAGCATTGTTTTATATAACACGAATTATCCATTTCCTACAATGTTTTTTTATATAACGTTGAGGTTACAAAACTGTCACATGGCACCTTGGGACCGTGCAAGCGGAAACCTTTGAACCTGCAGAGCCGTAGCCACTGCAGAGTTCCACAGCCCAGGGAAGTGTCCACACTTCCTGAGCCATGGCCTGGCAGAGGCCGGAGTGCTGTGACGTCAGATGAACGCTCATGGGACTCTGTTTGACAGAGGAAGTAACTGTTGCTTTGCAAAAGTCTCGGTCAAATGTGGGTATGACTTCATAAGTGATGACTCGGAGGAGGAAATGTTATGGTTTCCTAAGAGGTGGTTTTCAAATGAGGGTTGCAATTGATTATTGAACTGAAAACATAACCAGAACAAAAACCAAAGTACATCGAGGATTAGCTTGGCGTATATACCGAAAAGCATTTTAGTTTCACCAAACACAGCGTGAACGTACGTGAATACACGCGTGCATTGTTATATGTTATTTTATCCCTGCTTTCCTTAATGCATAGGGCAGTTCAGTAGCACATCCGTGATACTGTGCTCCCACGTGGAGGCTTCACATTTTCACTCCCTCATAACGTCCAGCATGCTCAAGTCTGGTCAAATTAACCCCATAAATCACATTGAGTCAGGAGGCTCTCAACCAGCAGTTGGTTTATAAAGAGGGCTGTACATCTGCATGTTCTGAATTCAGTAGTAAAGTATTTTAGTCGATTTTTCATTTTCATAGCTGGCTTTGGTTTATCTGTCAAGTTCACTTTGTTCTATTTTTTGAGGTTTTTTTCCATTTTCATATTCAAATTGCGCGACTTATCTATTCCATAACTTCCCAACAGCAGCAAAGATATGTTCGTGTTCTTTTGGAACAAACGGTGATTTCTATCCTACATTCTAGGCCCCAAATCTGATGTAATTCAAGAGTCGCTCTGTTTTAAACTTTTGGGATTTCTGTCGAACAAATACCACTCGAGTCATCAGAGGTAAGTTTTGGCCAAACAAAATTTCAAGCCATTTTTCATTCGTCGGGTTGGTTGTTTTGAGTGGTTATTGGTCACTGAGCTTAGCCAATCGACTCTCATCATGCGAGACGTGAAGACTAGCAGTCAGATTGTACTCTGTCAGGGATCGCAGCGACCACATGCCGACCTTGCCCCCTTCCCATTCCTCCCTACCCACTCGGGCCATTTTACTTTGCGGTGCGATCCCGTGATGGTGCGTGTGTGCTTGGTGTGTGCGTGGGAATGGATGAGTAAGAGCGCACGCACCTATTGCGTACTTGGAATGTGTCTGGTGCAATGTGCCTGACATTACTGAGTGCGGTGATTTGCTTAGCGTATACTTGGTATATTAAATAAACACGTTTTGGGCCTTGGTTCTAGCCTTATTGTAGTGCAATAATTGTTAACGTTCGTATAGATGGTGATGTGTCTAATGACAAATGAGCAACTTTGACCATTGTGCAACTGAAGAGGCTTTGGAGTGTCTTTATTTGTCATTGCCACCATTCTGAGTAGTGACCTTGAAGTGACGTTCAGTGTTCTTAAGAGAGGTAGGTACTTGGGTGCCTAAATAAGGGCTTGTTGAGCAACGCACCTGTTGAACGTGCTGTCACGCTCACTCAGCCATGCCAGTGGAAACCCGTGCACAGCGTAGGGTAATTGCTCTGTAACATTCAGGATACCTGTTGGAGTACGGACAACCGTTTTATTCTGTAATATAATACAACAAAAACATGAATCGGTGGTCTAATGTAACGATGAATTCCCGGCCACGGCAAACTTCGGCAGCGAGTGATATCTGAACTCATCACGGCAATCCCCCCTTGACTGACCCGCATGGTGAAGCATGGTGAAGCATGGTCGAACAGTCCCGTGGAAGGTGTGGGTCGGCATTTATCTGGCAGTGGGTCTGCCGCAGAGCTGTAAATGATATAGTGTTGTTATTTCGCACTGCTGTGAGGTTATAGTGCGGTGACCGTGACGCTGATTGTGCGGTGCAGCCTAAGCGTCGTGCGGGTGAAGCCGCCTTGTGAAACTCTGTGATTGGCTGCAATCATGGGAGACGCAGATGCTGTAGACACAGTGCGACTCCAGTGTCGGATGCTTACGAAATAAAAACTGAAAATGACCAATGGCAAACCCACGATCCTGGGGAAAATAAATATTGAGTTTGTTTGCACCCCCCCCCCTCTCTCCCCCAATTACCTCCCATCTGCCCCCTTACCCTTTCCCTCGCCCTTCTCTTTATAGGGCTATTTTATTGATCGTCAAGGAGGCAGAGACATTCCTTTAGAGGCCACAGGGTGTTTGAAGGGTGGTTAAAGCAATTAAAGTGTTCTATTGCATTGCCTTATCATTTACAGATCACTTGAGCTCTTAAGAAGCAGCAACAGTGGAGGACTGGAATGGGGAAAGTTTCCCATATGATGAAAATAAAATTCAGTTTTTTCTCAATTCACTCTGGGGTGACGACCCCCACCACCACACCATGTCTGGTCTTGAGAGGTTTTTCGACCATACTTCATCGCACTGGTGAAGTGTAGTGCCTCACTTTAAGCATAATAGTAATCAGAATTAAAATAAATTTGGAAATACAGCAACCCCGGCTCTGCTACAAAATACCCACGTGACATTACCATGTGGCCAAGACATCTAAAATGTAGTGAACGTGTCAGGCTTTGCTAAGTGCCTTTTTAATGCAACTCCTAAAGTAAACCTTTATCCGTCATTGATTTTAGATGAGACACTCGGAAACCTTGTCTTAAGATGTACATAGCACTCAAGTTAAAATAAACCCACGACTACTTTGTGTCTATGCATCGGACCACCTGCTTCAAAGGATAATTGCTCCAGCCACTCAGTACAATGGTGGAGAATAGCAAAAGCGTGCAGCTTGCTAAGAAACGGACGTTAAAGACCCTGTGGTCCCAAAAGCGCGAGTAACTCATTGCCAGAATTCTACATTTCAATGTTGTCCACAGCTAAATTGCACTTTTAGATACCAGATGTAAAGTATCATTTAGATTAAGTATACGGGTTTGTTTGAAATATGCGATGTAAATCTGACCGCCGCCTGATTGATGCCGGTTGAAATTACTGGCGAAACATCGTACTCGGATTGTAAATGTTGTGGATTTACTCTCCAACACACCAGTGTGCTGTACTAGTAACGAATTGGCCACGTTCTGTTTGCGTGACAAACCTTACTAATTGGCTGTGTCGGGTGGTGGTGGTGGGTTTAACAACACATGTATATTTATGCGATGTAACCCAAAAAAACCTGTGGATAAACCTTGAATGCAGTATTGTTATGATAGCCATTTGAAGATAGATCATTTCGCTGCCATTTACAGCCACACATTATTGCAGCACAGCACGCGGTCCTGTTGCGTGTCTGTTGCACTTAGCTGCATGGACTTTGGCAGTGTGCAAAATGTTCTGTTAATGTTTAACGCGAATGGAAACAATAGCAACTATGATTGTTCTGCTTGAAAATAAAACTATGAAAATCAATGGCAAGATGTGATTTAATTTAATTACTTCCCTAAAATGGAAGTAATTAAATTAAAATGGGAATTTAATCGGTAATGTGCTTGTATTAAGGTACCAGTAACCTTCTACGATTTTTGTTATTTTGTTGTTTTCTTTGAACCTATATCCGCGACTTTATCGAAAGACCCAAAGAATATACACTCGTTCGTTACACAACGGCAACCAGCTTTTACTATTACTGCATAGGCCTATTTAAAATACACTGTATGTATGCGATTACACGGATACAATGATAACAGTGTCACGAAACGAGGTGTTTGCACTTATTCGCCTAAACGCTCCGAAATCTCGGAGCGACTTCCATCTGCATCGGCAATGCAATACACGAGGGCCTAACAGGGGACTGAGGGGAATAAGAGGCTAAACGACGTAGTACATCGAGGTATTATATATGGGAACAATTTGTAATTTCGATAGGGGGTTTTTCCCATCCCCTTAGCCATTCATACATTCTTGCTCGTTCCTGTCCCGTGATTGTCATCGACTCGAACGATGAGTCACGTTGAAGCTCGTTGGGGTTTTTCCAGCAGCGATTGTTATTAGTCGGGCAGCTTGCCAAAATGAAGGAGACAGATTGGATAAAAGCACTACACTTTGTGGCTTACTTGTTTAGGTCCTCCTGGTTAACTTTTTGCTATGATCCATCGGACTTGACATCTTGGATGCTATCACGTGACATTTAAGAAAAATTGATTGTGCGGTTAGAAAAAACCCAAACCTAGTAGCTTTATTTTTTTTTTACAATCGGTCATTATACATTTGTGGAGCCCACTCATAGCTTAATTTTTTTTATACATTTCGCACCTTTGTAGTTTCATTGGTTTCCAAGTTATTCTACCTTAAGCAGTTTGAGTTTAAAAAAAATGCACACTTTTGGGAAATGTTACTGCCATTGCATTTATATTGTGCTAGTCAACATGAAACCTGCACAGAAATGTTGTAATGCTCATTTCTGTATGTATCTATTTGTCACAATTTCATTTGTACAACTCTGTGCATCTCCACTGAATTTCTTGCAAGCGCACCTGCGACCGCCGCAGCCGCTTTCACTCTTGCAGCCGCATTTGACCAACTCGCTACAAGCTTTGGACGCCATCGGAAGTGTTGTCCACACAGGGAACCATGACTGGCTCTTCTTGTCCAGTGTCCAGCTCCATCCCTCTGGAGACGGTGCTGTTTGTTGGGGCAGGTCACACAGGTGGTCCAGATTCCCACCTGGTAAGCAGCACGCTTTGAGTGCTGCAACAATGCACTTTAGGTTGGTGCAATAAATTTCGATTTAAAGCTTTCGTGACTGCAGGGATTCATCTTCTTGGTTCTTTCAGTAAAGTCACGTAGAATGGAAATGATAAAATAATAAAAATAAAACATAATAAAATAATTTTCACGACGTTTCGGCCACAACGCAAGCAGCCGTCCTCAGGTGGAGAACAGGTCTGTCGAGAAGACAGTCTGAACGACACACCCCAGGCTTGGAGCGACCTATTTAAGCTGGGATGGAGGGGGGAAGAGCGCCTTGACAAAATAATGTGCATATCAAGAGGAATTTAGCATATTTATGGGAAATGCAGATATGTGATTAGTACTACTTGTGAAATGCGTAGGAGGTTTGGCGCCAAACCCCCTACGCATTTCACAAGTAGTACTAATTCCTCTCGTAAGGCGGATGGGTTTTCTGTAAGTCCTACTGCACCCCCAGAGCCTTTCACAATGTCAATATTTTGCTCGTGGATATGATCGATGGGTATGGCTGAGAATCGGTTTGTAGTCTGGGGAACAACCCAATGGCGCAAATTCTTCCTGCATGGAATTAGGTAGGTTTTCCATGTCTCGAATGTGAACAGGGATCCAACGAGCATAGTTCTGGTGATCCAGTGCAAAGAACCAAGGAACCAGGGTTTTTAATGATGTCGCATACATTTGAAAGTTTGCTTCACGGTGGGTTCTGATAAAGATGAGACCCAGAAGCTCTAGGCTGAGGATTGTATCCCGGTACTGGAATGTTGGGCTCTTGCTGTTCATGTCTTGTCTCCAAACCTCTTTTGCTTCATCGGTGTGGGGCTGCTCGGTGCAAGAGAAGGCATCCTGCTGGAGCTTGGCCAAGGCCAAAGCACTAATTTGGTGTTGCTTGCCTTGTTTTGGTGAGATGGGGGCTGTGATGAAATGAATCTGCTGTGCCCGAGGAGGCAATGCCTGCATGTGTTAGTGCAGTGGTCCAACCAGAGTGGTCCAGGTCGTCTCCAAACTATTCCACGTGGTCATTTAAATGTGGAGACAACCAAACATGACATACTTATCCTCCCCATGTGTCTGAGGCCAATTCCATTAAATGTACTTTGCTAGGCCATACAGTGGAGCATCCATAGCCATTACAGGAATTTGGCAAGGGTTGAGGAATTGCATGACTTGGCACTGAACATCAATGCCATGCTTGATCATGGTGGCTGTTTGCTGCCTTTTCATAGAAAATTTGCAAGAGTTGCATGAGAGCTGCTTGCTTATCCTCCAAGTGGGAGGCATCTTGCAGAGATGCATGGTAGGCTGACCACGCTACATTGTCACCTTTTTCCCATTTCTTTTTCTTGATAAGTTCGATTGGCCTCGCCAACGAAAGCTTTTGCTGCATCTTTGCTACCACTCGGTCTACACCAATTGTCTCTATTGCATTGACAAGCTTTGGCACTGCCGCTATGGTTTCCTTGAGAGCAACAGCTGGAACTCGTGTAAAACTATCAGCAATGAATGGCCCTTCTTTGTGTCTGCAGAAGGAAGTCGAATTGCTTCTCGGCAAAGTCCCACGTTCAACTTGGTTGGAGACTGAAACAGGCTAATGCCTGTGCCATGGAATGAACCTTTAGCCATATTGCTTGAAGGGTTGTGATCCAGGTTGTCCAAGGCACCAAAAGTGAAGAGACCATGACGTAGATGAGAAGGGCACACAACACATTCTTTCTCGGTTGGAGACAGACTGCAGTTGCCAACTGATTCTCAAGCTGCAAGATTTTGTAAACCATTGGGTGACCTTTGGGAAACTACTATTCTACATCCGTCATCTTGTTGTGCAAATGGCGTTGTCCAGTGGTGTTGAAAAGCATTAAATCTCCACCTGAAGAACTTAGCCCTGCTCCTTGGAGCGTTCTTTCACAATGCAGTCACTCCAATTTCAGTGTGTCGCTTTTCTCAAAGTGGTTTCTTTAACTCAAGTTGTGGAATGACCTCTCAATTGAGATCGGAGAAGCTGGTAGTTTATTCACACCTTAAAAAGGCTGCCGAAGAGACATTTCTTTGGTCTAACATGATTAACCTGGTGGAGTGATCTGACCCACACCTTGGCATCAGTCATTGATGGTCGATTTGTGCATGGAACTCGCTTTTGCGCTCGTAGTGGGCGGTTCATAATCCGCGTTCGTGGGTTTCTAGTCTGCGTTTTGTGGTCTCGTGGTCTGGGTTCATTGGTTTGTGAAATCAGGTGTGTGGGTTCCTGGTCCAGTTTTAATGGGTTCATAGCCTAGGCTTGTGGGTTCATAGTCCGAGTATCGGGATTCTCAGTCCGGTTTCTGCGTATAGGGTGATTGTGGTGCAGCGAGCTGGTCGACGTTTTGTTCGTGGTAGTGTGGCATAAACACCGTCTGATAAGAAGGTGTTGCTGTTTTTAAATTTAGGTTAAATATGCACTTAATAATCTGTTTTGTGGAAGTTGAACTTTGTATGCTTTTTACTATGCGTATGTCCAATTTCAGATTATTCATTTATATTGTCCGACTCTTTTTTCGACATTCCTATACATTTGTTCTCCAATGCATCCATTTCAAATTAACCGAGCTGGGGGGTTCAACTTGCCTACGGAATTTTGAGTTTGGATATCCTTCTTAAGTATTGTTACTCTGCATATGTACCTTCTGTTGCAGTGCCATTCCTTTTACATCATACCATGGACTGCTTAATCGCTACTTGTAATTCACAGTCCACACATATTTTTGCATATGAATACATGTTTCAGCAAGATGTTTATTGTGTGGTTTCGAGGTGAAACATGATTTATGTTGCACCAACTAGGCATTCAATTTCTCAGCTTGTATGATTGAGGATAAAGACAAAACCCCAAATATGAGCAGTCACTGTGGTAGTCTTAAGTTTAAACTCCCCCCCCCCCCCCCCCAAAATGTTTGGCATGGAGCCTGTGTGTTTCACATCTGCGTTTACAAGTTTATGAAAGCCACCAGAGACCATTTCTACACAGCTGGAGTGTTTTCAACCTTCAGTGCATTGCACTGCGGCCCTTTTAAAAAGTGCATTAATGAACCAGATAATGGAGGCCTGCAATCCAAAGAGATTCCATTATATTACTGCAGTGACATTATATGACTTTTTATACATGAATTACTGAGTGAACAGTCTTGAGGCAACCGCCCCTGCTTTGTACCATTTTTAACATCGTGTAAAGTGAAAACATCAACACTTTGCTGTAATTTGTATGTCAACGGCAATGTTGTTGTGGAGCATGCAAGAGCTTGGAACTGAAATATATGACATCTAGATTGACAATAGGAAATGGGAAGTCACTCTTGAAATGTTGAATTGTCAGCGAGGGGAGGGGTGACTGGGGGGAGGGATGACACATGCATCTTCTTAGGTTTTTTCGGTAAAGTCACGTAGAAAGTAAAATATGATTTTTGTTTTTATTTTATTTTACTTTCTACGTGACTTTACCGAAAAAACCTAAGAAGATGATTCCTTGCAGTCACGAAAGCTTCAAATCTAGAATTAATGACACATGCAGTCTTGGTGGCGAGTGCCATTTGGTCGATGCTGTGTAAGGAAGCTAATGTACAGGTACGAGGCCTCGTTAATGAAGCTCGGTGCGCGTGGCGGATGACCTAATAATTCCATGACACCCTTCACTCCGGTCCCGGGACACGGTCGCCTTACACGAGTCTACGTTCTCGACGCACCGCTCGAGTCACTGGTCCAGCCACCCATGACAACGTGTGCGTGGCATGGATATGCCACGTGTGGCCTCTTAGTTTCCGTGGAGATCATCTCTACGCCGATTGTATTCGTGAAATCAACACACGTATACTATGACACATTTAACCTGCAACGGTGATGTATGATATATATATGTGTCTTTGGTGCAGATGGGCTCGAGAGGTGACCTGATGTGAATAAAGTGTCTATGCTGTTTATACAGCTCAAGACTTCCTGTCGCCACCGAGCACGAGTGCTCGAGTACAAGTTGGGTGTTTGCTTCCCCATCGTGGTCGGACGCACACCTCGTGGTGTTATTTCACGGTCTCCGTTAAGTTAATGGGAATTTACTTTTAACTCGGCTGGCTTTCGAGCTCAAGATGGGTGATGAGATTTATGGGCAGCAGCAGCAGATTACGCTGTTCAATAATTAATCAACATAATTCAATACCTAACTTGTTTTTTCAAGCTGAAATTATTGCGCGAGAGCAGACCAGTCGTGACTGTCGGTGAATGCGTGTTTTATTTATAATTTTGGTTTGCAGTTACAAGTTTCATGTCGCGGGTTTCAGTTTTGTAATTGAAACCATCAAAAGCGTCGATTCAAACTAAATCCTGAGTAATGCTGTACCTGCACTTAAAAAAATACAATAATTGTCCCTTCTATATTGCAAGCCCATTGAATGTAACATGTTTGAGACGTACGTTTTAGGCATCATAGTCTTGTTAACTATGCTTAAGTCGAGTGCTCTTTAGTTCAGTTTTTTTTTTTATGTTTTACTCTGGAGAGAAAATAACATATTTTGTTCCAGGTGGTTGTTTAAGAAGCGGCTAACATTTTACTATTAGTATTTTGGAATTTTCTATGAACTATAAAACTATTTTTATGTTATCAGGTAAGACGCACTGAGCTATGTATCTTTTTTCAGATGCGACCTGACCACAAATCATAGCTCAACGAAGTGGCTTATCACGCAATAAGAGAAAATACACAAACACCACGCAATAAGAGTGCCCGAGTCAGGAATCTAACCCAGCAGCTTCTTGCTACGGGGCACATGCAAGTGTCACGACTGCGCCGCCGTCGCCGCCCCTGAGTTTGTACATCTGCAGCGATGGTGGTGTGCGCGTCCTAGCCGGGGGCGCAGCGTGAGGCAGGGACGCACGTGGTGGTGGTGGAGGCGTTGAAGCGAAGGGACGTTCAGGAGCCGTGCTTTGCTGGGCGGGGCTGCACCCGGGCTACGCTCATTGTCATCGCACGCGGGGTCCCCAGTCTGCCTTGAAACACATGGCCTCTTACCTTTCTGATGGATATTTGATATGCGTATGAATTAATGAATTACTCCATAATGGAAACATAATTTTATTGGAATGTTTTATATGAATAAAAAAAGCCTATAAAATGAACATACTGAAAATTCTAGTTACGCAAATAAATACAAAATCTTAATGGATACTCGTCCATGAACACTGTATAATACGAAACACAAAATAGTTTGCACTGAACTAGGATCCATATTTTCTTGCCTATAAATATTCGGCAGTTAACCAGCATTGGCTCAAGCAAGCATGCCTGCTAATGAGAGGATGAATGTCGAAAACCAGTCCATGGTTCGCTTGTGTTAAACCAATGTTGGTGGGACGGATATGTTAAGGAAGCATACTGTCTGCCTATTGTATTCGTGCTACAATCCTCTGGCTTAGTCGTCGGTTGTCAATATTCGATAAGGAATGACCTAATGTGCCGCTGACATCTTCGTGCAGCATATCCCAGCCCACCCACGTGACCTGTTCAGCTTGTTCAGTTGCTGATACCGTGCTGTTTACATTGGACATGCGTGAAGATAATGAACACGGACGTACTGAGTATGGGTAGTTGTAGGTGGGTAATATAAAAAGTAGAGAACATTTCCGCAATGAGGGACTGAGAGCTGGGCAGCATTGAGGGGGGTACGGATTGGTGTTTGCCATATCCACAGGGTGCATGTTGCTTGTTGATTAAGCTGGGTGTTTCATGCCAAGGGGAGGAGAGTGTGTTGATTGCGCTTGAGGTATGCTGGCCGATGTTAAGTATACTGGCCAGAGTGGGTTGTGCTGAAGGGTGTTATCACAGGGGGCTCGTGTGTTCATTGGCTGGGGTTTGTTTTTACCACAGTGAGGTGTGCTGACAGGTCTATGTGACATGCTGGCCAGGGTGTGATATACAGGATTGGTAGCAAATATACCCTGAAAGATTGTGTGTGCCAGGTGTTGAGTGGTACACGGTCATGGGTGAAGTGTACTGGCGAGTGTTGGGTGCTGGCAGCCATGGGATGTGTTAGGTTGGGTGAGATATGTTTTATGATGTTGGAAGTCAGTCCAACAACAGAATCCTGGCTGTAGACACAAGGATTGCTGGCAGATGTGTGGTGTGTGATGTTGTTTTCCAACTAGAGCTTGAGTTTCTCTTGTATAAGTTTTACTATATATACATACACACGACTAATTATTTGGTTATTTTGCTGCATTGGCAGTGGTGCAAATGCACAAATAACGAAAAACTCAACACCTTCGTCATATCTGGGACCTTAAAAGTAAAAATGTATAATAGGTGTCTCCTATTATATTTTTAAAGAGTATACTGCATATTTTGTTAATTTTATATTCATATTCCTTTCCTTGCTACAGTGGTATTGATGAGCGTGTTGCGTTTTTATGGCTTCGTGGAGGCAGGACATCTAGTACCATGATTGGCCCTCTTTGATCATGGTAAACCTAAGCCACTGTTGTTGTGTGTGGCTAGAGCTTGTTATGAGTGTAGCTCAAGGTGCTCAATGTAAACAAAGACAAAGATTCTCTTTATAGCCTTACATGCTGTTGGGGTGAGTTGTTGGAGAGCACCTATGCAAGCCAAGAGCGACATAAGAGAAGGGGTGGTGTAGCCAGCACAACGCCCGGCCGCCTTTTTCTACCAAATGCCGATGTTTGCACACCGCATCAGGTAACTCGTTTGAGGCTGAGTTGACTCGGAGAAAATCCATCATCGGTTTGGATAAATATCGCTGGTTTTGGCCATCAGTTGGAATCGAACTCGGGTCACCGGTTCATAGTGCAGTGCACTGACCACTACACTACTACTTGAGTACTGCTCTACCGCTTGCTGTGAACACGCACACACATGCACTCGGGTTGACCAAATGGTGTTGAAAATTTTATATATTTTTTATGCCCAAACGTACGCCAATCTTTGTTTCATTCCATTGCACATTCTTTGGTGGTGACCCAGTACCCATCTGTCTTTCTCCAGTGTCTTGACGTCACTGTTCGTTATTGGATTGTAATATAACATCCACTCGTTTCCTACCAATGGACGCCTCGGGATACTCAATTTCCCCTTCCCAAAAAGGCAACGTAAAAATTGTGCTTCATCACTCACGGGGCTGTGGCTGATGACAGTTCCCATCTCCCCGTTGCTACGCATTGACCCTTGTCCTGTTCTTGATTAAATATCTACCCCGTGTCGACTGCAAATCATTTAATTTTCAGCGGTAATTTTTGTAAGGAATGGATCTTTCATTGAGGGGACTCCCTTTTTGGTCCTGGCTCTAGCAGAATTGTCCCTTTTTTTAAATTGTCCCCTTTTCTCTCCGCCTGATGACGACCACTTGTGTTGCGATTGAAACATCGTTTTTTTGTTTTTTATTTTGTTGTTTTCGAGCTACGTGACTTTACTGAAAGAACCAAAGAATGTGTCCCATTCTTACTTTTGACCCATCTGAAATTTCTATGAATAGTTTTTCTCAAATCATGCATGACGAGGTGAAATATATTTTGGCACTACAGCAGCATGTGAAAGTCTGGCTTCAGAAACTACTGATGCTCGTATCTACGCTAGTCACAGCAGTCCAAATGTAGCCGATTTTATTTCAAATAAATGGCGACGTTACCTCTTAGTCTCAAAGTATCTCGTGTGGCAAATCTTTGAGAGTAGTTTTCAAAGAAGCAGGCAAGAGGATGTTCCGGCAAGGGAATGGAGCGGTAAAACTTTGCTCGTGTATCCACGTGGTGGATAGTTAGCGCCAACCCCCTAAACATATGCCAGCGTCACCAGGTGTCGGTCCTGGTGTCCATGTACGTGTAGCTGCAGGCTGCTTGGACCACCCTGGATGTGTGTGGAGAGAGTAGGCTGTGCCCTGGTGGGTGAAGTGGGAGGCAATTTGCTCGGTGGTTTCCAGGTGTGATGATTGACACTGAGACCTTCCGTGTAACAAGCCGCAGTAACGGTAACAAAGGCTTGGCTTGCAAAGCAAATACGAAACCTTGCTTTGCACCAACTTGCAAATGCCCACGTTTCCAAAAAATGTGCTTCAAAATGAGACCATCAAAACGTTGCAAGAATTACTTGTAGCAACGCATCGGTCGGGACTGCTTGCAGCTGTGTGGGGCAGGTAATTTCTGCAACATCCTTTAGCTCGCGAGGGGACATTTATCGAGAAAAACATGGAACCGAAGTATTGTCCCCCCCCCCGCCGTTTTTCATTGAACCTTATGCCATTTTGGAACCACAAAAAAATGTCATAATTTTCAGTGCATTTAAGGTTATGGTTTATAAAAAAAATTGGTTTCATGCATTGTGTGGGACTGCGATTGAACCATTCAAAACAACGTGATTTTGTCCACAGAAGGGTAAATGCTTGTGGCCCAGGGGGCTGACATGCAGATCTTTATCAGAAGTGTGCTCAGTCAAGTGATGGCCACTTTAGTGGGAGTCGAGGGGTCGAAACATATTATTTTCCCTCTTTTCAAAGTTTACTCACCTGTTCACATTTTCCTGCGTGGTCAGAACCCCTCGTGGTGGAGAATGTTAACTTTGCGAGCTCTCAATACGTGCTTATAACTCTAATACCCATTTGCTTTTGATACCACACATTTCCTTGAACTAATTCTAACTGCTCTGTATACCAATCCATTTGTTAAACACGGCATGTATCTAGCAATATCATCTCTTGTAGCCATACCCGTTCTTGTATTGTCAATCCGGTCAACCACATTTACATACAAGACAAAGACAAAGATCCCCCATATAGCCTTAACAGACTGTTGGGGCAAGTGCTGTTAGCGAGCACCTATGAAAGCCAGCACAGTACTCGGGAGTGGGTGGCCAACACCACGCCCGACCGCCTTTGTCTCCCCAGTTGCGATGTTTACACACCACACCAAGTATTCATTTGAGGCTGAGTCTGCCTAGGGGAGGCCCACGACCGGTACAGATAATCGTCACTGGTATTGGCTGTGAGCGGAAATCGAACTCGGG
Organism: Lampetra fluviatilis; assembly: GCF_964198595.1. Classification (NCBI taxonomy): domain Eukaryota; kingdom Metazoa; phylum Chordata; class Hyperoartia; order Petromyzontiformes; family Petromyzontidae; genus Lampetra; species Lampetra fluviatilis. The sequence goes on from NC_136287.1 coordinate 14,302,126, forward strand.
TCGCCGGGTTCGTAGCGCAGCGCACAAACTGCTGCACTACCACTCCCCAACATTTACATCCGCGCACACACACACACACTTTGGTCTTTCTTCCCAGTGATATTCCCACCCCTTCTATCGGCCTCGCGTCACGAGATGATCACTTGAGAATCTTGCCGACCCAGTGCAAGAACGGCCACTCCAAGAGGCTGGTGCTGACCCTCTGCAAAACCAATCCAGAGGCCTTTTTAATTTCACGCCACAGGGGACGGCATCCCCTCTTGCACTCTTCTACAATTTGGTGTTTTCGCGTGACAATGAAAGCGATACTTTTAATTGCCAGAGCTGGAACATGGGCAAATGTAATTTTGTTTTATATATATATGATCTGTGACTGTTTATCTGTATCACAAACTGGATGAGATCTCCGTGATGGCATTGATACGATTTTTCGACTCTTTTTGGTCTCTATTCTGAATAAAATAAATTGATCCTTGGTGCTGTTAGAGTTAACTTGTGTTATTTGTATACAATGCGGTCATACGTAATGCCGTGTAATTGGTATCTCGATTGGGATCGTTGCTCTGTCATTGACAACGATAAGATCACATTTCATGTGCCCTGGCGTAATGTGATAAGCGTTTGCAGTAGGTTTAAATTAAGAAATGTGGTTCTACCTGGCGTTGGCCTGTTTATATTTGTTGTTTGTCTTGTGTTAGATGTCATTCGGCTTAATTTACTTCTCGTGTGAATAAATGTTTACCTGCCAGAATGTAAAAGTTACGTGAAGGCATTTTAGTAGATTACATATCGGGGGATATAAATTGGATTTTCATGATCAACAAATGAGTGTGTGTGTGTCACCTCATGCCGAGCTTGCCTTCTTCATAGGCGCTCACTAACAGCACTTGCCCTGAAAGTCTGTTAAGGCTATACGGGGGATCTTTGTCTTTGTGTCACCACTCCAGTGGCTTCATAAAAGTTAAAGAACATTTCTTTCACATTGCAATTTAATTGTTTTCATTCTTTAGAAATGTGAAAATCACTAACCTGACTCAACAGTTAGCAACAGCAACTCATTGCCACATGGACACAATTATATACAGAGAATGCACTTTTAAATGTTTACCATTTTACTAAGTAGTTGAAACATCTCAATGTTTTTAAACGGTTGGCATATCTTTATTTGGCTAAACCGCATAAACTCAAAAGTATCTTAAACAACTTGGCAACAGCTGACATCGCAAACTGTGAGTCGTGCATTCTCACAGCAATGTTCTGCCCAGAGGTGATTTGAAGCAATTGATCACGTGTCGCCTATTTCTACTTGTTCGCTGCATCCTCACGGAATAACCTTTACTGGAATAAACATATGGAACATATCAATTGTTTTGCCTGGTCGTATGGAAGATTATTTTTCGTAAGAACATGTAATTTTTTCTTGCATCCTATTAATATTTCCCACAAAAATGCCCCGGAGGTTGGAGTGACATTCTCCGGCATATCTTCTACAACAGTGTGCGAAAAGTGTTTGCAGCCTCGGCAAACCGAAAGCAAGGAATTATATACACAAGAGATCGTTGTTTAACGAGCTAAGAGCCCAATAAAATACACATCACTCTTTGCCAAGAGGGACCTTGCAAAAGTTTAATGAAATCACAGATACTCTTAAAAGGTGCTAAATGTTAAAAGCAAATAGCAAACAATAACAAACCATACCAATTTCTCTTTGACCCACGTTTATGCTTAGCACCATACGAGTAAGTACACATTTAGTCTAGCCAACTTTCACTGGCGATTTTTGAATGTTTAAAAAGCTGTAAAACTAATGCAGAGGTCGTGCGGTGAGGAATGTGTGCATATTGAACTTCTTTCACACCGTACGTAGCCAACCGTGCTCATGAGAATAGGAGCGGTGTGAGGATGGTGGTTTGTGTGTCGCGCGTGTGCCTTGCCCCCCCCCCTCTCCTCCGTGTGGTCTTCTCTAAGCGTGCTTTCCGCCCTCCTCCCGCTTGTCGCTCCTCCAGTGACCCCTACGTGAAGGTGGCGCTGTACGTTGCCGAAGAGAACCGGGAGCTGGCGCTCGTGCAAACCAAAACCATCAAGAAGGTGGCTACATTTTGACTTAAAACTTTCATGACTGCAGGAATGATTTAAGTAAAGTCACGTGACTTTACCGAACGAACCAAAGAATAAGAAGGTGGCTGTTTACTTATTTCGAAGTTACTCTCGATTTTTTGAGTTTTACAAGTACCCAATTACGTGTCATTGTAAATTGTAAATCTGGCTTTAAGTATATTTTTGCGTCTTGAGTTTGTCTCGTGTGAATGCATGAAAAGTGTTTGCGTTTCCATCAGGTCCTATGACGATGTTTGCTTCATGTGGCTTTGCTGGACAGTGTTTTTTGCGGTAGAGCACGATTACATTGTGTGTGTCTCCGTGTCTCTACATGGAATCGTTAGTGCATGTGCGTGACAGTCTGTTGACTTTCGCTTCACCGTCACCGCTTGCGTGAATATACAGTTGTGATTTGAGAGTACTGAGACTCCTCCGCCAGTCAACTTTACGGCAGGAGCACATCTGTGAGCTCTTAACAATAAGTTGACCGAAGCTGTGATACACAGCCAGTGGTCTTAAAAGCGAAGGCTTTTCCTTCGCCAGCGTTTTTGGCAAAGCAGATAAAGAAGGCAAGCTGTGCGAGACCTTCACGAATCTCGGCGCACACAAGCCACGGGAAGCGTCATTGCTCTAGGAGGTCAGGAAGTAGGGATGCAGAGGCTGTGGATGTTGCCCATGCAGGAAAGGGAAAGTTACATAATTGTGAACCTTAATAAGTTGCAGCAGGAGGCAGAGAGAAATATTTCAAAAAAGAAAAACTGACCAATAAAGTCACAAATTGGTCACACGTGCCGCTTTTTTTGGTCCAGTCTTTACGTAATCGCCCTGAAGCCTACGCAACGGCCATAATTGTGTGAGTAATCTCTACAGTTGGGGGATTAACACTTTTTTATACAAAACGTGAGTCGTGTGCAGTTTAATAAACTCTTTCGCTACTGAACACCTTTTACATAAGTGACAGGAACATGTCGCACAGTAACCCCCAGCAGTATTGTACAAAGTTTAGAGGAGTAACTGGAGTTTTGTAAGGATTGCGTAATGTTATGTTGGAGACATTTTAATAAAACAAGTCCCAAATATGTGCCCGTGTTACTTCTTCCAGTAGAGGCTTTATCCTAAGCACACGATGATAATCGGATTCTACTCCATTCACGGTATTTAAATGTACAAGAGCTTAAGCGTGAAGAAATACTTTTCTGTTATTTCCAACAAACACATTTGGTAAAAAGTATTCACATTGTCTACATTTTTATCTCATTCATGGCTCCTGATAAATATTTTCGTTCACGTGTTTTATTTTATTGCTATCATCCTGCGACTACTACTGCTGATGTAATAAAAAAAATTGATAGATTTATGAAAACAACAAACCTCTCCCATCGCAAATGTCTCTCTGCGGGGCATTTCACAGCGTGGCTAACGTGCCGAGTATGTGCTGCGGGTAATTTCACGTTTAAAAGTCTGGACCATGGCATGAATTGGGGGGTAAAACACTAAACATGAAAATACTAATATCCGCTAAACAGATTTTAAAAAATTAGGAATATGCACTTGGAGACCTGGCACAGCCATCTCTCGGCGAAGCCAGACTGTGGATGGTCAAAACGCCCCGTGTTTATCTTGTTGATTTGTTTTCGGTGTGACAACCGGTTTGCAAGTGACATCGCCAACTGACTTTCTCCGCGCCAGCTTGGGGTGTGGCGTGGCAGGGTTGGTCTGGCTTGATCCAGCGTTCATGGCGGTGGCGGTGTGTGTCTGTGTGGTGTTGTTTTTCAGTCCTTGAATCCAAAATGGAATGAGGAGTTCTACTTCAGGGTGAGTGCCCTCCCTTCTCTTGCCGGCTATCCTTACTCTGCAGGCCTGCACGCCCCTGCCCCCCCTCCGTCCGTGTCTCTAAGAGTAGTTTTCCACTGCTGCGGCTGTCCTCTGTGCAATGGTGCTCATTAAGCGGAGCAGTCATTTGTATCGGCCATCAAGTGGTGAGACTGATGACCAACACGTGTTTGTCATTAGTTTTCGCGCTGGAAGTTAACAATAGTGATGATGGATACTGTTTGAACATTAACTCTGTAATCCATATACATTTTTTGGGTTTGGCCAAGTGGTATATTTACGCCAAAATTCTTATTTACAACTGAGTCGCAGACGTTATCTTGGGAGCAACACTATTCACACAACAGCACGAACACAACACAACCTACGCTCGGGTCTCGAATGCCCATCTAGCCACGCTACAGCAGAACTAGACACGGTTCGCTATCCTGGTCCGGACCACAAGCTAGGTCCCGGACCGCGTGGCTAGAGGCTTCTCCCCGACGTGGATCTTCGAACACCAGCACGTGAAGAACCCCGAGCTCCACACGGAGCTCTCGTTATATGCCCCCGGGCTGGGGCTGGCTCCGCCCTCAGCCCCCCCCACTTTCCAGGCTTCTCGAGCTCCTTCTCGAATGTTCCCGAGAGCCCCTCGGAACCAAGCGACCGCCCCTCGGCCCCCGTCCACCGGTGGCCCCCCTCTAGTATCGTAGTATCGTCCGGTCACGTGACAACAGGTCAGCCAGAGTGTCATGCCCCAGAGTCACCCCCGCAACCCGGGCTGCCCGCAGTGACAACATTGCCGGCCGTGACTTCGCAAGTCCCGGCACCACACAGTGACAGGTAACAGTCACTACACTTGCACATTCTAGTGTATTGAACAAATTCAAGTGAGCTGCTTCGTCTTATCTTTGTAAAAGACACAATCTTGTCGTGTGGTGAATAACATGAATTTCGGCACAATTCTACCACGTGGCCTCACCCAGAAATAAATATGGTTAATTTGCATTGGCTACGAAAATCACCCGGAACACCCTCAACCTCTGTAGATGTCGGGAGGCTAAATCAGAGTTGAGGCTGAATAGTGCTGAAATGTGTGACCGCCATGTACAGAGACCGGGTGTCACAGTCCCGTGGTGCTCGGTGGAGGGCATCCGAGGGCGTCAAGAGAGCAACGCAGCAAATCCTTTGTTTTACCGGACAATGCTCCCACGTCAATGCTCCCCACCTTTACCAACGCACACTGACCAGCGTGGTGAAGTATGGTGAACCCCCATGAGCCCCCACACGGTGTGGGGAAATCCTCGTCCAGCAGTGGATTGACAAGCGGGTTGTGTGTGTGTGTGTGCACGTTAACAAAATGGTCTAAGGAGTCTTACACAGCATCTTTGTAACAGATTTATAAACAGTCTTTCTGCAGTTGCTGCTGTGAGTGGTGATGCACACACACCACCTGACCATAGCACAGGATCCTGCAAGGTTGAAAAAAAAAAATACCAATAAAGAGATTAAAAAAACATTTTATTTTGAGGAGCCTCTTCAAAGAAACTGATAACAGGAATTAAACCAGTCCGACAAATTTTCTGCAGGTGGAATAGCAAATGTGCATACTTTTTGGGTTTTTTCGGTAAAGTCATGTAGGTAAAAAATAAATGAAACGAATAAATTAAATCACGACGTTTCGGGCGCAACACAAGCGTCCTTCTTCAGGTGGGGACAACGTAGCGAAAGCACAGCCGCTTAAGTGTGTCTCAGAGACGGCTGTGACGAGGGGCACATGTGCAAGAGAATCGGTGCACGTGGTTCCTCGACTGCCCGCGTGTGCCACCCTGAATTGCAGGGACAAACGCTCCCTTGCACCCCATGCCACTTCTGCATGGCCCGTCGGACTGCAATTCCTGTGTCCCTGACATTGCAATCATTGCACGTGGGGTTGCGCACACACACGTACGTACGCTCCTTTTGCGTGAAGATGGCAATCGCCACACCAATGCATCGAGCCACTGCACTACATTTAAGAGTCCAAAAACCGTCCTACGCTTTTAAAAAGAAAGAAAACAAACCGGTTTGGCGAGGGCCTTCTTGCCAAATAAATAAATGTTTCAAACAAAATCAAACCGCCTCTTTGACCTGGTCTCTCTGACCTGATTTGGGAAACTATTTTGATTTATTTACACACTTTATTATTTTGGTTGTGAAACAACAAATTAGTTTCGTGCAAAGAGTGATAACGGATGTGCGTTTAATATCGGATCTTACAATTTCACACACTGGGTTTGAAACTCTGCTGGTGTATTATGACAGATAACAAGTGGCAGTCCTGTGCACAGCGTGTAAGCCCTGGGATCCTGGGGGCTGTACATGCCGCAGAGTTAATTTAAATTGTACGTTTTATTTTAAACATCTATTTGTCTAAGGACACTGCTTTGTCTCACGCGCCCACCCAGCTCGCGCACCCACCGGCTCGCGCGCCCATCGACTCACTCGCCCACCGGCTCACAGCTTGAATACTCTTACGCTTGGGCAAATCGGAACACGTTCATATTATTTTTATTCCCTCTTGGTATGAATCCAAGATCTCGGAAACGGTTGGATCATTTTCGTGAGTAAATAAAGTGTTATTTAAAGTACGCCCTCCTCTCATCTTAAGAACTCTCCATGACAACAATAAATATTGTTGGTATTTCGTAGCATGCGAGTCCTTTAAAGTGTGTTAAATTTTGCACATTGCACTAAAAAAAAACCATTTCGCCACACTTACATTGTTGCCAGAAATGTTTTTTTTGGGGCATTTATATTTTTGTCGAGTAATCAACGTGAGCTTTGGCGGCTCGGGGGAGGTTGTTATTCTTGGTGCATTCCTCCATAAGTTGAGCTGCGATGCACTCGCTGCACATCAGAAAGCTCAGCTGGGCACTGAACGTGCAAGTGCATGTTCTGTCCATCTGGGCTGCTTTGTACTCTTACCCATGTTGTTTGAGAAAGGGTTTTATAACTAAAGATGTTTATTCACCATTGGTTTTGGATAAAATCGTATTGACACATCTACACGTTTTAAAAGAGCGTGGGTTGCGATCCAAGGGCTATGTGCCTCTGACTGGGTCATATAGTGCTTGGTATTTAAATGAAACCTATGTTGAACGATTAAATGTTCGCTTGTGGTTTTATCTGAATTGCTTTATAAATCCTCAATTTTGTTCCACTCAGCGTTATGTAACAAATAGCACCTTGAAGAAATGCTAAAAGCCTCCATACATGCATGTACAGCGACACACACATCGTGCGTGTGGGGTTCTTGATTGGAGGCTGCTGGAACAAAACATCATGAACAGGCATCCTCTTTCCACAGTGGCAGGACGAATATATAGGATGATTGTGACCTGTCTTTGTGGAGTTTGAGTTGCCAAACTCCAGGTACTGTCAGTGTAGGCACCAAATTCATTATGTTTCTAAAAGTTCACATACCCTGGTTGCAGGACCAAGGCTTTTCAATGCTTAGCAGCCTCATATCAAAACATGTTTACGCGAATATTTTAATAAAAAGGCTTATTCTTTCGTGCGGGAACAGTGGTATGCAAATAAGCCTACAAATGTTTACTCAAGCGGCACAACAAATTAGTGCAAACAAAACCAACCCAAAAGTCTCTCACGCCGAATTTGAGCGATTTAATGAACAAGAAAAATCTTTGTTATACCGTATCAAGTTTTGCACAAGTGGCATGAAGGCACATACAAATAAAGAAGGCTTCCTTTTCACACAGTCCTCGGGACCACCGAGCAATAAACAGGCGTGTGGTAGTGGTGCTGGTGCTCCTCAATTCCGAGCCCTGAGCAAGTAGTGGGAATTCCACATTCCTCTCGCTGTGGCCATTCTCTGCCGCGGTCTTCCCACTCTTGGCCCTTATCCAAAATGTTCAATCTGTGAACCACGTCGGAAGGATGCGTTGCATCAACCCCCAGCGGGGATTTGAGGTCGTGGTCTCTTCCTCTCACCTCGTCGACAGCTCCAGCGAGACGCCGGTGGCGAGTTGCAGGTTTCCGTACGCGGACTCGCGCGTTGCAGACAAGAGCCGCAGTGTCTCAGGAGATTTACTGCACTTGTAGTCCGTATTCATTTTCCTCGTGTGACAGTTCATTTATATTCAGATGTACAGTGACACGGCATTCATTGCCCACATGTTTTAGTACGTTGGTTAAAATGGAATTTAACCTGATATGGGGGACTGGAATTTGAACACTGCTGGTTGGAGTTATGTTCAGGGCCAAAAAGGGTTGACAGGTTATGATTTACCTGCTTCTAAGGAATGTCCTCGGCAAACCATAGCACAAACTACTTTAACCGAATTCAGTCTTGTTGTCCGAGGTTATTAGTTTATTATTATGCTTGTTTACCCAGAGAAGCCTCACCGAGTTTCTGATTCAAGCAGGTCCGTCCAAGTATACAGCGTAGAAGCGACGTGTACTCCCAATTTAAGTAACATTTTCAGGTGATTTTTAGTTTTGGAGTATTCTTTGAGAGCAAAAAGAATGCGGCTGATTTTGGCCAGAGGGAACGAGAGAACCCAAAGGAAACCCATGCAGAACAGGGGGAGACCATACGAAACTCCACACACAGAGGTGCCCGAGTCAGGAGTCGAACCCAGGCCCTTCTTCCCACGAGGCACACGTGTTACCACTGCGCCACCCTGCCAACGACGGTGCCGGTGTCCACTGCTCTCTGCAGTTATCTCTTTGGGCCTTGGAATCTGCATTGTGATTTTGCAATCGGATGGGAAGCAAAACTTGCTGAGATTAGAAAACTTGATCGTGTTGTTGCATCAGAAAGTTCATACTGCAAGTTTTGCACAAACTGTTCTTTATCTTCAAGACATCAGCATTCTTGTACGAGAGTTATTATGCAAAAAATGTTGTTTTTGCGTCAGGGGCCAGACCGCTTGCGGAAATGTTTCCCAAAATCGTAGCAGTGCTGTAAAATTCTGCCTTTATTTGTTAAGTATGTGAAATACATGTTCATAGCCATTCCACTGCCCCATTAAGTCCAAGTGACACACCCAGAGTGACCATATAGCGGCACTTCGCCTCCATTTCGAAATTTCGCCTGCATTGTCTATAACTTGAAAAAGCCACGAGAATTATATTGTCATGCGCGAGAGGGCTGCCTATGCGTATGACAGCCACCGTTGAAGTCCCATAAAGTGGTTATATTTTAACATACCATGGAGGGATGATGGGCCGAGTTGAATAACGACTTCGATTTCAAACCAAAATCATCAAATTGCGAGCCGAGCACTCGAACATTCACCGGCTAGGTGGATTCAATATACATGCACTGTATAAAATATTAAAGATAATTTTCCAGTTTTTACCCCACGCCATGTCGGTTATGGGGGTTGCGTAACCATACTTCACCACGCTGGTTGGGGCCGGGGTGGAGCACAGGTACCCAGAACCCGTTCAGATCTCACTTTCCGTGGCTGGGAATCGAACCGACGTCTCTGGGTTTAGAGTGCAGTGTGCTAACCACTGCACCACTGCTCCTCGTGCTCTATATACAATGTAAATTATCTTTGATGCGAAAAATGCCTTTCACTGAAGGGAACAAACAGTTGCTTGCACTGCAGGCTTTCAAAATTGCAAAGGCAATTCAATATTGAGATGTGAATGCTTCTTGTCCTCATGCACAGCATCGGCCGGTCTCTTCAGAGAATAGCAACAACTCAACACGTCCGTCAACAACACTGTGGCCTTAAACGGAAAACTATATATATAATGAGTGACGTTTTGGGCAAGGGTCCTTCTTCATAGCAGGTACAAAGTGGGTAACGAGGTTCACCTCGGTGTTATTGACAAACGTGTTGAGGTTGTTTTTTGTATGTATGTTGAACTTCTTTCACACGGTACGTAGCCAACCGTGCTAATCAAGGGTGCAGGGGAAGGACAACAAACTTAACGCACAAAGCGGTTTTAAAGAAATGAGTTTTCAATCTTAATTTAAAAGTGCATAGCTGCAGTGGCGTCCTAATATTTGTGTTGTTTTTATTATTTGTGCAATTGCACGACTGTATATACGTATGCTGAACTTTCGCACCATACGTTTACCAACCACGCGAATCGGTATCTCCAAATAATGTGTTCAATCTTGACAATGGGATGTCCATAATTCACACGCCCCTCCTATGGCCACTTGGCATTTCACCTTAATGGGTCTTCCAAACCGTTGAGAGATGTATGTCGTGGTTTATGTTTCTAAATGTGTGATTCGTTTTGTTTTCTGTGCCGCAGCGTTAATGCTTGTGTTGTGGCCCTGGGTAGGGCTGCTTTCCTGTGTGTGCGCATACTTTGCGTCCGTGAACATTCGTTCGTCAGCAAAATTCGGCAACGCTGTCGAATTCCGCGACACTGATTCACTCGGCGGGGAAGCGTTCAACTGTGGTGTGCGATTTTAAGCTTTTACTTCCTGCTTATTATAGACTTGTGCGTGCTTTACATGTATCCACAGTGATTTGTGAACTAGCGTTTTGCTTAATTACGGTAATTGTTCCACTAGTAATCGTTTGAATGATTTCCCGACGACTAATTGTGTTTCTATAGACTGTATTCTCCCAATTACAACGAGACACACTTGGTTCCCCTGTATTTTAAAGCCTAGTTGGGGGTTGCACCTTATAATTTAGTGGTTGGCCGTATGTGTGTAGTTAACACGTGTTTAACATAAGTACGCTCTATATTAAAGCAACCGATTTGTTTAGCTTTATTGACACCGGGCACAATGTTCGGGGTGCCACATTGCTTGCCAGACCATCGTTATAATATTGGAGAGTATGGTAATTAAAAATACAAGTGTGAATTGTCCACTTTATTATTTTTCTCTGTGTGGTTATAGGCTTTTTTTAATCAGGCCAAGCTGTTCTGGGGTAGAGCTCTTGACTCTATGTGAAGGTTGTGAGTTGAACTCCCAGTCAAGGGTCAACTCTGCCCATCATCCCAACAGGGTCGATAAAGTGAGTGCCACTTTGTAGGAAGTTGACAATGATCATCCAGAACTTAAAATTGCCCCTTCCTCACCTCCACCATAGGAAAATGGAATTTTCAACATTTTTATCTCTGCCAATGGCAATAAGGAATGTCCAACAAGCGTGGAAACACGTCTATATTAATAAAAATGAAGTTGAATTAAAATACCAAGCGTTTGCATTTGTTCAGAACGGTTATCGCCTCAATTGGTGTTTGTTTCCGCTTTTGAACACGAAAAGTAAGAATTGCGTTTGAGCTGAACAAACACTGGATTGGCACCACAGATGTTTGATGTTGGGTGCTTGAGAGTTGTAATCGTCTCAGATTGCCTCCGTGTGGTGGACACGAATGACCACGAGGTGGCGCCAGCACACCTCGGGTTTCACCAGGGCCCACTGCATGGACCGTCGCAGCTGAGAGGCTGTCGATTGCAAGTTTGTGCGTGGAGCCTGCGGGATCCCAAGCACGGGGTGCTGCCACTGGGTGTCGTGGGTGTGCGGACACCCCCAGCGCCTTCCGACGTGGCTCCGAGACACCCACTGAATGATGTTATAGCCCATGGTCAACGTTAAGCACGTTAAATAGTAGACTTTGCCACTTGTACGTGTAATGTGACGACCGTAATTTAATTAAAGCATTTCCAAACCGGGGGTGATTGTGCCTCCTGTAATCTAATCGTTAACCACCGGATGTGATTCACTTGTAACAGGACACCCTCCAAAGAGTGGCACGGTCCTTGATCCTGAGTGTAGCATTGAGAAGAGTTGAGTAAGAGGAAGCCAGAGTGACTCATAGCGTGGGCAGACGGTGCCCGCAGTGACGCGCAAGTCGAGGGGCAGGTCAAATGCACGTGGTGAAGTGACCAGGGCTCCAAAGCGGCGTCCTTCACACGGAGCCACGTGTGACGTGTTTGTCATTGTGCCGGGACCGATGTGAAGAAAGTGGCAGTCCTGGGAGAAATGTATAAAAAAAGATATAGAGAGGTATAAATAAATACAGAGGTGGTCGTGCTGCTGTCCTTGAATGACTTGGTTATTATTTATTCTGCTCTGCTGGAGTTGAGAGTTTGGATGCACCGTAGAGTGCTCCACCGGATGCTTCCTCCACCGGGGACTATCCCCTAACGGCCGACGGCTGCCATTCTTCGGCAGCATTTGGCCCAAAACTGAGAGAGTGCTGCCTCGAGACCGAGCTCACTATGGTCTGGACACAGTCCGTGTCCAGGCGTTCCCTCTGCACCTAATCGCCACCCCCCCCCCCCCCCCTCGATTGAATTTCAAAACGGTGTGTGCATGAACCGGTAACCGTGCACGGCCACCGAATAACAGGGGAAGGACATTCGCATTGGGTTGCTGTGAGAGCACTTGTCACCAGCGCGGTGGCCTGAGTGTAGAATCTTGTCTGGGGCTGCGCGTATGCCCAGAGGGGCACTTAAAGCATTCTTGTCGCCCGTATTAAAACAAACTTCCAGCCAAGGGGACACCGTGTGCCCTCTGTAGGTTGGCTGGTGTGTTCCCTGCAAGGCCCTGTCCACATATTTACGATGCTTTATTTAAATGTAATCGTTATCGGAGATTACTTCCTGGAACTGCGCTAATTTATACACGGAGCAGGTGTGTACGTGTGACTGGGTGGAGCACTCCTCTCGCTTGAAATGTCTTTAGTTGAATCCTGGCCTTGGCTTGGTTTGGCTATTTTTATTAGTTTGATCAAATGAGCACTGTACCTCAACATTCCTTTCGTGACTCCGCTGCTGCATGAGGTCTCCCCCATGGTGTGTGGTTGTTTTACATTTTTTATTTACATTATTTTTTATTTAGTCATGCTGGTCGGTGGGGAGCATAAATGTGGGAGAATAGTCCAGTATGATAATTTAAAGAATCGCTGCCCTCAACGTAGCCATCCTTAACACCTATTTTGTGCATAGTGGTCACCTGGATCATTTTATAATAAATCGTAAAGCATCATTTTATGGAGGAAAAAAAATGTAATGTGGAATTTTTACCAAAACCCGCAACTGGAGATGAACCCAGTCGAAAGCTGGAGTGAGCAACGACTTTTTCTTCCCAGGAGCTTTGAGCCATTTGTAAAAAAATAACAAGCACATTTCTGATGACCGCAATCAAGATGAGTGACAATTGGCTGTGTCAATTTTCGTAAGGAGAGCGCGGCACTTTTACAGCGCCCAAGACGCCAAGGGCCATCGGGTTTGGAAGCCCTCCATCGGCTTCATTATGGCAGCGAGCAGAGCGAGCCGAGCTCGCTCGTTGTGCCGCGTCGCGGATGGGTGTTGACGCGCCGCGAGTGGCCGTGGCAGGTGCCGCCCCTCCCCCTTCTCCGTGCTCCCAACATTCACTCACTCGCCACAGCTCCCCCAGATTGTGGACGGCGCTGGGGGGGACGGCACGCCGGCCGCTCCCGGTGCCGTCGAGAATTGGCTCTTTGACGTCAGCCAGCGGCGTCGCGCCGCTCCCGTGTCCGCGGATCAAACGCGCCCGTCGGCTGCCGCGCTGCTCGTGCCCTCCTCCCCCAACCCTCGCCCGCCGCACCGGTGGCTGCTTGGGCTCGGCCAATATTGTCGGCGTTATCCCGGAAAGATTTGCCGGCGCTTATCAAAGCTACGAGTTCCGCTCCCGCTAAATTTGCGTTGAAAGGGAACGCGGGGGGCAGGTGGCGAGGGGCTCGTGTCAAGGACACCGCCACCCTCTTGCTGCCTCGTCTTCCCTCATGTCCACGATTGTGAAATCCACCCTTGCACATGACAGCAATTCTTACGGCCCCTCGGCAAACCAAAAGCGCGCAGCTGAATAACACAGTTTTCCCCGTCAATTATGAGTCAACAGTTCTCCCCGCTGAGCCAGTGGTAGAAATTCTTAATTTCCATGGCACGTTTCATTTTTCCTATGAAAGAGTGGCTCTTGACTTCTCAGTGGTCCGCATCCAGCTTGGGTAGATGATTGGCTGAGTGGACCCTCACCCAGGAATTTAACTTGTAACCTTCCATTGCCACTACCAGGGCTCTTTAATTTGCATGATTAAACCTGCTGACCTGGCTCTTGCATTCAGGAGGAACACATTTATTGTGAGCAAACATTGAGATGCAGCATATGTAGAACTTTTTGCTGAACCTCCAATGTTTGTTGCTATCAGGTACTTGTGGATTACACTAATCTATAATATCACATTACCATGTCACATTGGTTTAAGAGGCATCTGTTGCTGACGACTTGGCAAAGTTGCAACCGGGTCAGCATATCCATTGTTTAAACAAATGCAACCACTGCACATTATGTCGTGTATTATTTTTATTCTGTGCCTTCAGTAAGTAAAAAATGTATTTACCTCATATATTGGTAGCTTAAATATACGCTCCAAGCTTGGGGTGTTTCATTCTTCGCCTGAGGATGGCTGCTTGCGTTGTGGCCGAAACGTCGTGAGAATTGTTTTATTATGTTTTATTTTTATTATTTTATTACTTCCCTTCTACGTGACTTTACCGAAAGAACCAAGAAGATGAATCCCTGCAGTCACGAAAGCTTTAAATCGAAAAATATTGGTATGTATTTCAAAGTATGCTGCGGGTCTCTACGATGGGTCTCTGCGACGGGTTGTCATGACGGGTCTCTACGATGGTGTCTATGATTATGATAGGTCGTTACGACGGGTCATTAGTGAGGGTTGGGCCACGCGGAGCGGGAGATGTGTGTGCAGGTAGAGAAGTGGCGAGGCACGGTGGCTTGGGAGATGTGGAGCAGTGGCAAGAGGAGAAGTCTCCTGCGCCCCACCGCGTGGCTGCCTTGTTGTTGTTGTTGTTCCATGCAGTGAATAATGAGGCCATTGTTGTTTCTCTGTTTTGCAGGTAAACCCACAACAACACAGGCTGCTGTTTGAAGTTTTTGACGAGAACCGGCTGGTGAGACGGATACCCTTTTATACAATGACTATTGTCGAAACGCACACTTAAACAGCATTATCTTTTTCGTACTACTCAGGACTCAATAAAAATAAAGCCAAATTGCAACTTGATTTTTCACAAAATAATCCTTTCGTTTCGGGGTTGTTCTGACCACATCATGAAATGGGCGACAGTACCCTCGTGTAATCTCAGGCAGTCAACAGCAGTACATTACCGCTCCAGACAAGGATGCACATCCATCCAGCTGTAACCCCTGCTTCCTGGATATCTCACGTCATTGCAGAAAATTGCCATTTGTACTATCATCAAAAAGGCATGTGTGTTCATTACAGATAGACTCACCACCATATTATTTTTCACTGCTCAGTACAGAATCGTTTAAATCTTCACGATTTGGAGATTATCAGTTTCCCGTAACATTGTAAGAATATTCTAGTTTTTGTGGTTTGCTGCAATTCCAGTCAAGATAAAAATGTATTGTCTTCTTCAGCTGTGCTCCACTCAACATGAGCCTGCCATGTAGTGTTACAACCTGGAACGGTTATAACGCAGATAGCGTCAGTCGCTCAATGAACAAATGTTTTAATCTCATGAACAACCAAAATGGTGAAGTGCTATCAATTACTACAGAAAACGTTTTTCACAGCGCTAATTTATTGGGTAATACCTCGGATTTGGAATGTTCATTTAATGTTAATGTTATTTGCTCATTCATAAATATTTTGTTTGCAAACAGAAATGAAAAAGATTAATAATAAACACAATGTAATGATCCTTTGTGAAAATTATTCTGGCCCTTATATATCACGATATATATCGTAGTATCTCAATTGCGTGGTAATCATAATCATGAACTTGCCTACATTTAAGAGCATTGTGAAGGGATATAAAGACACCATTGCAGGGGGCCATAGATGTTGTGAGATTATACCCGTTACATAAAAATAATTAGTTTGCTCCTCTCTGAATGAGACTGCGATGATTTTCGATGGTCGATGACTCCGTGAGGAGTTTATCTTGACGTGTTCGCAGGCCCAGCACAGACGAGCCTGACTCGTCGGATGCGACTGTCTTTTTAAAAGTATAATTTGGCAATTTTGGCAAATTTTCAGGTGAACAAAGCATGTGACCTTTCACTAATTTAGTTTCATCTTGTGTTAAAATATCCCGTGTGTCCCCTGCATTGTAAACAGCGGTGAACGGCAAGCAAGGATAATTTGTGTCTATATATACACACACACACAAAATAAGAGGTTTTTTTTAATAAAAAGTCAAAGTGAATTATTCTCAAACAGTAATTGGGTGGTGCTCATCCCTGCCAGTGGTTTAAGCTACTGGTGCAGATTCCACATTGCTAAGGCAGGGAACTCCACTGTCTTTGGGCAGATGTGATGCTCATTTCTGATCTTATGATATTGAAGGCATGGTGTGAGCTAGGTTGACCCTTGACTAATAAGTAAATAAATAATTGTAGAATCCGCTCGTGACCTTACAGTCAATTGAATACCACATTGCCATCAAGGCAAATACAACTTCAAAATGTTGCATTAATTAATTGGCTGGCACAGATTTGTCTTTTGTTGCTACCCCCAACCCAAAGAGAGAGTGCCCTGTGCTGTTGCGGAGTGACAAGTCGAAGTGTCTCCCCGCTAGAACAAACAACGGGGGTGTTGCTCACCTCAGTTGGGGACCTTGCATGTACGTACGTTCAACTTCTTTCGCACCGTACGTAGCCAACCGTGCTAATAGTGCCGCAAATTCTACATTTCAACGACGGGTGCCTCTCTCTCACTCCATAGCACAACCGGTGACCCAGTGAGAGGATGGCCTGAGTCGCCTTGCGTGTGGTAATTTGAACGTGTGACCCGCTGCTATTGCTAGTCAAAGCTGTCCTACTGCGGTGCCACCCGCCACGTATTCTTGTAATTGACAGCAACAAAATACTTTCTTTTTTGACCTTCTAGAAAGTTATTTTTAATGCTCATCGAGCCACGCTAAGGCACGTCAACGCAGTGCGCAACTCTGCAACAGGCCGTGCAGTGAACTGCGGCCTGGCTCCATATCGCTGTGCTGCACTCTCGTATCGCCGCTTGCCTCTGGTCTGGTGATACCGACTGGCCTTGCCGAGATTGCTATGTTTAACGCGACCTATGGCAGCTGCTTGCTATATCATGTAAAGGAACGCAGCATGTGCTGATCAATAGGTTTTAGTTTAAAGGAGGGGACAGCCCTTGCCAGTGACTCATCAAACCAGCAATGCTGGAGCGGTCAGATGTTGCCGTAGCACGAGTGAAACTGGAGCCTTGCGTGCGTTATTTATGTCCCATTTTAGCATGGCGTGCTCTGTCCGCTCCGGCCAAACCTAGAAGCCAATGAAATGAAAAAGAGGCAACATTAACTCGCTTAATTTAGCCCAGTCGTTCTCAAATCATGTTACTTTGGAATGTAATGATGAAGGCGTCTTCTTTCAGTATGTTGGGGCTCCTCGCGATGTGGTGTTGGCCGACCGACTGCTCCTCCCGCCCCTCGTAGACGAGCAATGAATGCTGCACCCATTTCTCTGCTCAGAAGTCCACCACATGCTCGCACCTTTCACTTTTGTGATTTTTATTTATTTAATGTCACAATGCGAATGATCCGCAGGGTTAGTGTTGGGTATTTTTGCCAGAAGCCCTGTAAAGTCCAATTTATTGTGCCACGTGTTGGCGTTGTGACAGTGCATGCGTGTGTTGTGCTAACTCTGTGCATGCTCGTAAGGCAGTCTGCACCGGCTTCCAATTGTGTGCATTTCTTGTATGGGGAAAAACACTCTTGGAAGCACATTGACAGACTTTCAACCTTTGCGTGCAGAAGCATTTGCAGGGGGGGAAAAAAATACAACACCTGTTCTGCATTTGGTTTCACTTAAAATGATAGACTGGCCTCCGTTAAGGATGCTTTGTCTGCACCGAAAGCCGTTTTGGGAGTGTGCTTCGTTTTTAAAGTTCTGAAGTGGAATAAACTATAGGCTTAAAAGTACTGGACATTTCACGTAACAGAGGTGACATTTTCACGTTAAAGCTGCGGTGACCAGCGAATGCACTTTTAAAAAACATTTCTCACATAAAGCTCCAGCCGTAGTAGCTGTGGCAGAGCTTCGTGAGTTTTGTAACCCAATACCTAGCAGCCCCCTGCGACTACCCCCTCCCTCGCTGCCTTGAAATTAAACGTGAGTGTTGTTGGATTATGGGCCACGCCGAACTTTCTCGAAGCTTGCGCGCAACGTACCCTGAGCAGTCTTCTCCGAAACAAAGCCAGACTTGTTATTTCAACTTTGCGAAATCTCGAATGCACCTGATGTGCATTCTTCTTGTGCCAGATGCACGTTGGATTGATTAGCGCACGCGGCGGTGGCGGCAGCTTCCAGACTTAAAAATAGAACGGGCGCCCGGCGTATCATGGAAGCTGTTTGCGCAGAGCGCCGGGGCCGCAGTCACGTGACCGGCTTTCGCTCGCTCTGATTCACTGTTGCTGTTGGCCCCCGTCTAATTGCCCTTGCCCAATCGGGTAGGAAGGAATGCTGGACACATTGCCCCCCCCCCCTTTGCTATTTCTGCTATCTGAGATCGCAGACACTTAGGAGCTGCCTCGACGCTCGGTCGCTCTGCTGCTGCGCTAGAGCTGCCTGCGAGCCCAATGCGCGGTACGGCGCTCGCGTTTCTGCGACGGAACACGAGCGGTTTGCCTCGAGCGAGCCCCCCCCCCCGCCCTGCGTACACGCGCGTGCGGAAACGGTAGCCGTCTGGAAAACGCCACATTTCGGCGGACTCGAGTTGCGCAGGGGCGGACCTTGGCGGATTTTGCACGTGCGTACCGATGTGCGCGCGCACGAGTCGCGCGCTAACTTGAAGCCCGTGGAAGTGCGCGAAGAGACCCCGGATAGCGCGGCGGAATGGCCGACCGACTTCGTCTGCGCTTCGCGTCTGGACGCAGCCAAACGGACCCCACCCCCATGGCGCAGCCCAACCTCGCAGGTTGCGGTGAGATTTTCACGGGATTGTTCACGATTCCCAGGCACTGCGGGAGCGTGCTGATGACGGCCGATCCACCTGAGTATTCGCAGGAGGCCGACCTCTCCCCTTGCTCGACGTCGGAGCCGCCCCACCTGAAGCGAAGCTCGTCCATGTTCATTCCTCAGCTGTCCACGACCTGCAGCGAGCCGCGACGCAAGAAGAGCACCTCCATGCAGATTTCCCTGCAGTGCCGGTCGATCGACGAAGACGGCGCCGCCTCTCCGGACGGCGTCCACGGGAACGCTCCGCTTGTGGCGGACGCTCGAGAGGAGGCGCCTCCGGATGGAGCGCGCCGCCGCGTCCGGTCCTGCGACACCAAGTTCGGCCGGGCGTCCGTGAACGGCGAACACGTCGCCGCCAAGCCGCACGGCGTCCCCGCGGACGGCTTGATGTGCGGCGCCAAACAGAAACGAATTCCCCCGAGCGCCATTCTCAGCGCGAATGGGTGTAAACCGCGCGTCGAGAGGGCGGCCAGCACCTCTCCCTCGCAAGACCAACAACCAAACGGGGCTTCCATTCCGCAGGACTCTAGCTCCCTTCGCAGATGCTCGTCCTTGCTCATCTTTCCCCGGAGCCCGAGCGTTACACCGCCTCCCAGCCCCACGATGTCGGAGTCGCCGTCGCTGTCCCCGTCGCAACAGCAGCAGCAGCCGCAGCAGCGGCAGCAGCAGATCCAGCAGCACCAGGGCTCGGAGAACCTGTCGTTGTTGCCGCGCAGGGTCTTTCACCTGCCGCCCTTTCAGCTGCCTCCGACGCTGAGCCACATCGTGGAGCACCGGCAGGCCGAAATGTCTGCAAACGATGGAGCAGCTTCCACCGATGCGCTCGCCGAAGCGAGGGGCGGTTACGTGCGGTCAAAGCGCAGCTCCGTTGGGGGCGACGTGCACCGGATCAGGGTGCTGCCCATCCGCTGCCGGCCTAAGCCGGTGGACGCTGCGTCGACGACCTCCTCCTCCTCGTCGGCCACGTTACCCGTGCAGTGCCAGGCAAGGACCAAACCCGCACAGCAGCTGTGCCACGCCAAGGAGAGGACCGGTAGCCCCGGCAAGCAGTCGAGCTTTGTCGTGCAGCTCCAGAAACCGTCGGCGCCTGAGCGTGCCCCGCCGGAAAAGGAACCCGAGCGGGCTCGGGGAGGGAGCTGCGGGGATCGGTACGAGACTCTGGACGCCAGGCACGCGACGTACCCACGCATTCGCTTGCAGAGGAGCACGTCCGCCTGCCTGCCCTGCCGGGCTCCGCCCGCGGGCAGGAGGTTCGTGATCGAGGGCGGCGAGTGGAGCGGCGAGGGCACGAGCGCCGTGTGGGACGTGAGGAGGAGGGCCCGCGGGGATCACGAGCACCCCGACCTCCACAGGAGTTGCTCCCTGGAGGGCTACCCCGGCGGCCCCGCCGTGTTTCGGATTGAGCAGGACATGCGTGCCGGCTCGCCGCACCTGCGCATCCGACTGACGCGCAACGGAGAGGAGAGGGGTGCGTGCGAGCAGACGTGCCGAGACCCGTTTGATGAGATGATACTTTTGTCAACCCGAAATCGTGGCAAGGTGCGTGCTCTGTAAATTCGGACTCCTCTTGACACGGTGATTTTGATTTAAATGTCTATTGTCCCCCACGTCTGATGGTGGGCAGGGTGGTGCACATCACCGACATTACGTCCAGTGATTTCAATTCCACATTTTTTTGACGGAGGGCACTTTCTCCCCGCAGAACAACCACTACACTGGCAATATATTTATATTTTATATTGACCAATATCTTATTATCGGCTCAATGACCACTGAGAGCCCTCTGTCTATGATTTGGAAATTCCACGAAGAATATAAATTCCATATTGTTATGGAAGGGGCTTTCCTCTGTTGGAAAACCACTGTTGACATCACAAAGTGGTATTGTAATTTTGGTGACCCCTGTGGCAGCCTTGGACTTGTACGTCTCAATGACACACAGCCAAATCTAATCAGGTCAGATAATATTAATCCCGGTACTGTATTGTATGAAGCCTGTTTACATCGTGGACGCATGTATTTTAATTAGCAGCGTAGCATTCGTCAATTTGGTCTGCAGAAGCACCTGGAATTTGCTCATTATGAATCTCGAGCAGGGTTCTGCGACATGCCTGTCAATCCAGGGTCTCCTTACTCAAACAATGCCATGGAGCTCATCTCTGGTGGGGCCCTGGGCCCCTGGTGGACATTCCAAATTCACTGTGGTGGTGGGGTCCATTCGCTCCGTACAATAACTGCTGACAACATTCCACACAGCGATTGGTAATATTTTATCGATCCCAAAGGGATTTTTCTTGGACCCATTGATCCCCGGGATTATGAACTGAACTTTCTTTATTGAGAGTCAATTATTCTAACCACAGTCCCAACAAAGGTTACACAATGTATGTACATATAATATCTGCGTGTATTAGTAGGCTTCTAGAGAGAACTGTCTCAGTCAGTGGTGGTCCACCACTGACTGAGACAGCTCAGCTGTGTGGTTGAGTCACGAGAGAGCGTCAGGGTGGGGGTCACATTTATCAAACGAACAAACTTGAACGTTGTGCCAACAATTTAGCGAAAGTGTCCATGCAGGTCTCCTGTGAAGTCCCAAGCCCGTCAGCCTTCGGGGTAAAAATGAGAATCTGATTGATGCGGCTGCTGCTGCGGCTGCTGCGGCTGCTGCTGCTGCTGCTGTGTGATTGATGGGGATGTAAAAGATTTAGCGCGTCAACCGGCGGCCTGGCCACTACCACTGACAGCAGCGCCTTGGAATTCCAGAGCGTGAGCGAGAGCACGTGTGGCTCGTAAAGTGAAGAACACATTGTAGCCCGGGAGGTCCTTTTATTGGGATTTTAGGCTCCGCAATGGGAACACAAACATTATTTGTCGAGTCAATTCTGGGTTTTGGATTTTGAAAGTACTTTTACTCTTTTTATACAATTTTTATTTTTAGCGTAAATGTGTTTTTTTTTTTTAAGTCGGAGCCAAAGTTAATAATTTGCGTTTCCTCCACCTTAACAAAACAAAACTGCACGGTTCACGCGAGGCGGAGGCGGCCCCTGCGTTCGCGGTTGGTTCTACCTGAGGGCTTTGTAAATACGGCCAATGCTAAACTCACGACGCCAATTGGTTCTTGCCAACTTTTTCCGCCTTTTAATGTCCAGATTATTTTTATTTTACACTTTTAAAACCCAAGTGTTTTTTTTAGACAATATAGAAGCATCATATTGTTCAAATTCAAATGAATTGGCCCTTTTTGCCAGTATCAAGATATGGAGTGATACAAAAAAAATGGCTTTACCTTTTCTGGAAATGAATCCAGGAGGTGTGAAGATGTTTTGGCAGCCTTTGGTCTGCAGCACTATTTGTGTTTGCATGTTTTTATCACAAGTATCTGTGGTGAATGCAGACTTAATGCCTTGTAATAGGTGTTGTCTGTTTGGTGTTTGAACATCTTAACACCTCCTGTGCTTATGTCAGAAAGGGTAAAGCCTTTTTTGTATCATTCAATATTCAAAATCCTGATTGTGACATAAAAACTTAAACGTCCTACCTGTCAGACACATTTATTTGTCTTTTGGAGGCATGTTTACTTAAAGTAAAAAAGCGCTTGGTTGGTGTTGCATAATGCAGGTGAGTTTGTATCTCAAGGTACTTTATCCTGCAAGGGAAAGAACCCAGCTTCCGCTGACATCCTAACCCCAGGGTGGAGATGGAGCAATTCGTATGAATGCATGGGAGGCATGAGCAGGTGTTTTGTCTTCAGTGAGCTGGATAGTAGCACCAACACAACAACAACACATGCAGAAACCTCCGTGAGGTGTCCTGGTCTTCACTCTGCTCTGAGCATTTTGAAGAGCCTCCTCCAAAGTGATTGGTAGGAAGCAGGCCATTCGAGTGAAACACAGTGAGAATTCCTGCTGTGCCTCACCAGTGATGGCTTCTAATTAAAATTATTATTCCGCTTGATTACCCAGAAAAGGCTCACCGAGTCTTAACTTTTCTATAAGCAGGGTCTAGGGAAGTTTTGCAGCAGGAGGCCATGATGATGGCTGTGCGTTTCCCATGAAGTAATTTTGAGTAAATGAGCTAATTTGGACCATGATGCCGACACAAACATCTACTCTTCTTGGACTGACTTAGTGGGATCTTTAACGTCCACCTTAAAGCAGACGGTGCCATATTATCACAGTTAATGCACTTGCAGTATTAACCAGGGCGGCCTGCTGGTGTTGAACTGCGAACGCTGGGCCAGGACAGCGGGAGGGGGTCGCATTGCAGGCAATGCCAGGGCATGATCGTTGTGGTGAGGCCTAGCCAGTGGTTCTCAAACAATGAGAACTTTCATATTTTACTTTAACATGTCTTTGTATTACGTGAGACCTGGGTTCAAAACCCGTTGGTATGCAGAATGATTGTAACACATTCTTACATTTTAAATTGCGACGTAAAGAGCATTGGAAAAATCCATATTGGAATATCAGTTGATATGTGATAGTGGAGGGATTTATGTTGTTGACTGGCTAATGATTGGAATGGAGTCTGGCTTGGGGAGAGAGGGGTTTAGAGTGCCTTTGGAGGTTGTTGTTGTTGTTGGTCCACAAATGAAGCCGCACTGACAGGAGGCTTTTCTCCAGTGCAGGTGCAGATATGACTGGGAATGTTTTCGTGCTGTTTATTTTTAATCGCAGTAGTTGTCGCCCTTAGCAGCTTTTGAATGTTTGCAATAACATCGCTAACCTGCGGGTCACGTTTACCTCATGACTGGGCCAGATGTCTAATGAGGAAGTTGGCCACAACACGCACACACACAGACACGTCCACCATAGCTACCCACGGCAGTGAGTATGAGAGGACAAGAATGCCTTTTGTGCCGCTCTTGATTCTTCGAAGGGATGATGACGGCGGCACCTGGCGAAAGCGTCGTCGTCGTGTGGATTGCCATGGCAACGCACGTGCACGCGTGCGCCTGCCGCGTGGTAGAGGGGCGCTGGCGGCCACGGCATCGCGGAGAGAGCGGCGGCGGCGCCACCGCCGCTCGTGTCTCCCCGGCTATTTCTGGGGTGGGGGGGAGCGGCAGCCCCATCGGAGACCCGAGACGGAGGGCGGCGCGTTGACCGTTGGGTTCGTTCCTTCTCCTCTCTGGAGCCTGTGAAGCTGGCTTGGTGTCGGGCCAGGAGGGCCACGCTGGCGGAGCTTGGCAGAGCGTTTTCTTTTCCGAAATGGATGCCGGTGAAGTCTTAAGGGGATGGGGGGGCCCTCGGCTCTGTCTGCATTTGACCTTGGCCCAATCTGTCCGAGTCGTTCTGCCTAGTCGGTACACGCACCATACGTAGCAATAAAAAAAGGTGGTCGCTTGGATAATTAATTTCGTTGTTTTACTGTTTCGGGAGGATTTATCTCAAGGTAGCCTCTACGCATCTTGCTGATATTTAAAAATGGCACTGACCAGTGTGAGCAAGAAGTGTGGTGATATATCTTGCTTATTAATATTTTATTTCAAATTTAACCTTCTAGTATATTGGATCTAACCAAGCGGAATAATGTTTTAAAAATGACTTTTCCGAAACGGCACCCGAGTAATAACATGAGACAGCCCAGATTTATGAGAAAGTCCAGAAGATGTGTTTTATTGGAAAATGCAGTAATATATGATCAGGTATTACAGTGCATTTCCCCATTCTAAATATAAAAAAAATTCTCCCAGTGCATCTTAACACTGATGTATTTCAACGATGGTTGTGATTGAGTTTTGGCGATGCAGGGATTCTGTTTAAGTTCTATTTTTGCAGGAAGGTTTGCTACATATAGGGTTTATATCCAATTAAAAGCGTGTGATGGTATAGGATAGTGTGAAATGATGCTCCTTTAGCGTAGAGATCAGCGAGACGATTGTGACCTGCCTGTGTATAGTGCGAGTTTTCTCTTGGCACTCCATTTTCCTCCCACACAAACACTCCTAGGTGGCCAAATAATCCCAAGCTGGACCTTAACAACAAAGAAATGTGACGTTATTATACAATGTGTGTGCATTACATCTTTGCTAGTGCCACGATACTTTGGTATTGCATTCTTTGCTGGATTCCACAATCACCGCACAGTTTGCTTTGCAAATTCTGCACTGCATCCACGCGCTTTCAGAAGCGCTTCTGTGTCCGTCTGGAACGCTCTTCCTTCCGATATTAAGACGCCACTGGAGCTATGCACTTTTAAATCATCATCTAGGTTGAAAACTAATTTTTTTAGAACTGCTTTTTGTGTTTGGTTTGTTGTCTTTCCCCGCCACCTCCGATTTATCACACTTGGCTACGTATGGTGCGAAAGAAGTTCATCATGCATACATACTCGACTTCCAAGGTCCATTCGTACAGTATCCCACTATCTGGCTTTAGGCTTTGGTCTATGACCTCTGGGTTCCACTTTTTTGCCCATCTCTGTAGGCTGTCCTCCATCCCGCACACATGCCCTACCCATTAGAACCCATACTTGCTCCTCCCCATTGCATCCTGCGCTTGCTGATAACCGCAGTGCTTTCCGATCCAGGCAGCGGGCTCGGGTAGAGTGAGTGGATCACAAACGGAAGGTTGTGAGTTCAAATCCTGCCCGTGGCTTGACTCGTGAGAAAATCAACAAAATAACTGCTTTGTGTGTTTAGTGTGTCCTTCCCCAGCACCTCCTATTAGCACTTTTGGCTATGTACGGTGCGAAATAAGTTCGATATACTTAGATACGCACATTTGCTGCCACCATAATTCCCACCACTGGCTTTAAACGAGAGAAGTGCCACCTCAATGCTCGTTTTAGTAAGAACGAAAAAAAATGCCGACTTCTTTTTTTGCTTTGCCATTGCAATTGGGTTCCACTTTTCCGAGATGCTTTGTGCTATCCTGCCATTGGGCTGCTTACATTCTGCACATGAGCCTATTTTCCCGAGTTATTTTGAAGGTGAGTTTTCAAAGGTGCGGTTGAGCACGACCTGAGGCCGAGGAGCTTCCAGCTCGCTTGACACATGCTCTGGTGACTCAAAATTCGGTGTGTGATTTTGTTTACACATATGGCCACTGCAAAGCACCCGGTCTCAAATGTTTGTTACGTTTTACATGGTTGTAATCGCTACGCATTTATTTTGCAACATTTGATGCTGGCTCGTGATGGTGTGTACTTGTGGTCAATGTCACATGGTCTTTAACATGTACTTAACAGCTGGCGGTGTTATTTAGTGGCACCCTGCAAATGCCCGAGTGGTTCCAGGAATAAAATTGTCAACACTCTGCAGACTGAGTGGTGAGTGTCCCCACCATGAGGTCTGCCCCAGCTGCCTAACGATTAACATTTGTTTAATGAAGATGCAACACACAAACAGCCAATGTATCCCTTTATTTTGTAGCCAGCTATATTTACGCTCCGGCTGTATCCCACAGTTTGCCATGAGTTTGAACAGAGAATCCTAATATTGGCCACTGAGGGTTACGCGTTAAGTTTTTTTAAGTTTTGTTCACGAGGAAAAAAAAAGCCTCTAGCCTTTGAGTAATGTCACCGGAGTCGCTGCACTCCGGTGACGTTGAGACCCGAGCGATGCCCCCACGCTTTCGGTGGCGTCGCGAGAGTGAGGTCAGGAGAGGGCAGTGGCCGTGCCTTACGACGACGCCACGGCCTCCTCCTCCTCTCTCATTCACGAAGCTGCACACCACAGACGCACGTCCGACCGCGCGTGCGAGTGCCCAAACACATAGAGCTTGGCCGCGTATCTGTGAAACAGGATCCATTTTATTTTTTGGGATAAATTTTCCCTTAAGTGGCAGGCTTGGAAAATGTAGCTTTTCAAAATTCAAAGAGGCAAGTGTCCCATAAATAATCGCAGGCCATTTGTGAACGTCTCTGTACATGCCTTAGCTGTGCTTCTGAGCATACACAGGTGCTGCCTATGTTAATTGATGTTGGTTTGAGAAATTCCCGGTGGCTATGACCAGTGAATGGCTTTGGCTCGTGGTAGTACATGCGTTTTTTGTTAGTTAAAAAAAATCTGTCGCGTGGACTACGGTGAATGTATCTGAATGTTTGTTCAAGCGTGTCGTTTCTCTTGCATGTTTTTTGTACTCTACTTACACACCTACACAGCATTTGAAAACCAAAA
Organism: Lampetra fluviatilis; assembly: GCF_964198595.1. NCBI lineage: Eukaryota > Metazoa > Chordata > Hyperoartia > Petromyzontiformes > Petromyzontidae > Lampetra > Lampetra fluviatilis. The sequence continues at coordinate 14,329,138 of NC_136287.1, forward strand.
AAATATCCATTTCACGCATTAAATTTAGCCCTTTCCCTCCTGGGAATTGTTGTGCCCCCCCCCCCCCCCCGGCAGCTCAATTACTATCGCCTGCGTATTCTCAGATGTGTGCTTTTAACCTAACGGTCTTTTTTTTCTTTTCCGATGTGCACTTACAATACGTTGAAGTTGTAGTCGGGCCGCTGTGCAGGTGACCTCATGGGTGCCCAAATCTTTGTCCAGCGCATTGGTTGACGATGTTCCTCAATGATTGATCTCAACCTCAACCCCCCCAACCCCCTCAAATCAAAAGCTCATAAAACCTTACAGTGTTTGTTGAAATCAAGTTGGAGATAATGTATTGACACCACCTTGGACATTCGCATTGATCGGATCCTGATAGGTTTCAGAGTCATTAAAATGGTTTTAATTCTCTGCTGAAAATGAAGCAAGAGATTGGCTCTCGTGAGGTTTTCCCATGAGCACATGCGAGGCTTTAAAGCAGAATTTTAAATCGCATCCTTGTAAATTGCAGGTTATTTAATCAACACCAATTGCATAATGAATGCTATGCCGATATACCACAGTCATGTATTATACATTCACAGCTTTGCTTCATACAAAAGTGTCTTAATGTTGCACGGAGATCACTAATATTGGTTTCATTTTGACGTCGGTGCAGTTACCGCGTCGTTTAGAGGCAGGGTTATCGTTTATCGTTTTAAGGATTGCTTTAAAATTCTATTAAAAGGGCGGCACGCTAACTGAAACTAACGGTGCTGCATATAGAGCAGCAGATTTAAAAGGAGTTGAATTTCTGCGTCCAATTACGCTTCGTACGGAGACCTGTTCATCACGGCTCGCTATTGACTGGTCCCTGTGCAATGCTCGAACGGCATGAGCTGCTTTGCATTTTTGGTGAGATTGGATTTGCTTGCATTGTTTAGGAGTATTTTTTAAGTACTGAAGAGTGAAAATAATGTGTACGTGTGTGGAGACAGCGTTTCGGGAAGCAGCGGCGCTCTGGTTCACACGCTGCGCTATAAACCCGCTGGTCTCACTTAATTTCCCGGCCACAGCTAAAATGAGTGGAAAGTGATATGTGAGCTTACCATTACTGTATTGACTGACCAGCGTGGTGAAGTATGCTAATACAACCCCCCATGCCTGCCAAGGTATGGGAAGACTTTCATCCCACAGTGAATTGACATTCTCTAAATTATCATATTAATATACTTTCTTGCAATTGTAAGCAATGTAATAATGCCTAATTCAAGCACAGTGCTTCATGCCATTAATTAAAATAAAATTTCACAACGTATATTACATGTAATATGAATTCAAACAGCGAGGACTGGCTTTTTAGCTGTACCTTAACTTGTTTAACATAATGGGTTCATTGCCAAATATATTTTTACATTGTGGCTGAGATGAAGTAGAGATCACAATGCAATGGCCTACAAGGAGATACAGGATAAAGCCATATGCTCAATATTATTTCACTTTGTAAAATTCTATCATTTTGTCTGGTGGGAAAGGTACCGTGTGTGTGTGTGTTGTATCGGTGTTGCTGGGGGGACCACTGCTAACCTCTCTGGGCCTCAGTGTCCCGCTGGGCGCTGGGCCTTAGACCCAGCGAGGAGCCTGAACCCAGCCACCACCACATTTGCTGCAGCCATTCCCTGCAGCTGCATTGCTGCAGGGAACTTCGCGGGGTCTCGCTTATTTATTCTGCTTCGGTTCCATTTCAATGAAGCCAATTGTACCGAGCGGGACATTTTTCAGGCAAAATATATTAGCTCATTTTGAAAAAACTAAACGCATTTCGTAATAGCCATGTTCATTATGGCCCAGTTCCACGGTGTGCTGCGGTTTATAACAATATATCACCGCAATGCTTCCCTGCTCAAGCCATACAGGACCGATAGCCCAGAGTCTGTGTGGGAACTTCCACATTCCAATGGTGTAGGTGTTTCTACCTCTGATGGAAAGCAAATATTCAGTTGCATCCTTAATTTATCGATTTTCTGCTAAATGTTTTGGTTACGATTGTGATTAATGCAAGGTACAATTTGAACTTAACGAGATTTGTTACTTTATAAAAGCCATATTTATTTTATAGATCTCCTGCAAATGAAAAATAAGTGCCTGGGCAACAGCCACATTCTATTCATGTTCATATGAAATAAGAATGGATCTTGTTTGGGAACACAGCTCAAAACACGTAATAAACAGGCGCGGGTCTGTCCCATCTCCAAGATAAAGTACACACAAGTCCATAAAGCAGTGGGTGTTCCGAGTCGATATTTTCCAGCAGTATATTTTGTTTCTGTAAATGTGTCTGCTTTAAGATTTTTTATCCTAAATCTGCTTATAGCTGCAGAGTGAGGGCCGGGTTACGTAATCCGCTGGGGACTCAAACACAGCGGGATTACTTTCCAGCATTTGCTCCATGACGTGTGTCATGCTGTCCTTCATAGGTGCTCGTGAAGATCACTTGCCCCAAAAGTCTCTTCTAGGCTATACGGGGGGAGACCTTTGTATTTGTAGAGACAAGAAGCATTGTAATAGTTCGCTGGATTTGAGTGGAGAGAGTGACAATGATTTGCGGTTCACATACTCGATCGTTTTATTTCTTTTGAAACCGTGAGTGAGGCATGCATCTCACAGGTGAATGCATATACCACACGGTTCATGTGCAGCATTACGTAAGTTTATCTTCAAAGAGCAGCATGTGTTCAAGGTCCCCTTTCCACATGTTTGGTTACTTAAGCTACCTTCAGCCATTTGGACAGCCAAGTTGCACATGCTTACATATGTATAGAGGATAGTGGTGGATTTCTCGCCATATTCATGTTTTGAATATTTCCTCTGTTTCAGGAAACATTTGTCTTAATAAAATGAGGTCTTACTTAAACATTTATTAAATCTAGCCATGCAGGGATCCTATTAAGTTAATGTGACATATATTATGTATATGCATTTTTAAGGTAGTTAATGTTTAATTCCAAAATGAATGATCTCCTGTTATAATGTCATTCTCATTATTGTGCTTAATTACCTGGCAAGAGTCGATTAAGCACACAAGAAGTTCCTTCTCAACGAACACGAGGAAGACGTTTCATCGTTTACGTGCGAGGCTCCAACCGATACAAATATACTCATCAGGTTGTACATTTTGCTATCGTAGGAAAGTTTCAATAAATAATTAACGAGCGGTTTTACTTCGGAAACCAATATAACCCCGCACAGAACGCCACTGGAGACTACGCACTGCTCATACGCGTCGTGTGGTTCACGTTGATTATCTCCTTTTGCTGCCAGTTCACAATCAATTCTATCCTGCCATGTGATGTTTAAAATCCGTGCTATAAGAATACTGTAGTACCATGATGTACGATAATTAATAAAATAATAGTTGGTACCATAATTTATCACAATTTTGTTGTCTTGGACCACCGAATGACCTGGTAAAAATGTTGTCGCAAGACCCTCCACCGCGTGACATCGCCAAACAAAATAAATCGTCGCGCGTGCCACACGGACGTTTAATCCGCCAGTCGTTAATGTTTCAGCGCGGCAGTAAGTTAAAGAGAAATTCTCACAACCAGATTTAGCGGCCAGATTTGACTTTTCATCTGAAACTACATCAAGCATCTTAATGAAGATCTACGTGTTAACATGATGTGCTAACTTGGTAAACGAAGTAAAACAAATTACCGATGCAGGCTAAAATACTGTGAATTTTCGAAACATCGAACGTAAAGGAATGCCTATTTTACTCCAAATGAAGAGGGAATGCCGTGAAATGCATGCCCAGGGGGTGCTGTTGCACCTTGATCGCCTGTCCCGTCTCCATGATACCACGTTTGTTGTGCTGCGTTTATCCTGGTTTGGCCCAATCAGTTTGGTCTCCATGGGCAGCACTGCACCAACGCCCTTTCGTTTCTCCACCCCAAGGTCTAGAAACTGACCCAGGCAATGCACACTTATTCCCGGCAGGAAGCCAGGCAAAGGTCAGGGAGGTGGATGGTAGGAAAGTGGATAAGCCCAATGCTTTTCGTAAACAATCCATTCAGAATTTTGATATTTTTTAAACGTGGTCTCCGATATCATTAAAGTAACACGTGGATAATGTAGAGACACCACAACTCCACACTTGCGAGTGATTTGACTGAACTCGGGGCAGGAGCCCCGTACAATCCACAGAGAGACGAGCAAAGACGGTGGCCGTGAACTCCCCGTGAGCCTGGTGGCAGTGTTGTTCCGAAATGGCTTACGGCGACGGTAGCTCATGGGAATTGTTTCGCAGGTCGTAAGGTGATGGGTGTGAGTTACTCTGCTCCTAAAGCCATCACTGTGAGGACACTGTGAAGACGCTCCAAACCAAAGTGAGCTTTGTAATTGCAAACCCTTTTCTGCAAGGTTTACTGGTGCTGGCGGCACGCTAGCCGGGCCACCGTCGGGGTCAGCTCGCCACTCAGGAAACGCAGTGAAAGGGGTTCATTAGTTTGAATTCCACCTCTGTTACGGAACACTGCCTGGCATTATTTAAAGCATGTTAGCTGTAAGCGAAAAAAATCGCAAGGTTAGTCATTTTTTCATAGCATTACCCATATTCGACAAAATGTTTATAAATGCACGCCATATTTAAAAAAAAATGATACGCTGACGAAACTCATATTATCCATGCGGTTACAGGGGAGGACCAATGTTACAGATCCTATCATCCGCGAGGTTAGTCGCCATTGTTACTCAACCCCCACGGGGCAAAGAATTGTGGGTACACTGGGTATTATTGGACGAATTTGCCGCACGACTCTCCATATCCGCGAAATGAGCGCGTGGTAATTCAGGGTATTTAAAGCACAACGACTTAGCGTGCGAGCGCAAACCGCCACATGGCAGTGACTGGCACGCACAACGCTTGACCGTGATATCCATTGCCCCAACATCGGCTTTGCATTGCGATGCATTGCCTGGAATGTGGAGCACTGTGGAGAATAATAAGGAAAACGCGATCAACTAGCCGCACCGTTTGGGAAGCCGCTTAAACAGAGTGCGCCGAACGAGGGTTAAGAAAGGTCCACGCTCCTAATTAAATCTGCTGTTTCCATGTCTGTTTACAGAGAACACACTCTATTCTTAGGCTGCTATTTCTGGTGGCAGAAAAAGCAGCCGCCACTGTCCGGCCGCATAGCGCGGCGCTTCCAAACGACGCCGGCGGAGCCCCTGGCTTCCGCCGAGCGCCTCTCGAGAGCGCCTGTGCCTCCAGAGAGGTCGAGCTGCTCGCTCACAGCCGCGGCTTGGCCTCTGCCTCGAGTGGCACGGAGAACGCTGCTGCTCCCCGTGTGGCAAACTCCACAATGCAGGAGTTGCCCGGTGGTCGCCGGTGCGGCGAGGAATGACTCGTTGGTGAAACTTTGAGACTATGCGAGAGGCGCGCTGTGCGCTCTCACGCGCATTATTCTGCGTCTCGTTGACCCACTTAATTCAAACCCCTTGCCAGTGTTTTTCACCTGACTCCCATAATTCCTCCCATTTGTTATATAACTAATGTCCAGCACGTGAGCCGGCTTATTGTTATTTAGAGTCTTTTGAGCTCTTCATCAAGTTAATTATTTCCACTCCTCTATCTCCTTGGTGGTATTTGTTTTTCCCCAAGGGGGGGGGGGGGACCCCACTGCGCCACGCACGCCTCCGCTGTGGTGTGCAGTGGTTGACACCCCACTGGACTTGCAATCCGGAGGTCGCCGGCGATTCGATTCCATCTCCCGGTGTAGCTGTTGATATTGAGGGGCAAGTTTCTTCAATCCCCCCCCCCCCACACCTGCACACCGCCTCTCTCCACCCACGGTATAAATTGGTTCGCCGGAGTTAGTTGATCAGCAGATCGTGTGTGATGGGGTCAAGTGTGCGTACTCGCACCTGTTCCAAGATGCGTGGCCTTTGTCGAAGGGTAGAGTAAATGCTCTCTGGAGGTGTTGTTAAATCAGCATTGTACATATTTATATTTACGCGATCTAACGCAAAAAACTTTTATTATGGATAATGTTGGTCCCCAAAGCCTGCTACCTGTTAGACTGACCATGTGGAGGGGCTCCCCGGAGCTCCCTCCAGTGGAGGCCCAGACACCGGTTGTGGCAAGACATTGCAGGGCTATGCCTTTTAATTCTCTCATGTAAAGTGCAGGTATTCTTTTTTAATGTGCCCTTGAGTGTTGCTGTTAAGCAATGCAACAATTATATAATCGCCACCAGTGCGGTGATGGAACACACCTGTATGCCGTGAGCGCTGGTGATCCACACACAGATGTTTGCGAAACTCCCTTCGAGTGGGTGTCGCCACGAGAATGCGGTAGAACAAATGTGTGGACTCAAATTGTTTCCTCTGTATGGGATAGAGTGTTGCCCCCTCTCATGTGTGAGTTTGCTCTGAATTGTGAAGACTTGCATTCGTGGGCCGATAACAACCTTACATATGTAGAGAACTGCAGAGCTTGGGAAAATGTTGGTGCCGGCCGTCCTGGCGCTGCTTTCCCACCGGTGATTGTTTGCGCCTCTGCGTCGTTCCTTTCTTCGGGAGCGAGTGAATACTGCGCGTTGCGTGACGGTTGAAATTATGATTATTGTTGTCATGAAAACAACCCTCTCGGACAAACACGGTCCTGTTTGCAAGGTTGGCCTCGGTTGCATCACACTTTATTTGACAGCGCGTCAAATCAAGTGGAAGCGGAAAACCATTCATTGTGACAGTATCATATTGAAGCAAAGGGGGAAACATTGCAGTTTACCTTCTTGCGGACAGTGCAGCTCACAATGAAATAACAATCTGGATCATGCGGAGCTTAATAACAATAAACTCCACCTTTTGCGTGCTGATTTAGACACCCTCTTTATATATGCAATGCAATTCAAATGATCTTCCAGGTAAATGAGGAGTGTGCAACAGGTTAATTGAGCTGGCCGAAATGAACATTCAAGAAAATGAAACTGAGCAGCTGGAGTAGTTTGAGTCTTGTATATAAATGCATTAAATCAGAGCTTCATTCAGCAAGCGTGTATGCTGCTTGAGTACACTTTTGCATACCGCATATGCTTCTCTTTGTGTTAATATTTGAATGAAAGATGTCAATGAGTGTCATTAATTCAAGGAAAAAGATGCTGGGAACATGCAAATGAGGCTCTGGAATTTATCTTAAATTTCGTCCGTAAATTGTGGACATTGGATTTGTGGATCGCCTCCGTGATACAACCCTGCCGCGTGCACTGCTGCTGTTGGCGGGCACGCTGCTGCCACACACACCACGTGGCGTTGTATGAGAGGGGTGTGGTGTTTTGATAAGCAGCGCTGCGTCCGTGAGCGAGCACTCTGCCGTGAGCTCAGAAGGGACCAGTCGCGTGTTGCCGTCTGTCTGTCTGGCTGGCTGCCTCCGCACCTCTGTGTCGAGATGTTCTTTCTATCCAGTTTCTCCAGCGCTGCTTTAACCACATCCAGGGTGAGTGGCAACAATACTCTCATAGTATGTGCGTCTTATCAAATGTACGTTTCATTTTGATGTTAATATTTTAATTGCATAGATTGTTTATGTCCCGATATATACAAATGGACTTGTTACCTGCATATTAAGTATCGACAGTGATACAAGAGATATAAATATTTGTAGCAATTCATGAATTTCATCGTGGTCGGTTCACTTTAATTGTTTAATTTGCCTTTTTTAGTGCATTGTTATTCCATTCGCACATCAAATATGTATGATCTTGCATACCAATATTTAATTTAATCGAATCTGCTCTAGTGTAATTAATAAAGATGTAACACTTTTAAACTAATGTTTAAAATTGCAACAGCAATATTTTACACCTTTGTCAATCCGCTGCTGGATGAAGGCTTCCCCCCCCCCCCCCCGTGGTGGTTATATGGCCACTCTCCACACGATGGTTCATGCGGGTCGGTGAAGCGGGGGTCTGAACCAGGACTGGTGCAGGTGTCACTCGCCACTGATGTTAGCCGTGGGCTCAGAGTATCGCTCGGGTCGCCGGGTTCGTGACGGAGTGTGCTGCACATGCCCCCCTGTTTCTTCCAACATTATTTGTGATTTATATTAAGAACTTGCCAGCACTCCAATGAAAAAAAAACATTATATGTTGTTATTACAAGCTACTTGTGTTCCTAGTGTTTCTTCTGTTATGTTAGTTGGGGTGAGTTTTCTAAGGTTGTGTTTTGTGTGTTAAATCAAGTGGCTCTGATTGTGTACTATGGTCGATGATCCACATGTATTTATCCAGGCAGGAGAATTGGGGCTCTGTTTAATTCCATTTCAGAATCTGTCGGACCATCTATTGAGTGTAATTTTAACACGATTTCGTAAGTAGAATGAGTGTTGGTATGCATCTAATTGTATGACCTCAAACTAGCAATTGAGGTCATGCAGTCTATACAATATCAAGATAAATTTCAACCATTGTATGGCTAAAACACGTTCTTCATGAGCAGCGATTTCTATTTGCAGAAAAATGTAACTCTTCATCCGTTGACCTGCGATGATAATCTGCAAGCACTGCCCACGCCCTTTCTAAATTGGCTGCCACTGGCACGGTTTTCACGTCTGTTGAGCGGCGCTCTCTTTCATGAATCCTTTGTAACATGATGAGAGCGGCAGCACGGGATGTCGGCTCACAACATGCTTTGTATTGCCACCCTGTGTGTGGAGGCATGGCTTGCCTCAATAGCTGCACCCTTAGTGGCCTAATGCTGTTTGCTGTGTACAAAAACAATACCAAATCCCTTTTGAAACTACGAGCAACTCTATCCGAAAACAAGATGGTACAAGAAAAACAACCCCAAAGGAGGGAACGCCTGAGATTAGCTCGCATATGAGCAGGAGATGCCGTCGGTAGTAATGTGGGAATGCTTGAATCCAGCAGGAGCTAAAACGTGTCCATCACTGATCGTGGTTAGCAGTTGAGTTTGTAGAACAATGACTTTTGACAAGCTGGTACTGATTTTATACGTTATTTCGCAAATTGGGCCTATGCATTAATTGATGTGAATTTAGACATCTTCGAGCATTTGGTAACGGACACAAATACATTTCAGAGAAGCTGCTGATGATGTCTGTTTGTTCCTGTCCTTGAGTGTTTCTCATCTTGGCATAGGAAATTGGGGTTATTTTTCTAATTCTTAATGTAAACTTGCTTTGAAGCATCTGATATTAATTGGTTGGAATTGGCAACCCTTGTTGGCACTCGTACCGCCATCGCCTGCTGCTCGCATTCGGAGCGTTATTAAACGAGGCGATAGGAAGGCGCTGTGAAGGTAGACATTGTGCGTGCCACACAAGCACTGTGTGAGATCTTGCCTCCGCTATCCAGAAAAAAGCAACATTCGCACACACAGGCTTGACAGCCAGCAACAGCAGTGCCATTCCTGCCGCACGTTCGTTCGCACTGGGGTACTTTTCAATGACGCCTTGACAACTCGTTGTGACGGTGCTCGTGTTACCGCTGTTGAGATCCCGAGGCGGTGGTCTCGAGCCTGGTCACCGGCAATGATTCGAAGGTTCTATTGACAACAACATGGTGGGTTCTCACTTAAGTAGCGTATCGAGGGCTTTTCAGGGTAAACATTGCATTTAATTTGTGTGCTTGGTGGGGCAAATAATGTCAAAGCTTCCGTGAAACCGAGTGGTTTGCTTTGCAACCTGACCATCGCAGTGAACCTGAAGAAGCTTGATTATCTAAAACGTTAGTCACCATATATATTTCCATTTTAAGACTGATGTTATTCATGAGGTTTGTCGAAGCTGTATTGCAGTCACGAAAGCTTCAAATCAAGACTGTATTGGTTTGTGCACTGCGCACGGCTTTGCGTTTTTATCCTTGCTATTCAAGTGGGGGAGAACACTGTCCAGTGCCGCATGCCAGCCGTGCATTTCTTACCGAGCCAATATCTTTGAATTCGCATCGGGCTGCGTGTCAACAATTTGTCAAAGCAACCAATTCTGCATCGCCTACAACGTTTCACCCAGTTGCTATTTTTGGCTTATTCTGTCGGGGGTATTTTCCATTTAAGCAGTTAATATCAGCGAGACAATCCGTTTTATTTCATGAAAATATTGTGGTAACTCGGTTACAAAGCAATATGTTCGAGTGGTCTTCACACGAGCTCGTGTATGGCACACGGTGGAAGTTTTATTATTATTTAAATGTATTATGAAGGAAAATCGATGTGTGAATTGATAAATGTGTTGAGCAGGCCAGCCCGAGGACACATTTGGCCCCTGGTTATCCGTTACCGTTGCACTCCCCGCACCGAATGTTTCCATTAAGGTCTCTGAAGTTGAACGTGATATCTGGCGCCTATAAATAAATGTACGACTTGTAGCTTTAAACTGAAAAATATGACACCTTGGTCTTCACGGCACAGTCGTGCACTTGCAGAAGCTTTCATTGCCGAGTGCCTGGCTCCGTGTGACTTCTATTCTGCAAGCTGAGAAACAAATCTTTCTCCAGCTGTTGCACACACACTAGGATGTAAAAACATGGTGTAAAGTGTAGCCCTGTTATTTAGTTCACCCATTAATTACGTAGACTAACAAATCTCGTCACTACATGTCTTACAAATTCAGTGTTTTTCCTTTACTGAGTGTTGTTGCTCAAGTCACGTGGGGTTGTCTCGCTGTAAAAAGTGACGTTCATTTCACATCTGGGGTTTTCCTCCTCGAATCGGTAGGACGGCCCTCAGCTGACCTGCACAGGCATTTGAATGATAATTTCCAGGTGGTTGATCTTCGGTTGGAACGTGTTTGATGTTCCGAGTTTTCTGTGAACGAAACAAAACAATTGCAGCATTTCTTTTGACCCTCATTGGTGCAGTGGAGGGTGTCTCTGGAGACTTTTTCCAAACGAGATGTTCGGTCGCAAGGGATTCTCCAGGCGAACTGTATTTTAATAATAATAAGAAGAAGAAAAAACAATTTTCAACTTTTTCAGGATGATCACAAGAGACATTTCGTTCTTGTTCGTTAAATAACTCGAGGGAAGAAGAGCCTTGGTGTCATATTTATTCTCTCTTTTGTAAGGTACTGTGAATGGCAGCAGTGGTACGGTGTTTTGGTCTGTGTTTGTAACTGCACGACTTCCATCCCAGTCCCAAGGTCAATATTAATGAACTAATTAAAGCACAGTTTTTTCCCCATTACTGAGTATTTTATTTTCTATTCACCTTGGAAAAAAGCATTCCACGTTTAATAATTTAATATTCATTAAGTGCTAGCTATGTCCTTTGCACAATGTAAAATATTTTCTGCAAAGGTTATTTGATGCTGTACCCTGAGTGTCTTGTGAATTAAATAGTGCAGTACATGTGATAACTCTGGCGGTGATTAAAAATGTTACGTCTCAACTGATATTAATTATTGCTTAACTCGCATGTGACGTTGCTTGGTTGTTTGTTTCAGACGAGAGATGACTTCCTGGGCCAGGTGGATGTCCCGCTCGGCCACCTCCCGGTATTTAGCGCTGCATGCACTGCAATCGGAGGGTGACTTTCCGTTCGTGGTCAGCTGCCAATTTAGCAATCGATGCTCGCCTCTTTCTCATCGGAGCCGTTGTCTTTTCCACGCGTGTTACGAGTCCCTCGAAGCAAACCCAATACGTGTAGCGCAGCACTGCAGAGGCGTACACTTGGAGGCGGAGTGGCGGTGCAGTGGTTGGCGCAGTGAGCTAAGAACCCAGCAACCGAATAAAATTCTCAGCCGTGGATAGCGTGAGTGGCAAGGGCTGTCTGAACCGGTCCTACGATTTACCAACCCACACTGGCCAATGTAGTGAAGTACAGTCACACGTCGGGATGGAGAGGCCTTCATCCAGTAGTGAGTTGACAAAGCCGTTTAATGATTAATATGCCTTGTCACGGTTATCGCATCCATCTTTCACCGTGTATCATCAATGTCTGCTGTGCGTGGCACATAGGTTAATGCTTAGCATGCAATCTACAAAAATAATTCCATGCAGTTGGCCAAACAACCCAATATAGGGCCACAGAGCTTGGGCAACTATTGGCACCAGTTCTCGCTGCCTTTCCGCTTGTCCGTGCTGTCAGCAGAGATGAGCACCTTCCAAACACCGGTGCCATTTAACTAATTGCGTGGGCTGTGGAAAGCGATTGGCACCATTAACCATAGCCAGTTCTCTCTTGTGCACAACACGAGTGATAACAGCCGCTGAGGTATTCAGGGTCCTTTTCAAAGTTATCTCTGGCCAATTTCAGATAGCATCAATTGAGAAATATGCTCTTGCTGTTGCCCGATACAATTCAGACATCACTAACAAGCTGCATGCTTGCTATGCCACGCAAAGCAAAGTTTTTTTTTGAGAAATTGACCGTATTGTGTTTGCACGGAGCTTAACTAAGGTAAAGCTGCGTTCGTTTTTTTGTTGCAGACTGAGGACCCCACCAGGGAGAGACCGTACACCTTCAAGGACTTCCTGTTGCGGCCACGGAGGTAACATCCCCACTTTAAAAAAAACATTTGAAGTGAAAATGGAATGTTTGTTTGGTCCACAACGCTCTCACGTGCAAATTATGTATATGGGTCGTTTCCACTTTCCGTTACAAAGAATTAATATTGTTATATTTGAGTTTTTTTTATTTAATCTCGAATTGTAACCCAATTGTGTAATTTGGCGTCATGTCTTTAGGATAAATACATTTATATTCAGAATTCAGAAAGCAGTGATGGAACAATAGGTTAGGACATTTCCCCAGAATGATGGTGTACAACTACTTATGGGTTTAATAATCACAGGTGGCCGATGCGTGGATCAATCATCCAGACTCGCGACGGTGTCCGCTCATTGCTCAGCAATGAGCAGTAGCTGCTTGAGCCACTCTGCCACTTCCAATTTGCAGTAAAAAAACTCGACCCTTTCCGCTGGGCCCTAATCTGCCGTGTGCGAGCAAACGGCGACCTCCTGCACATGCGCAGGAAGCAATGCTCTTTGTGGACGCGCAAGGTCCGATGCACATCCCCTCATAACGCGTTGATAATTATTTAACGCTTCACGTGTTCTGTGTGGGTTGTTTATTTTCCCCCGTGTAACTGCAGTCATAAATCCCGGGTGAAGGGCTACCTGAGGCTCAAGATGGCCTACTTGCCCCAGAATGGCATAAACGAGGAGACCCCCGAGCAGACTGAAGAATCGGAGGTAATCCGTCACCTCTGTGCGAGTGTGGGTTGTGACGTTTGACCGTGAGATGTTAACCGTCTCGTACGTGGGCCCTTGGCCGTCATTTGTTATGCATCGCATCCTCGAGTCCGTGTGCATTCGTGCACTGTGTACGATGCTGGAATTGTCCGTACTGTATTCTGTGATGTGTTGTTTGCTTGGCTTTTAGCTGTGCAGAGAAGGGGGTCCTTGATAATTGCCTACTCTTTTATTATTCATGAAGAATTTTCTACCCTTAATGGAATTGAAAATTACCAGAAGTGCAACTCGTGTAAGCCAAATAAATCTCAGCGGCTGTCTCCGCCACTCTGCTGTGTTCACAAACACGATGTCCCCCTTAGTGTGTTTGTGTGACACGTGCCCAGAACTTATTAATCTTGCTCGATTAAATCTTGCAAAAAAGTATGGTAATGCCAAATATAAATTGTTATCTGTATCTCGTTGCGCATGCAGACCGATTGAAACATTTCTTGCACATCACCCAATTATATTTGAAAAATTATCTTTTTAAAATTATTTTGCTTTGAGGAAAAATCTCCTTTATTCCTCATCCGCTGCTGATTGGCATTTCAACATTTTCACAAAGCCACCGACGTTTCCGAAAATAAATGTGTGACGACGCTGGCGGCTTGGCATTGTTAAATCATTATTACAACTTACGGGGGCGAGAGACCACCCAGAGGAGGCCGTTGTGCACGGGACGTCCGCGATAATGAAACGCAGTGAGGCTGGCATCGGCCGATGGGGAAACAAACCTGTGCCAAGAACAGCAGCAACTAAAAATAAACATGCGAAAAGATAAGTGCACCATTTTACATAATTTTAATAGAAATTCATATCTACATTCTTCAATAAAGGGAATACTAACCCGATACACACTTTGTTATAGCCCCATCTTTTGATATTGCCGCATCTCATTACCCAACGGTGTGCTGTATAAACCCAGCACGTGTAATTAGCCCATCGTGCGTTGTGAGCCTCACCGTATGTTACAATATGCTGTGTTAAAACCTCGCTGTCTATTTCATTATTACGCTTAGGTTAACCGGGAAAGCTTCGCTGGGTCTCATAACTTTTCCAGGAGGGTCCTGATTCATTTTTGCAGTAGAGGAGGATGATTGCCTTGTATATCCAATTGAGTCATTTGTGGTGTAATTCTTCAAATTGGCAAATTTGGACCTCACGACACCAGCGCAACAGTGGCGTACTCTTGCGAATGACGTCCCGGGATCTTTAACGTGCACTGTTGAGCGCGCAGCACTCGGTATTATTACGATTGCTACACCTGCGATAATAACCGAGGCGGCCTCTTGATTCCAACCGTGAACTTCTGCAACAAGCAGCAAACGCGCAACCCCTTGGCCGCTTCACCGAACCCGTGTTCTAACCCCACCGTGTGCTGCGATCCGCTGTGCGTTCTAACCCCACTGTATGCTGCTTCCCCGCCGTGTTGCGATCTCCCGCGCGCGTCTTAACGCTGCCACGCATGTGACCCTGCACACCGCCAGCAGCCCGGCTGGGAGGTGCTGGAGCACCCGGACGCCGCCGCCACCCAGCGAACGAACGAGCAGCAGCTACCGCCGCTGCCCGTCGACTGGGAGGAGAGGCAGGACAACCTGGGCCGCACGTACTTCGTGAACCACCGCACGCGCTCCACGCAGTGGGTCCGCCCCAGCACCGTGTAAGCCTTGCACGCCTCGCCCCTCCCTCCAGGAAATGCCACTGGGGCAGCTCGTGTTGGGTAGATTCTAAAATGAATAATTATAATGCCCCCTTTGTTTATCAGCCGGCTCGGCTCGGCTCGGCGGTCGAGCGAGCGGATCGCATTCGGAGGGTTGCGAGTTTGAATCCCGCTTGGCGGTTGATTCGGCCCCTCGTGCCTCGTGGGGTCGATTTAAATGGGTGCCACTTTGCGGTGAAGTCAACGGTGGTTGTGCTATGAATAGAATCGTCTCCGCCATAGGAATGTGGAATTTCTGTTCCACTGGTCTCTCAGGGCTTTAGCCAAGACATGAGCACAGCCTCGATGCTCATTTGAGGAGGAACTCGCTTTGATGTATTTATCTAGGAATGCGTGCAAATGAATTATAATCATAAATTGCAATAATGCCATGTGTTTTAGAAGGTGCATTGGGATATTTTACCGATTCCATTAACGAGTGCATTTCATTGTCCCTGCTGAGTGTGCCGAGTTGACCCCTGACCAAATATTATACTTATTCTCTTTGGTTGTCCAGGAAAGCACCTCACCGAGTCTCAAGATTGTTTTTTAGGATGGTCCCGCATTGGGGATGTTTGACCAGTTACATCCGTCTGAGTGTTTGGCTTGTGGAAGGAAACGGAGTACCTGAAAAAACCCCAACACTTACGAGGCGATCGCGTTTCAAGCTCCGCACAGATGGGTTCAAGAACACATTTGCTCGACTTGCCACCTCCTAGGCAGTGCTTTTTGAGTGGCCTGGCATTGCTTAGCGGGAGTGGGGGGAGTGTATTTGAGTGAATGCCCATGATGGAAACACAGCGTGGGAAGGCTGCCCAGATTTGAGTGCAGGAACTGTGATGCTTGCTCTGAGCCTCCAGGACAATGAGGCCCCAGAGTCACCCCACCTTCTTCACGGCCACGCTTTCATCTGTTGCCATGCAGTCTCATATGCTGCACGTTTGTATTAGTAATAGTTAGTTTAGGTGACTCGCGTACTTATCTCCTAATTTTTCAATTCTATTGGGTACTTATGTAATTTGACTTTTGATGATGCGAAGGGTAATTTGCGTGGTATATATTTGTTTAAGTGATTGTTGGGGAGCTCACAGGTATAGAGCTGTGGGCTCGATACTGCCTTTTCTAATTGCCCATTTGGTATTTGTAATTCAGTTTTCAATACGTGCGAAGAATTTTCAAATTCCAACCTCAAATACAATGTTTGATGTGTAGATGATGGTCATTGTGACCTCCCTTTATAGCTGGTTGATCACTGATGTTAGCCACCAGTGTTGGTTAAAAATAATTAACTTACCTGGAAATATGTCCATTTGTTTAGTCGAGACCGTGACCTTTCTGTGTGTGTGTGTGAGATGGAGGGTGTCATTTGTGTGCAGCGGTGGTGTAGCGGTTAGCGCTACGCTGCGCTACGAACCCGGCAACGCGAATTCGATTCCCGCTCACGGCCAACACCGGTGACAATTATCTGAACCGGTCCTGGGCCTCCCCTCGGTCGACTCAGTCTCAAATGAGTACCTGGTGCGATGTGTAAACAGAAAGGTCACTGACAAAGGCGGCCGGCCGTGGTGCTGGCCACCCACCCCCTCGTGTGCTGTGCCGGCCATCATAGGTGCTCGCTTAACAGCACTTGCCCCAACATTATCTTAAGGTTATATAGAGTTTTTTGTCTTTGTCATATGTACGTGTGAGGGATGGTGACAAAGTGGAGCTGTCGTGTAGTGTTTAGCACACTGCGCTTTGAACCTAGCGACACGGGTTCAATTCCCGCTCACGGCCAACACCAGTGGCAATTATCTGAACTGGTCCTAGGCCTCCCCTAGGTCGACTCAGCCTCAATTGAGTACCTGGTGTGGTGTGTAAACATCGTCACGGAGGAGCGAAAAGCGGTTGGGCGTGGTGCTGGCCACCCAGCCCCTCGCTAACAATACTTGCCCCAACAGTCTGTTAAGGCTATACGGAGGATCTTTGTTTTTGAGGCATGTGTGTGCGAGGGACTGACGTGTGTGTGTGTGTGTGTCTGTGAGGGAGGTTGACGTTGTGAGTGTGTGCGTGCACAGAGAGGCGACGCCGGAGTCGGAGACGCACATCCGGGAGATCGACCAGCAGGCGCAGAACATCTTCCGCTCGCGGCGGCAGATCAGCGAGGACGTGGAAGCGACCGACTCGCGGGACAACTCCGAGGTGCAGCAAGGCCCTGCGCCCTGCACTTGCCTGTCTCGACGTCACGTGGGCCCCCGTCTCCCATGTTGACTCTCGTCCTCCCGATGGTTTCAATTACCTGAACGGGCTGGGAGTCATCGGAGAGCCACACTCATATTTTTACTTTCTAGCTGCTGCAGTTCTCTTAAAGTGTGCCTGTGAATTCCCTTTGTCTCCATGTCTCATCTGCCACTGTGTGTGCAATGAAGGTAGGAAACATCTGTGCAATGATGCAGATTAAAGCATTTCTTTATCGCTTGCAACATTATTGAAGTTGATGAATCAACTTAAAACTGTGGTTTATTCATTCGGCCCCTTTTTAAAAGCAGCGGTTTTCCCCCGCGCATTCTGCTTTGCGAAGGCAGGAAACCCCCGGCACTGCTCGGTGGGAAAACTTGCACGTGTCTTTTGCTTGTTCAGTTTTCCCACGGGACCGTTACTGTTGACCTCCCACAAATTGATACTCGTTTAATGAGCGCTCCAGGGTCGAGCGAACCCGTGACCGAGATTTAAACACGCAGCCTCATCGTTGCACGTCGAGCAGTCTGCTGCAGCACCCCTGCTGTGCGCGTGTCGGCCCAGCGTCTCCGTGCACGACATGCACGTTTCTCATTGCTGCAAGAACTTCGTTTGGTTCTCCGAGACTCGGGGCATCGTTGAGCCCCGAGCAGTCATGACCGTGTGACCCCCGCCCCTCCGTGGTGTCACCCTTGCTCCGTGCAGCTGAACTGGGAGCTGCTGGAGCCGGTAGCGGAGAGCCAGCCGAGCACCGCACCGGAGCCGCCCGTCCCCCCGACGCCCCCGCCCGCGCCGTCTCCGGTGCCCTCGCCGGCCACCTCGCCGGCGCCCTCGCCGGCGCCCTCGCCGGCGCCCGCTTTGACTACCCCACCCCCGCCCTCGGAGAGCCCCGAGCCAGAGCCGCCCTCGGCGGCGCTGTCCGACGAGCTGAACCGGCGGCTCGAGGCGGCCAGCGTGTCCGGCGAGGAGGCCTCGTCCTCGGTAAGGCTTGTGTGCGACCAAGAGCAGTGGAGAATATTTAAACCGGTTTTTGGCCTCACCTAGGTCGACTTGGCCTCAAATGAGTACTCTGTGCGGTGTATCAACATCAGCACTGGCGAGACAAACGCGGTTGGGCGTGGTGCTTGCCACCCAACCCCTTACGTGTCGTGCCGGCCTTCATAGGTGCTCCCTAACAGCACTTGCCCCAACAGCCTGTTAAAGCTATAGGGGGAATCTTTGTCTCTGTTAGTATGTGGGAAGCGGTCGTGCGATGGTGCGTGCACTGCGTTACGGACCTGGTGAGCTGGGTCATCATCAGTAGCGAGTGATTTTCTAAAGGATCCTGGGTCGCCCCCAATTTCAACTCGGCCTTATTTGAGTACCTGGGGCGGTGTGTCACATCAGCATTGGTGATACAAAGGCAGCTGTGCGCGGTACGGAACAATCTACCCCGTCATGTGCCCTGCCGGCCTTGAGAGGTTCTCGCTAGAACGCTCGCCACAACAACTTGTTGTGGCTGTATTCGGGGTCTTTGTCTTTGTGGGACGCATCACTGCATGAAGAAAACTTGGACTCGTGTGATTTACAGGATGTTCCGAACCTGAATTTTATTGCTTTTGAGTTGCACACATTTAATTGAAGGATTTCGTGCAGTGATCTATTCGTGTTGCCCATTTAAATGTCTCCCAGTTTTCCCTTTGACAAAGAGACTCGTCTCAATGGGCATCTGCCTGGTTTTAAATAAAGCCGTTCGTATGATTTGATGGAGTAGATTGGGGACACCACCGCTGCCAGTAATGGGGGGGGGGGCTCGTAAAGGGCGGCACTGGGAAGCTGGCAGCAGCCACCGTGCGGTAACAACAGGAGGCAGAGGGGGTGACGCTCATGACCATGAGTGCAATTTCAGGCAGATAAAGCGCAGCGTGTTGGCACAGAGACTGTAAATGGTGCGTTTTATAGTTGATCCATCACCAGGGCAAATGGACTTCTCGTGTGTGTTTTACATGTAGCATACACGTAGGCATATAGGTATTTATTACTTCGTATTGAATGTGCTTTTATAGATGTAGCGATCAGACTTTTGAAATGGGAAGTGACTGTGCTCTAAGCACACAGATGTGTGTATTGTGAGAGACCGTGGCAGCTCTGCCAGGGTGAGGCAATCCTTTTAGTGGAGCAAATTTGCATTTGGTGTTCTGGCAGCCTGCCTGGTAGTGCCGATGGTGAATGCAATGACACTAAAAGTTACGTATGTTTTGTTTAAATTGTGTTCTTCTGTATGACGCTATCGCAACAGTCATGCATTGTGTAATTGATGTCGGCTGTTGCGCTTTGCGCGCTCGCATGTTTAGCAGCTGTTACAAGCAGTGAGCACACTCATGAAACATTACATCTGCATGTGCTCAAAATCGCCTGTGCCGTTTGCAGATGTTGCTGAACGGACGGATACGCTCATCCAGTGTCACTAACCCAGAACCGCCACAGTCCATCATGGTAACAAACAATTCCGAGCCCCATACCGCAGTCACCTTTCACGCGTAACACAGGTGCCGTTGACGTATAACTGTCATTGTTCACCCCCCCCACAGAAACCACAGGCTAGGAGGATACGGTCATCCACCGTGACAAACGGTGAACTTGCTCACTTTCAGAGGGTAAACGTCGCCAAGAGCCTCCAACCGCGCCACTTGCGTCGTCACTCTTCCAACGCCGCTCTTGTGATTTTTTTTTGTAACCACGTGATCCAATCACTTTCCTGTTTTTCTTCGGCGGATTTTCTCTCTCTCTCTCTCTCCCCTCTCTCGGGGGACCAAGGCAAAGTGGGAAGCTTTATAGAGAAATGACCGTGTGTGGTTTTTTTTCCCCACTTTCCATGACCTAATTTGCTGGCCAGCTCCTGCACCTGTCTGTGTGCTGTCTGGCCGGGGCCGCGTTGTTTCGCGCGAGCGCTGGCCGCAGTCCCGGCGCGAGGGAACGCCGCCAGGCAAACAATCGTAGCGGCCGGGAGGGGGGGGCAACCAGCCCAGTTGGAGCAGGGGGGAGGGGCCCAGAATGTGGGAGGGGGGGCGTTCCCACCCCCCCTTCACCCCCCTCCTCGGTTCTCACCATCCCCAACTTGAGCCGAGTGTTAAGCCCCTTTTTTGGACGAGCCTCATTAAAACATCAACATACAAAACGATGAACAAAGAAGCTTTACAGAAAGCCTTGCCACTACTAGAAGAATAATGTCTGAAAGAAGCCGGTGCCGTTGCACGTGCTGCAGTGCTACGACTGTTGGAGCTTTGCTCACTGTCGCGAGGCTGTAGGTGCCGAAAGAACATTTGCATTTCAATCCTCCGACAATCAGACTTGTGTGACGGCCGTATACGTGGATTTGCGTACGAGAATTCAGTGCAGTAACTTCCTTAACGATGTCTGCATGGGAGGACATGTTCCTCGTGTTTCATTTCATGTTAGTCTAGAATCTTGGTTTCATCCAAAATGTATTTAAACACACCTGTCCCATTAGACATGTTCAACATGATTATCTTTGAGGCGCAATAAGCACGTGATATCGTCAGTGCTAAAATGAGAATTTGCTGATCGTATGCAGGGGTTGCTGACGATCTTGCATCCCCCCCCCCCCCCCCCCACGTTTAGCGTTCACCAGCGTTTATTGCAGCCGTGTCCATAAAGTGCCACGTGCAATTACACGAAGCTCGCAACAGCCGTACTTTAGCCAGCCCAACTAAGATTTTTTTTAACAAACTTGCACTTGGTCAGCCATACATTGTAATTATTCATAAATATTTAATGCTTAGAAACACATTTCATGTTAGCGGGGGGGGGGGGCAATTAAACATTTATGCAAGACGAAACATGAATCAATTCCCGTGAAACTCTGTCTGCTGCAAACTGCATTGAGTTCACTGTAGACAATGGGGGGAAGGTAGGGGGTGGGGTGGGGAACCCTCTTAACCAATCAACGCCTGCATGTCATCAATAAAATCCTATTTTCTTGTTGAGTGACACATTGTATGGACGAATTAATGGAGTTTGCAGACACGGAAGCCAGATTGTGAAGTTTCGTCAGAACCAGCCGTGGGCATCCGGCCGTGTGGCTCGGGCAGAAGGTTGCACAATCAAATCCCCCACGAGGGGCTAGCGGGGCCCACGAGTGGCGCCCTTGTTGCTCATTCGAGCCGGGAGACGTTTTTGGCTTGGTTTCGTTTTTTAATAGTGTTAGACTAAGTAATGTTACGTGATGTAGTCTAAGAGAGATCTTGTGGATTTCAGGTCCGTTTACAATTCGGCAGACGTATAGAATGGAGATACTCCGACGAGGCTTGCATCGGAGTTTCCTACGTTTTTTTGCATTCTACAGCTCTATCTGCTGAATGTGATAAATGCCCTTAGAGCCCTCTCTGTCGTGCTCTCGCAATTTGTACCTGCGATGAGCAAGCGCAGATAGTGGGCGGTAGTACGCGTCGCCCGGCAATGTGAACTTGAAGCGCCAGGGGATGGGGGAGAAGACTGGCATGAAGCGTCTCACGTCCTCCGCTCTCGTCGGTACTCCGCTATCGAGGGCCCAACTAATAAGCAAACTAAACTCTGCTACTGCTTTTTCCCTTGTGTGGTTTCCCTTACTGGCATCTCCCTTTACACTCTTCCCCTGTCCTGGGACTCGTACACCGCTCGTGGTGGTGGTCGTGGTGGTGGTGGTCGTGGTGGTGGTTTTAAGTAAGCAACCGTTACAGGGGTGCCCTGTTGTTCTCCGCATGCTGTACTTGGAAAGGCATCGGTCTGCGGTTAACCCAGTGGTGGTGCTCTCATGGTTCTAACTTGCCGCTGGTTTCTTTGTGCAGGGTTTTATTTGTTTGCGCTGCCCTTGTTGCATATTTGACGCGCGTGGTATTGCTGCATCTGCTTCATTGAATTATATTTAAATTGCGCTAGAATCTATATAATAATGCGTAAAAAACACAAACAATAACATTGTTACTTAAAATATACAGTTCAACAATGATCTTCACCTTCCATCGATTTTTGCAACAATTTGGTCAATTTAGAGCACTAATGACAAGTATTATACAATCTTAAACAAAAAAAATTGAGCAAATTGATCATTACTGTGTCAAAACGGGTGACATTAGCAATGTGCAGTGTTGCCAAGCACTATTCCCTGGCCATGGCTTAATGGATGTGATGCAATAGGAGGCGACATTGCTGCATACATGGAGCACCACAGTAACAAAAAACATTCTTAAGTCATTGACTATTCATAATTGGTGGTGGAAATGCAGAAACGCAAGGCCCATTGTGTTAGCTGTGATTGTGTAGCTCATGGCGTGGCAATAAACCACAATTGAGCACAACACTGACATGTCTTTACGAGGATTAATATTCAATTTTACCTCAAATTATCCAAGTGAGTCATGCCAGGTTGTCTAAAGCCACCTGTGATTAGGTGTGGCCACATCTACTTCGGTGAATGTCGGTGTAAAACTACATAATTACTCTTCTTGGTTCTTTCGGTAAAGTCACGTAGAAGGGAAGTAATAAAATAAGTAATAAAATAATAAAAATACAACATAATAAAATCAATTATTTGATTTTATTATGTTTAATTTTTATTATTTTATTACTTCCCTTCTACGTGACTAATAAAATAAGTAATAAAATAATAAAAATAAAACATAATAAAATCAATTATTTGATTTTATTATGTTTTATTTTTATTATTGTATTACTTCCCTTCTACGTGACTTTACCGAAAGAACCAAGAAGATGAATCCCTGCAGTCACGAAAGCTTTAAATCGATACATAATTACTCCGTGTCCCTGCCTGATGGGAAATCCCACTTTCAACAAAAATCCCAAACCGTCTCATTTTCCAACCAAGTAGAGGCAACCCTCCCACAGCAGCCTGCAGTCAATTCGAGGTACGTCTTTACCTTTTACGTGTAGACCAACCGTTGTAGTAGCCACTCATTCTAGAACACGTTGAGGAGAGAGGGTTGCGGCATATCCGCGTACCGCCGAAGCAGATCGTCGCATCCCCACGCAGAACCGTTCCCCGCTTTGGCCACCGCCGTTTGTAGTTGGTAGGCACCGTCATACCATGGTCAGGAGGGAGCGGTAGCACTGCCTGTTGTGCCGCCCTGCCGGTGAGCCGCGGTGATGCCGTGCCCGGGCCCTGCCCCCCGCGTGCCCTGCAGGTGGTGGTGCCGCAGGCCTTCACCACCCCGGGGCTTCCACCGGGCTGGGAGGAGAGGAAGGACGAGAAGGGGCGTTCCTACTTCGTCAACCACAACAACCGCACCACCACGTGGACGAGGCCCATCGTGCAGGTAGCAGCCGCTCTGCTTGGGCAGTCCGCGTGGTACGGCGTTCGTGGAGGTCGCAAGGAGTGGTCGCTGCGCATTGATTTGCCGTGGTGCTCAAAGCTGACGTTAAAGTGTTAAATTCACGCTTGAGAAAAATTAATTAAACAAAAGCAGTTCCATTGCTGGATTATTTTTTCTGCCCGAGGACGACTGCTTGTGTTGCGATCGAAACGTCGTGATATATTATTTTTTGTTTTATTTTATTTTTCTACCTACGTGACTTTACTGAAAGAACCAAAGAGTGTCTTGGTAAAAAATGTTGGTCCCAGGTCGGGTCTCTGTTACATGAGAGACCCTGCTCCCAATGGTATCTCGCCCACTTTTAAATTAATTCCCATTGATTTATTCAATTGTTGACCGGGCATTGTCTTCACTTAGTCTCCATCAGGGTCGATAAAATGAGTAGTGCTTTGCGGAGAATCAAAACTCATTCGTTCTTTGGGATAGACTGGGCCATTTAAGTTCTGCATTTGTAACTCGTTCCCGGGGGCTTTGGGCACCGCTTGTTTGAGCAGGGGGACGACTTAGATTTTTGGATGTTGACCGGATCACTTGGAAGGGCACACACCTCGCGCTGACTCTCCCGACCTCTGGCCAATGTTTCCGAGCAGCAGGCCGACTACGCCACGCAGGGGGCCGCCACGGCGGGGGCCTCGGCCCCAGAGGGTCCCTCTGCGCCCATCCGTCGACCCCGCAGCCTCAGCTCGCCCGCCATCCAGGAGGTGAGTGCCGCGTTCCGCCAACGTAACCAAAGCGCCCCCCACCCCTCCCCCTGGGAGCCGCACGTTCGTGCGATCACCGACACTCACCGCCCCGCTGCTGCAGGGCCAATCCCGGTGCCCAACCTGGATGGTGGCTTCGTAGACGTCAGCTGCCGTGCCGTGCCGTGGAGGTACGAGGTATGCGTGCGCTGTACCAGTTGGCTGGGTACAGACCTTGGTCCTAATGGTATGTTTCCTTGTAATAATACAAATTCTGAAAGTATAACCAACTTAGACAATGTTAGTAAATTAATGTTTCTGTTCATTCAGCGATGTGGCTATAAATACGTATATTTACAAAATCGAAAGTTTGCTGGCTGATACAAACCTCAGTCATTATCAGTGATTTTCATGTTAACAAATCCGTAGTGGAATGTCTTTCATCGGCTTCAATGTTGTAACCCTTTTCAGGATTCCTTTAACCATTGCTATTCTATATTTCTGACCAATCTTCTAAAAACATATTCATCATAACCATCCTTACCACCCTAATGTCAGTTAAATGTTTTCTATAATTAATCACTCCTGCAGAGCAAGAAAGAGCGAGAGATGTGGGGGGGGGGAGTTGAAGCAAGCGAGAACCCCACGGTGCCTGCGACTGTTGACGAGAATCCTCCTTCGTTGCTCCCCCCCTCCCCTCCCCCCTCCCACCTGTGACCTGCGAAGTACATGCCGGACATACGAGGTGGCCGCAACGGGCCGCCGTCGTTTGCGCAGCCCCCCATGGACTCGCCGCAGGCGTCTCCGTACGGCTCCCCCAAGCAGAAGCACAAGGGCTGCCCGGGCTTCAGCTTCCTGCCAGCCGGCTGGGAGATGAGGTTCGCCCCCAACGGTCGCCCATTCTTCATCGACCACAACAACCGCACCACCACATGGGTACGCCGCGCCACCGGCACCACTGACACCATTGGCACCATGCAAGCCCGTCTTCTATATGTATTATTAAGATGTCTTCGGCCATTGAATGGTTGTTTATGAATGTGTTATAATTTAAAAAATATCGTTTTGAATTTAAAATAACGTGAAGGCACTTGTAGTGTCCCATTAATGTCGCCGGTGTTCTGTTTGTTCCACTTGCCAATGCAGGAGGACCCACGCCTCAAAGTGCCCGTCCACATGCGGATGAGACCCAGTCTGGACCCATCAGAACTGGGCCCTTTGCTGGTAAAACACCCCGGATGTGGCACCCTCAGACGCGCGTGGACCGTGACCAGCAGCACTTTCCTCCGCTCATGTTCACGTCGAAATGAAACGCAGTCTTTTCTGATTTTCTCAGCTTTTGTTTGCTTCCCTCTCTGTGTTGTGCTGCTGACTCCCTCTCCCTGTCCAAGTGCAGAATTGTCACCTGTACCTGTTAACGAGACCACATCACCCCACTCTTCAGGTTCTTCTACTGTTTTTGTCATTTATTAATTTTTCCATATGAACTTTGACCTCCCTACCTAACCCATCTCATCTCAATTTACTTCCCACCCTGTACCCTCTGCTCCAGCAAACCAGGCCTCCTATCTAAACCTTCAATCGCCCCTTTACTCGATAGGAAAAACCCAACACGTTCATCGGTAACGCTGCTCTAAAGGATGTGCCTCGAAGAAGGGACATTTCCTGATACGTCGCACATTTATTATCCCTCCTTTTGGCACTTATTGATGATTTTTCTTCAGTTTTTTGTTATTTGTGCTTGTGCGCTACTTCTAACTCAGTATCGCAAAACAATGTTTCCTCAATAGGAGATTAAGCTTCCTCATCTGCTGCCCTTCTGGAATCCTCTCACTTGGCCAATTTTGCAAGGTTGGCCCTCACCGTCGTTGAAATCCTGAATAGACTTTGCCCCCCCCACCACCTCCCTCTCCTCTTTCCTCTCACTCCACTCCCCTCTCCTGTGCCCTCTGTTCCAAAAAAAACAGATCTTCTCTCAACACCCCCCAGTCAACCGCGGCTCAATTAAAATTCCCTCCCCCCTCATGTCCTCCCGTCAGTGTCTGGAACTTCCTCTCGCTGGCCATCCACACTGGAGACTTCTTTTGTCGAAGTCCACCCCGAAGGATCTACACTTTTCCGCTGCCTATGGCTGCCTTTTCTCTCTGTCCCATATTTCATTGTCAGCTATGCTGGATCCCCGGTTTTCATTGTTTCCTCTCCCTCATGTAACCACATTTCCTCCACGTAGCACAACGTTTTGCGATTCGGTTGCATTTGGATATTTAATACACGTAGTGAGGTGTACGCGGTGTCTGTGTAGCGCGGTGTACACGGTGTCCATGGTGTCGTGTCCTGACGGCCCTGCGCTCTCCCCACAGCCTGGCTGGGAGGAGCGCACGCACTCGGATGGACGAACCTTCTACATCGACCACAGTGAGCGCCACGCAGCCTCGCTCAGCCCACTCGCCCCACTCACTCACCCGACTCATCCCACTCGTCCCATTCACCCCACTCAACCCACTCACCCGATTCACCCGATTAATCCGCCACGTCCCACTCACCCAACTCATCCCACTAACCAGACTCATCCCACTCACCTGTCTCACCTCCCACGTGTCACTGCAGCTCCGCACACCTGTACTGTTGAGGCGCCACGCTCTGGCTCGGATGTGGCAGTGGAAAAGGGTTATTAAGTGAGCTGCGTGGGCCAGGTGCAGCTCGGCGGAGGCTGCTGTGAGAATCCGGCCCAACAAGTGGCCGTGGGAACACGGCATGGAAGTGCGCGGCATCCAGCTGCTCCAGAACAAACACACTCGGTTACTCGGGCTGTTTTGTTATTTCTCCATCGCGCAGACACGAAGAACACGCAGTGGGAGGATCCCCGGCTACAGAACCCAGCCATCACCGGCCCGGTGAGCGCTCTCCTCTCTCTCGGTCATCGGCGTTCGTGGCCAGATTGCTCGGAATGCACCCAATCTCATATCCCATCTCCTAAGTCAAGCAGGCCCGAGCCTGTGCAACAAGGAGAGCCTGCCTTACTTCACCTTCGACGGTCGTGTGACTAGCGTGGCTGTTTTTCCAACCTCCCCGTGTCACTTTGCCATCTTAACATCATTGATCTATTTTCCTGCAGGTGTCTTACAAGACGGCCTGGTTGTGCTTTTAATTAGACATGAGAATGGGTGAATGTATAAGAGCCCATGGTTGTTCTCCAGACAGATGATACTTTAGTTATTGCCAACAACTCGGGCAGACATTTCTCAGTTCAAATCTCTGTTGTGTCAAGAGGTCAATTCAGACCATCATCCCTCGGGGGTCAACAAAACGAGCGCCATTCTGAGGACACTCGGCGGTGCATGCTGGTGGAGGGAGATTGGCCTCCACCCGAGAAAAAAAGCGAGTTTCCAAAGTGCACGTTTAAGCTCTCAGACGGAGGGGTACTGAGCCCCATTGTTTGATTTAAGAGTTGGCAACACTTGTTTACCCAGACCAGCACTAGAAGTTGCGGGGACACCCACCGCCGCTGGGGAATGGGCACATCTTGAGATGCCTGTGTGTGCAGGGGTCTTGTTGACGATTGCTAAAGAGCACTAAACGGAGCTGGAATGGTAATCTTCTAAAGGGTAAATGCTTTGCTTGCAGTCAACTGCTTTCCAACTTAACAATTTGGGTTAATGATTTGCAGGGGGATTTCTGTGGAATTCTTTACAAATGGTAGCCTAATGAGTTTGCCCCCCTGTTTAATTATTTCTTACCCCTTGTGGCTTTAAGATGCATCCATAATAAGGAGAGCAGCATCGTTATGTCACCACATGTTTTTATTTATGCTGAGAAGTATAATGTGTACAAACCCGTTTATAAGATATCTGGAGATTGATGCCGTTGAGTAACATGGCTGTGAGTTCTGTATCACTCTGGCAAACGTGACTTTACTTGTCACCCGAAGTTGTCACACGGTTCAACAAAATAAGCGTGAACTATATGCAATAGCCTACCTCCATCACGAGTATTGAGATCTTTGATTTGCAAGTGCATACAGGTGCTTTTTTGTATTGAAGTTGCCCTAATTGTGCCAACATCAAATACACGGTGGCACAGCACTGCAACTGCAGCTCCACGCTACTCCAGGGTGGCAAGGTGGATCGTTCCTCCGGGAACTTCGTGCATTGAGCACTCATTGGACGACGTGGCTGTTGGGGCCGTAGCTCGCTACGTCCGCGAGTCCTCGGCTCCCCACTCGTGTGGTAGGGGGGGCGCCACGGTGGCGAGATGTTAACTACCCAGTCTGGTATACAGAAGGTCGTGGGGTCGATCCCAATCCTGATGCTTGCTGGATATTTGTAGTTGGAATGTTCTCCCTATGGTCGTGTGGATTTTTTCTCCCGGTCCTCCAGTTTTTCCCCTCCACATTTAGAATCAACTTTGATTTTCGAGTATTTGGCTGCAATAAATGTCCACGTGATAAGCCACTTCGTTGAACGTTAGTTTGTGGCCAGGTCACTTCTGAAAAATAGTCATCTAGCTCCGTGGGCGTTACCTGGTAATAAGCAAAATAGTTCACCGAATCTTCCGACCGACGTACGGTGGATACGGTTTGGCGTCGTCCGGTGTCTCCGCTGGAGATGGAATCTGGAAAGTTCTGCTGGGCTTTTGTTACACGCAGGAGACGTGGACCGATGTTCGTGCCAACGACTCTACTGCCGATGCTTGCATTCCAAGTGAATACGTTTAAAATGCCGATGCATGGAATGTGAGCTAAAATGTGCTTGCTTTCAATTATTTAACAAGTAGGCGTTCGCAACCAAAATATCCTTGACGATGAAGTTGTTTCAATTGGATCGCGTAAATGTGTGGTACACCCACCCGACACAGCCAGATAGCGAGGCTCATCACGTGAACACACCGGTGTGTTAGATGGCAAACGCAACATTCACAATTTGAGTACGAGGTTTTCGTTGGCGATTTACAACAAACAGCATCAATAGGAAGTTGCCTGATGGTGCTGGTTGTATGTCGTACTCCATTGTAAATGTTGGTGTGCTTGTTTTTAACATGTACACGGTGCATTAACGGTATTGCCGGCTGAGTTCCAACTTGCTTCATTGTTTGCCCAGGCTGTTCCCTACTCAAGAGATTACAAACAGAAATACGACTTCTTCAGGAAGAAATTAAAGAAGCCGGTGAGTGATTCTGTTCTTTTACATTGTTTAGTGTTTCTACTTAACTTTGCAATGTCCATTAAAACATATTTGATTGGTGTAAAATGTTAGTCTATTAATGATAAAGCATCAGCAGCTGAAACGTGACCTCGACAAGTTTTTATTAAAAAGTGTAATTTTTGTTAGAAACGAGGTAAATTTAGGCCAGTGAACTTGATTGGCAGGACGTGTGTGTTGTGTGCACGTGTGAATATTTTTCTTGTGTATCCCTGTTTTATGCACCTGCCATAGCTTGGAAGGTATTATGAGACGGTTTCCACTCGCACCGGCGTGTTGAGTGGACGCACACGAATAACGGTCAAGAATCGAGGGGGGAGCGTGTCCAACGGCCGCTCAGTAAACCGAGCTCACGTGGCCAATCTCTCGCGCAGCGCGTGTGCCGCCACCCTCTTGAAGCGCAAGTTCACGAGCGTCCTTGCACGCTCGCGTTCGTGCATCGGCACGCATTTGCTGCCCCCCCCACCCGCACGCCCCACTCCCCCGTGTAACTGCGTGCCGTGCCGCCCGCCCAGGCCGACATCCCCAACCGCTTCGAGATGAAGCTGCACCGCGCCAGCATCCTGGAGGACTCGTACCGGCGCATCGTGGCGGTGAAGCGCGCCGACCTGCTCAAGGCGCGCCTGTGGATCGAGTTCGATGGCGAGAAGGGGCTGGACTACGGCGGTGTCGCCCGCGAGTGGTTCTTCCTCATCTCCAAGGAGATGTTCAACCCCTACTACGGCCTCTTCGAGTACTCGGCCACGTGCGTGAACCTCCTTGCCCCCCGCGATTACGTTCTGGCGCGCGCGCGGCCCTGACTCTCCGCGCCGCCTGCTGCGCTCGTGAATGAATCGCCACTAAACCTGCCCACCAAAGTGGCCGCACTGGACAAGTTCCCACCACACACGTGACACATCTAACTATTTTTATTTTACCAAGTAAGGCCCACTGAGCTATTTAGCTCTTTTTTTCAGAAGTGACGTGGCTATTACAAATGGTAGCTCAGCAAATTGGCTTATCCCGTGGGATTTCATAGCAGCAGCCAAATACTTTTAAATGTGGAGGGGAATAAATCGGAGGACCCGGAAAAATTCCACACGACCACGTGATTGAACCCACGACCTCCTGAATACCAGGCGAGGTAGTTAACATCTCTACCACACTGCGTGATGCACACATTACCTACCAGGCATGGGCTTGCTCCTTTAGCCGCAGGAAATTCCTTACGTAAACAAATTTAGGCATCACAGTCCATATTTACAATATTAAACATTCACTTAATAAACATCGACTTTCACACCAGGCTCAGATGCTCCATCATAATGTGTGACCATCACCGTGCCGAAACGATGCACTTTACCAAAACTGCAAGGTCTTGTTTCTCGTTTAACAAAGATTCAAGCTTGTATCACACAGCTCAGCAAACCTGCAATATATGTGCTGCCTCTGTATTGCTGCCTCCTTTAAGGCCGTGCACGCGATAAAAAGTCTGACCGCAGTTCTGTTCGGTGATCTCTTGTTCTGCGTTTCTCACGACACGGCAGGGACAACTACACCCTGCAGATCAACCCCATCTCGGGCTTGTGCAACGAGGAGCACCTCTCTTACTTCACCTTCATCGGGCGTGTGGCCGGCATGGCGGTGTTCCACGGAAAGCTTCTCGACGGTGGGAGTTCCGCTTGTACACGACCCCTGCTCAAGGGCAGAGTGGCTGCTGCGTTACGGCAGTCGTGCGCGCGTTATGCGTTTTTGCATTTTCGAGTGTACGCAGGGTGTAATGTGATAGCCGCCACCTGTTCCGATTTGACGGAGTGTTCTCTGAGTTTTTGGTGAATTCTCTGCGCCCCAGTTGCTTTTTGTGTTTTGAATACAACCGTTCATTTGGAAGCAGCCAGGGTCATGGCAAGAGAGAAATATAGACGCCAGAGGTAGTTCTGAGGTGTTTTGTCGCATTCATTTCCCACAAAGACACGCCGCGCGTTAGTCCGCTACACACGCGTGCCGCTGTGTAGGGCGTGTGTCGTGTTTGCATGCTGCCATAAAAAAATCAACAATGGTTGAGGTGATTGAAACAAAAATAGAAAATTACCAAGCACCAGCCCTCGGCAGGCTCCAATGCAGACTCGTACTTTGTCCTCAAATAATTGAGCGATTCCCAATATAATTGTTATAGCCACTTGCACTTGATAATAAAAAAAAACTCCTAATGGCCATTGACCATAGCATAAAGTTCCTCTTGGGTGTGTACAAGATTAAGAATTAAGCCATTCCATGTTACTCTGAATAAGCATGTAAACTAACAACCTACTTTATTTGCTGCCTGCTCAGCCATCCCTAACGTGAAGTATTTGTCTCTTCAAGGCTTTTTCATCCGGCCCTTCTACAAGATGATGCTGCAGAAGCCCATCACGCTCAACGACATGGAGTCAGTGGTGGGTGCCCGCTCCGTGTGCCCGTGGGGCCTCGTTACCCGTGGGCCCTGTGCGCTTGTGGCCTCGCGTGACCCGTGGGCCATGGGCCATGTCAGCTGGGTAGCGCTCGTGCTCCTCGTCTTGACCCGAGCACAGCTGTGTGGACCTTTGACTCGACTTTGATAAGCTGACGTCATCGCAGAGCGCACGAGTGGATGTGAGCGTGCGCCAGCTGTAGGGTAGAGTACGCACGTTTCTACTATGGCTCATTTTGAAACCAGTTTCATGACAGGTGCGTCTCGTCGATTCATTTGCATCGATTCGTGTGAAACGGTAACGATCCAGATGTCAATCAAGATTCCAGTCGCCCAGTCGGTCGGTGAGACGGAACAAAACTTGGCCCTAAAATGGGATTCACGGCCACTTGTTTCATAAGAACGAGGTGCAAAGCAAAGTAGACGATCACGCCGACGGTACGAGGAGTGCACTCGGTGAGGCTCGTGCGTGCAAGGACGGCTGTTGATCTTTCCGCTCGTGTTGCGTGCGGGCACCCGCCCATGCAGGACAGCGAGTACTACAACTCGCTCATGTGGATCCTGGAGAACGACCCCGCAGACCTCGACTTGCGCTTCTGCATCGACGAGGAGATGTTTGGCCAGGTGAGTGCGGCGAGCAACACTCGCAAGGGAAGCGTGAAGCGCGGCCGTCTCTCTCGCTCGGACGAGCACCGGGGGGGAAGCACCCCGTCGCCTTTGGCAACGGAGAGTGGACGACCGTTGTTGACGTGCCGCACAGCGCTAGGAGGTTTACTGCCCCGGAATCAGTTGTTATAGAAATTATCGTGCACCGATTGAAAACTTTGTTCTTTCGGGCACAATGGTCTGTCACCTTTATCAAATTCAGGAGGAGAAAATAACTCCCATCCCGCTGTTGTCTGCCTCTTTATTTCGTCACGTAGATTGCCATGTTCCCCTCTGTAATTTATCTGTCAGGATTATACCAGTGGCTTGAAATTGATACGGTAGTGACATTATTGCCATCAATCTCAAGGCTTATAATATAACTGTAGTATAGTACAAAACCTTTCATGTAATGGCCTAGATTTGAAAATGTATTATGTTACCAGGTCAGTGTGTTAATTTTAAAAGTGATTAAATATACATTAGAGCATTTTAACATGCAGTGTAATTCCAAAATTAAGAAAGGCTAATATTTCCGTAGAATTATTTGTTTTAATCGTTGGCAACATACTTCAACATTACGGTTGCAAAATGCATCAAACGAAGAAACACCTTGAAGTGAAATATTACATTTCCAGTAGCTGCATTGTGAAATTCATAACACATTCACAGTGCTTTGATGTTTAGTTTTCAAAGGTTCGGTTACCACACCAATAAACCACCCTCCATAAAGGCTGATAATAATGGTGCCATTATCTTTATTGATACTTCAAATAATTCAGCAACGCTTCGTTTAGAATGACAGTAGCACTGACGTAAATCAACAGGGAGTCGTGATAATGGTCAGGGCAGTGACAAGAGAATGGACAATCTTGATTTGAAGCTTTCGTGACTGCAGGAATCCATACTCTTTGATTCTTTCGGTAAAGTCACGTAGGTAGAAAATAAAAATAAATCCCGACGTTTCTGGCGCAACACAAGCGTCCGTCATCTGCCTCGGCAGCAGACCATGCTTTCCCACCTGATGATGGACGCTTGTGTTGTGCCAGAAACGTCGTGATTTATTTCATTTTATACCTACGTGACTTTACCAAAAGGACCAAAGAGTATATAATGGACAAAGTTAAATGTGGACGTATTAGTGACCGCAATTATTATTTGAAATCCAGTAACGATGATATCTTGAAATATTTTTTTACGTATATTTCTAATGGTTTCTCGATATAAATAAGTTTTAGTCTTGATGAACAAAAGTTCCAATAATGAGGCATGTTTTAGTAACTCATCCTGTACTTCTAAACTCTGGAGTAGATTAACGAAGTGCTACTTTGTGAAAGTCCCCAGTGTTCATACTATGGAGAGGGCTGGTTCCTGCCATCATATTGACACGTGCATCTTCATTGGGCACCGTCTCCTTTCCTATGCACATTGGTGTGAGAGAACATAGAACGGGGTTGTACGAATCTGCATGGAGTCCACACGCTGTGGTCTTGATGGAAAGCACTTTGAACGTTGAGAGGAGTTGGCGGCGTGGCTTTGACGTGCGCAGGCCGTGCATCTGTACCAGGGCCTTTGGGCCGGAGGGGCGCAGGCACTGGGCCAGAGTGCGAGGAAATTGAACGAGAGGGGGGGGGGGTGGTCCCATTTAATTCCTTCTATCAGGGTCCATGCTAACCAGAATGCACCACGAATAGCCTCATTGCAGGTGTACATCTGAATCTCAGTGCACTGGGCGCTTTAACGGATCATGGAATTTGAGCACCTTTTGTGACTTTAAAAAAGTCGCTGCTCGCTTAAGTGACTCAACAGTCGACTCCGCGGTGCTTGCCGGCACCGAGCTACCGATGGAAATGAGAGCGCGTCCCCCAAGGCACGGGGGAAGTGATTCGCTTCACGGATGTAGACCTGGCGTTAATAACCATTTGTTTGTGTTGGCCTGCCTTCTTTTTTGCAGACTCACCTGGTGGAGCTGAAGCCAAACGGTTCTGAAATTCTGGTGACCAATGAAAACAAAAAGGAGTACATTGAGTGAGTGTTGAATTACCGCGCGCATTCCTTCCCTTGCCTGGGCATGCAGGGCCAGTGGAAGGCTGTGAATGCACCAACTCGGCTTCACAAAGCCCCATTGATTTTATTTTTTAGGGTTGCAGAAATTGTGGAAACAGAACAACGTATTATTATAGTGTCTGAATTAACTTGTGCCCAAAAAACGTTATGATCCATGAAAGAAAATCGACCTTGTAAACAGGTCCAGTGATTTTACAGGCCTCGTAACTGCTGATGGAATATTGATGACCTACTTATGATATTTTTTTGTTTAAAATTCCATTCTGGACCATCTTGGGTGTTTGAACCTTAATCGTGTAAATCTGCCTGAACTTTGGAGCACTTCGAAATAAGCCACTTTGAAATAATCAAGAACAAGCAAACAGACGTTGTAACAGAACGTCTCCTCGTGCCGTCTTTCTCGTTTATACGTTTGCTTGTGCTTTAAATTGGATCTCGATCAACGTGTAACGTATGCCTTCCCGTTATTGTTCTCTTGACTGCCTTTCTATCCATAAAATAAATATGCCCATTGTTTCTGTGCAGTCTTGATCTGCAGCTGCATTTAGATGCTATATAAATCCCAATTGCATTGTATACAGGAATATGTTGCTAAAGCTTGAACCCTAATTATAGGCAATACAATAATAGGAAACAATTCTAGAAATTGTCCACTTTTTTCAATCCCCGCTATAATAATCCGTCACTTCAGCAGATATGACGCATGAGGCTCCTCCACCCAGTCTCCACCCCCCTCCCAGTCTCCCTCCTGATTCCTGCTGCCTCTGTAATGCTCCAATTGTTGTTTGTGGTGTGCCGGCAACAGGGCACGCACGTGCTGTGCAATGCTTTGTTATTGTTGCTGGTGTGTTGTTACTCTAACTGCACTATCAGGTAACATTCCAGGTTGTTGTTTAATTGTGCACAAGTAAAGGGGGGGATGTCTGCCGGTGCGTAATGCTGAGCACTCCGGAGGTGATCGGGTTAGGTTCGATCTCCTGGGGCAGCCGGTCAAACAACGGTACGAGGTTCTTAAAATCCCTCTTCCCCTGCCTCCGTCCTGTCAGCAGTGTAGATGGGCACAGCAAAGTTAAGTCGGATCAGCAGGTTGCGTGCAGCGGGTAAAGTGTGGGTACTCCAACATTTTCCAAGAAGTCGGGCCGGCGTGGGAGAGTCGGCCAGAATACCTTGGAGAGGGCTCTCAACATTTGCACTCTCGCCCTGTGTCTTTGGCCAGCAGTGGCACAAGCAAACGCTCACACAGGGCTGCCAGCCATTCATTTCTTGACCCAACAGAGGCCAAAATATGCATGGTGGCGCGAATGTGCGGCTCTGCGCCATGTGTTGTGCTTTAAAGTGTGTGTGATTGCGCGTGTGTGTGTGTGTGCGTGTGTGCAACTGCATTCCAGGTTGGTCATCCAGTGGAGGTTTGTGGAACGAGTTCAGAAGCAAATAAATGCCTTCATGGAGGTTGGTCTCTCACTAACGACTACACCCATGATGTTAAACATTCACAGTCGTCACACAGGGTGTTTTCAATGACATTCAATGGTCGCACGTTTCTGTTCTTATTCGTGAAACGCTGTAAATTGTGAGTATAATTGTGTTGTGTCTGTGTCTAGGGCTTCTCAGAGCTCATTCCCATGGACCTCATCAAGATTTTTGACGAAAATGAGCTCGAGGTAGGAGTGAGATGTGTGTTTGGGTACACTTCCAAAAACCTTTTTAGACTCCAACCTCGAACTCGGAGTGCAACAAACAACAACAACCTGCAGTGTGTGTTGCTGGCACTTGGCAGCATTTGCGACTTTTCAATGTACTCCTCGTGCACGAGGTCAGGGCGTGCACATGGCTCAAACGAACAATGGGGCGGCACTCAAGTCCATTGCCGGCCCTGAGCCAGTGGTGGAAATTCCACATTCCTATGGCAGGGAAGCCATTGTGTCTGTAGGATGCCCCCACTTTTGACTTCTCACAAAATAGTACTCTTTTTTTTATCAATTCAAAAGGCTTAATGTGGTGAGTTAACACGTGATCGGGATTTGAGTCAAACACTTAACTAATAGTGCCACTTCCCCCACCCACACACAATCATGCATCGTCCAGTCGTAAACCTTATCACGTGGTCACGACCTGCCGCATGCTTCACACGGCACGTTTATATGAAGGATTTGAACCACGATGCTCGACACCAACCGTGCTCGTGTTCTACCCCGGGCCACTGTCGCTCGCTCATCGTGGCAGCGCTGGGCCATTACGCTCGCACTATATTCTTTAAATGCTTCGTCTTCCTCGGCAATCGTATTTAATTTTCATGAGCAGCAGCTCGTATGAAAGCTCTTAACCTTATTATAATGCATACTAATGCCTTGTAGATACCCACTTAGATATTACATTTGTGTCTAATTGAATGATATCAAGGTCACCGGGTGAATGAGCGCTACTTGGACGAGAATGAGTAGTCTGTGGTCGTCGTAAAAAACAAAAAATCACTTCACATTTGTGCGTAGCCAACGGTGCTAATTTAATTCCAAGTGCATCATTCACAGGGTTTGGTCAATCCACTGCTGGATGAAGGCCTCCCCACGCCATTGTTGATCTTGGTGGTTGTTTGATGACCACGCATCAACCACGCTGCTCCATGCGGCTTTGTGAACTGGGAGCCCAGGATTGGGTCGGATACCGCCCGCCACTCATATTAGCCATGGAACAGGAATCTAACTCGGGTAGCCAGGTTCATTGTGCGGTGTGCTAACTGCTGCACCACCGTTACATCCAATTTTTAAAATACAAGTGCCGTAATTTAAGCACAATATATAGGATTGTATCTGTTGTGCATAGGGAGTGAGATGGACTGCAGCGTCGCAGAACCGTGAAGGATGGCGACGGTGTGCAGAGTCTTCAATTTAAGCAGTAAAAATGCAATAGCTGATGGTGATCATGTGAGTGTGAGCACTTTTATGAAATAAGGTTAGTGGAGGAGATGGGACAAATGTAATCACCTTGGCTCTGTGTCTCCACGGGAGCACTCGTCGGCTTGGCCGATCGCGTATCGAGGGGACGCTTTTGTGCCGAAGGTGGGATTATTATGGTGGGGTTTTGAACGAGTGGACAACTTCACGGTGGTGACATGTTTACTACCTCGCCTGGTATGCAGCAGCTCGGGAGTTTGCGTGTCCCTCCCCGTGGTCGTGTGGGTTTTTTTCCCTCCACATTTAGGAAAATGCGTTTAGACTATTTAGATTATTTTGCTGCTATATCTGTCCAAATGATAGGCCACTGTGGCTATGTCACTTTTGAACAATATGTTAACACCTCGGGATGGGGATGGCTTAGTGTTGTATTTGTATGTCTTGGTGATCTGTTTACCTTTCTTGTACCTTGCACTCCTATTGTGTTTTTGTGATGTTGCTAGTAACGTTCTTACCCCGTGCCCCGACTGGACATCTGTGAAAAGGAGCTTTATAGCTCATCGTATTCCTCCAGTATAAATACAGATTCTGATTCTAATTCCGTCTAACCCTGCTCCGTGTCGCGCCAGCTGCTCATGTGCGGGCTGGGCGACGTGGACGTCAACGACTGGAGGCAGCATACCATCTACAAGAACAGCTACTGTGCCAACCACCCCGTCATCCAGTGGTTCTGGAAGGTGAGAGTCCCAGACGAGTAGAACTGCAATTGCTGTTGTTGCGGTAGATCACTACCCCAATGCGAGCGATGCGGCGCTAACGTATTCTAATTCGCCCCATCAATAATGTTCGCGAGCGCTTAATATAGATGCACTAGAGGGGACATGGTGTTGTTTTTGTACTTGCAACAGGAATGCCGCGCAGCTGAAGAACAGATATTTTGATATAGCGTTGGGCGACGTGTCAATACGAGTCTATGTTTAGAGGCCGGTCCCCGCCACGTTTGTGAGTCGCCCTCTTCAGGCCTTCTATGATGTTGGATGAGGCTGCGTGTAGTGCAGGCTTCCATGCACGATTCTGGCCTAATGAGGCAGTGCTGCCCAGTAGGTGAGACCTCTGTTTGCTGATATCTCACCAAGCTTGCCTGTAAGCTGTGTCACAAAAAATTACGACAAAACGTGTTGCCTCGAAACGCCAGCATCACCGAGGATGCTCCAAGTTGAACATTGTACTGCACTTGTTTTAATCATGAAGGTACTCTTCCTGCATGAAATGCAGGAGAAGCACTTTTGAAAATGTCCGCCATACTTACGCAAGACATATAATCTGAGATGCATATATCACTAAGGCGGGGAAAGAAATCCAGTCTAAAGAAGATGAATTTTACATTTGGGAGATGGGGAGCTTTGTATAACATTGTGCAGACCCCGGCACCCGCGTGAACGGCATCTCCGGTCCGTGCGGGCGCAGTGCCCCCTACTGAGGCTGCCGCGCACAGCACCGTGGTCCCGGGTTTCGCTGGTGGCCGCAAAGATTCGGGTAGATTTTCTTTATTTCAAAAGGAATGGGCCCAATGAGCCATGAGCCATGAGCCTCTACAGTATTTCATGGGCATCTCGCGACTGTGTGCGGATGTTACACGGTACAGATCTTGGTGACGTTATAGGAACAGGGAACCTAACACAAAGGTAAAAAATATATATATACAAAGCATGGCTACGTTATTCTACGAACCAAAACCAAGGAAGGAGAAAAAAATGTTGTTTAACAAAGCAAAACACAGCCAGTCACGGGAACTCTAAATAAGATCCGTACGGGCGTGGGCTTACGCTTCTCTGCCGATTATTTAAACAATAAAGTCGGGCAGAGTGCCACATCCTGACGAGATATTTCATCTGGGTAATGAACACGTGGTTATGCCCTACTCGATAAAAGTCTTGCCATGAACGTGCGTTTATTGTGCCTGTAGGCAGGAGAAACTATACTACGATATTTCTGCGATTGTTCCAAGAGGTTGGCTGCTTCAGGAGACACTGCTTTGGGACTGCACAGCAGCCCAGTTGTGGCTGGGGCACAGTGCCAAGTGCCGACGCATAGATGTTGAGAGGTCAGCTGTTTGAGCTGGAGGCACAAACAGGACGTGAGATCATTGTCGATGAAAATTAGAACATATCAGCAAACACGGCTCCTGTGGTGCCCCTACCACCCACAGCATGGCAAGCATATGCCCTCCATATAGGAAAGTAATATTTTCCTCCATACAAGAAAGGAAAGTAATGTTTGCAATCTACAAAACTTCAAACTCACGTTGGACAGATTGGCACACGTCATCGGTCTGAAGCTAGAAACACTGTTCTTATTTCAACGACTTGCATTGTTCGAAATTTGCACAGCGAGTGGGAGAAGCACACGAGTGCGTGGCTTTTAGCGTTGGCCGTGCGGACCGTGCGTGCGTGCGTGCGTGCAGGCTGTGCTGCTCATGGACGGGGAGAAGCGAATCCGCCTGTTGCAGTTTGTGACGGGGACGTCTCGAGTGCCCATGAACGGCTTTGCGGAGCTTTACGGTGAGACGCGCGAGCAGGCGGGCACGAGTGTTGCGGGGGCGGGCGCGAGTGTTGCGGGGGCGGGTGTTGCGGGCACGAGTGTTGCGGGGGCGGACGCGAGTGTTACGGGGGCGAGTGTTGCGGGGGCGGACGCGCCGACTGGCGGTGGGGGGGGGGACACGGCTGTGCCCGTCGTCTGGCCCGCATTGCCACCGCTCCCGACAACCAGTCCAGCCACCTTGCCCCCCTTTGGAACTCTCCGCGTAGGCTTTAAAAAGGTTTACCGGTCCAGTTTAAAGTGGGCTCCCTAAACAAACCCTATTTGCTTTCAGCGGTGAGTACGAGCCTGCAGTTCAGGTGATGGCTGTTTCTTGTCTTTGACAAGAAGGTTATGGAATTGGCCTTCAAGAAAACATGGATGACCTTTATCAGGATGGTTTTTTTCATGGGTCCCGGCTCCTCCATTGTGTTGTCAGAGTATCCGGATAAAGTGTACATTTACTTGGTTGGGGAATGGGGAAAGGCCGACAATTCTGTCTAAAAAGATCGACAACCTGCTTGCTACACTTCCCCATATACTTTGACACCACATAGCCCGGCAGGAATGATAATGTCTGGATGAACCACCAACCCTGTTGGCCAAGTGCTCTGATTGTGCTTTGTTCACCATCACACTCGACCAATAAAATTCCGAATAAATACACAAACGCGCGTAACTAACGTGAATATACTCTGTCGACTTCCGATTACATTCCGACGCTGTGCACTCGCGGTTCTCGTTTAGGCTCCAACGGACCTCAGCTGTTCACCATTGAAATGTGGTCGACTTCAGAAAAGCTACCCCGAGCACACACATGGTAAGTCTTCGCCAACGCCAGGACTAGATTTCCACACCTTTACATGGACATTGACGCTCTCATTATCCATCCTCCTCTCATCTGAAGGTGCCCAAGGGATCTGTCAGTGTTCCCATGTCTTCAGTTTAACACGTAGGCTTTCGCGACCAATATTATTTCTTTGTTGATCCCTGATGTTTCGTGGGTAATTCGATCGCCGTACAAGTCCCCTACCAGTTGCTGGAATGTGGCCGGGACGACATGCTCTGCACCTTGGCAAAGAAACAGTGATTGCGTACAGTAGTGGAGCAATGTTATCCGTTGAGCAAAAGTATCGCGTCACGCGAAAACACTTCCTGCATGTCGTGTTGAGGGTGCTCGCACGTCCCCTCTGCTGACTGGGTCCTCGCCGTGCGTCTCTGTCTGGTGATTTGTTCCCCAGTTTTAACCGCTTGGATTTGCCACCGTACGAGTCCTTCGATGACCTTCGGGAGAAGCTGAACATAGCCATCGAGAATGCGCAGGGCTTCGAGGGCGTCGACTAAACTGGTGCCTTCACATCGAGACTGCCAACCCCCCCCCCCCCACCCTTGCAAGGCACCCACTGATAGTCCAGCTCAAAACATTGCAAGATCGTTGGACTCGTCAAGCAACGCTCGCTATCCCAGAGCTGCCACACAACCTTCGCGGGGTGAAGACCACTAGACTATTAGACGTGTACATTGCTTGAAGGAGAAGCCACTTGGAATGTTTTCCAAACTGTCACAGACGTGCCAACATGTCCGTCTAGCCCCCAGGAGCTAATCATGTACAGAAAGGAAGTGGCTTGAGCAATAGCACCGTCCTATTGCTGGAGTAGGAACCCAGTCCTATTGCTAGAGCAGGAGTCCAGTCCAGAGCAATAGCCCAGTCCTATTGCATTTTACCCGGAGGGCTGCTAGAGCAATAGGACTGGGCAATAGGACTATGACCGAGCAATAGGGCAGTCCTCGGTGGAAAGTCACCGATTCTTCCCCTTGCCTCTGCACTGTGTGTGCGTGCGCGCGTATGTGTTTATTCTCGTGAGATGTTATATCTTTGTTGACAAATAAAGGCATAAATATAATAAAGTTGCCCCTTAATGGATTCCGTTTGCTTTGATGTGGTGACAATTCATTTCTGTCACGACCTTCTTGCGTACGTATTTGAGATGAAATTGTGACATTGACAAGGTGTAGTCTAGCTTTGAAGTGGTGGTTTAAGTGCGACGTGTACAATTTTTATTTTGTAACCAAAGTATTCCTTTCACAAAGGATTTCAGAACTTAAAAGGTCAGGTGTAATTTTCATCGGGCGAAGGAAATTATCTTTTTAAAATGTAAATGAAATGTGAATACTGTTTTGCTAGTTGTTTCAGACTGAAATTTGTTGTAATCTGGTCTTTGTTCACTGTTTATATATTCTGGATTGCAAATACGTGAATATAGAATTGGGAGCAGTTTGTATGGCATCCCGTAACAATTCACTCCTGTGAGCTTTAAACGGGGTTTTGCCTGGGGTGTCTGTAAAAATCTCTACACTATAGGCAAAAATGTAATCACCCATAAGTCTTATTAAAGTTCTGTTTACAATAACAGGCTTTTCACGTCTTTCCCATGTCTTCAGTATTTGAAGAACACTGCTGGGAAGTTTGAGTTGTTGTTTAAAAGCATGTAAGGGAAAAAATATATTCGTCAATCCGAACGGTTGTACGTGAACGTAGGGCTCCGTCTTCATATGCGCAGACGGGAGGGCCTGCTGCATCGGTGCGATGGCCTGTGTGGCCGAGGCTGTCACCACTACCCGCTGCTGCCTCCGTTCGGCCTGCCTACACGGCCCCGCTCTGTCCTGTACGTGTGAACAAAGCCTCTCCCTCCGCATGGCGCAGTAACGGCTGCCCTCTCTCAATGAGCAGGCTAAGTTAAACCGCATGTTTGTCAGCGGTTTGCCAAACCGCGTTCCCCTGCTCTGCCAAAATAAGCAGCTTCCGTTGGTAGCGGTATGATATTGCGCGTAAAGTAAGCGATTTTTCAAATTGTAGACCTCTCGCCCTCAATATCCACGTTTTTCATTTTTGCCAGTCAACACCAAAGTGTTACCATGCTCAACCAAGCGTTGGGGCGATACGCCCCTTCCATTGACGGCCCTGAGGGCAGTGCTGAAAATTCCACATTCCCTCGCCGGGAGCTCCTGACGCTAAACCTTTCGCACGTTGAGCAATGTGTGTTTCCCGTGCGCGCTCTGACTGACTGGTAGATGTGTAGCCGTGGTCCATTGCACGGATTATGAGAAGCGGAGCCTGCGTGTCTGGTGCCCTGTGTTTGCTTTCAGCTGCACTGGGGACCTCCAGGCCAGGCCAAAGCATTCCATGTCGCGCAGGCGGCACCGTGCCGACTGCTCCGTGGTGGTTCGGCAGTGAGTGAGTCTTCGTGTTGTACGCCAATGACTGACTGTGTTAATTAGCAGTATTGTAATGGTTCAGGGGTCTTGTTTTATTATTCACGAGGTATATGAAATGATTTTGTTAATAATTCAAACTACTTAACCTTAAAAGTGTTTCTTTGTTTATTTAAATGACTCACCTATGTGAATCTGCCTTAATTTTCAAACCTGTTATCGACAAAAACTGTAATGGATTACAATTTTACATATCGCTACCCGTTGTCGGGTTTGTATGCTGTGCTTGCTGACGATTAAGTGCATGCACTTTCTTACTAATAAAACATACACTGCTTCTGAAAGCCATCGTGGGTCCTTTCTTGACATGCATGACCACTATCACTCCGGACACGTTTGGATGTGCTTAATACATTCCATGTAATTATTATGATTAGGGAGTTGGGATTTTTAACCCAGGAAAGTCTCCCTTAGTCTCGTGCCCCCTGGATCCTGGCGGTGGCACACTGTGGCCGACTCTTGCCAATGACGTCATGGGATCTTTAACGTTCGTTGTGACGCAGACGGCGCCGTATCGTGTAGGGTTAATGCACACACCGCAGTATTGACCAGGGCGGCCGCTGGTAGAGAGCCGTGAAAACCCCGAAAGCGTGCTACCGCTGGGCTCCTTTCGCGCCAAACTTCAGAAATTTTATTTTATTGAGTTACACATGTTGATAGATCGAAACACCTATAAGCAAAATGAGCAGAGGCGCAGGTTGGCATTTCAAAATCTAAAGTTCTCATTTAAATTCCGGATTTTTTTGTGATACCTGTACGTGAAATGTTTACATGTTGAAGCTAACCAAGGCGTTGGGTGGAATATAAAGTCCAGGTGTCGTGCACAATGCTCGCTCGCTCGCTCTCAGGGTGCACACCTTTGTCCACAGAGCAAACTTCGACGTGTCTCGGTCCAATGGCGGAGCCAGGATTTTCAGGTAGAGGGGAAACCCCCCCTCCAGCAATGAAAAATGATAGGAGTTGTTAGTGAGTAAGGAGTTAGTAAGTAAGGAGTTGTCTCTTGCTTTTTATTCGACGCGTGTGTGGCGATGGCGCAGCCATCGATCAAGTTGTCGAATTCGAACCGCGCTGTGTGATCGACATCGCGCTCGCTGAAGCTGTTGATGACTTCAGGGAAGTCGTGTGCTGTATACGCATCTGCGCACAATTCTGAGTCACTTATAACCGCTTTGCCGTTACTTATTGCCAATTATGGACTCAGACTATTCTCCTATCATCTCATAGAGTCCCTGGCACGTAATAATA
Organism: Lampetra fluviatilis; assembly: GCF_964198595.1. NCBI lineage: Eukaryota > Metazoa > Chordata > Hyperoartia > Petromyzontiformes > Petromyzontidae > Lampetra > Lampetra fluviatilis. The sequence continues at coordinate 14,373,661 of NC_136287.1, forward strand.
TGCTACACAGTGGCAGTGGGGGTCGCATAATGCCGATTTATTACTAATAACCCCCAATGATCCGATATAAATTAGGGATTTCGATCGGATCATTGGGGGGGGGGGGCACGTGCCACCCCACTGGCTCAGCCAATATCTCGGTCAGCCTCGGACTGCTCGAGCCGTGCAGGAAGCCGCAAGGTCAACAAACACGTTCATCACAACACCACGGGGTCTCAGCCCAAATACATTGCTGCTACATACACGCAGGTGCTCATTCCCAGCCTGGCCGGCTCGAACATCGACAGGGGGGCCACACTGCTCGCTTCAGAACTTCTGATCTGACCCAAACTCGCATGAATACGCACGGCAACAAAAATGTTACTTCTGCAGTGGATATATAATGGATTCCGAATTGATTCCTACAGCATCGACGTACGTGGAGCCATTGCTAATAAAACACGAGGCTGCGTTTGGGCGGATCCAGGCAGATGGGACTGAAAACTGAACAAAAATGAAAATTGTTAGGGTGTGATTGGCCAGTATGGTCCACCCTGAACTCTGCACATGCCAATGGATGATAGCATTGCAGAGCTTTTGTGTGTGATGTCTTGGTGTTATACAGTGGCACATTGTATTTCCTTGCGTATGCTTGCAGCAATATGTTGAGGTGCTAAATGCCGTTGTCGACTACCTGCCAGCTCGCCACGGCGATAGGGCTTCAGCAGAAGAGAATTCGCGTATTGTTTGCCATTCCTCTGCCGTAGAAGTAGCGCAGGCTAAAGTGGCCTCCTCTATTTGGTCCGCAGTTTGGGACGCGTCGCCACAGTCGCCCTCCTGCGGCTCGAGTCTTTAGTGTTCCATTCACGAAGGAGACGTGGGCATCGAGCTGTTGATGTTCTGATGCGCTTGGTGGCTCCACCGCCGGCGTCTTCAAGGTGGTCTCGAGTTGAGATTATTTGTGCCGCTGGTTGTCAGCGTTCTTCCAGTGCCACCTACTGGCGGCCTGGAATGATTCAATCAAATGAAAATATTTGACTGTGTAACCGTTCTGTGTATGAAACACCAGTTCTGGAACACCTCTTTTGGGCGTTACGTGCGGAACGTTTGTCTTTGGATTTCATTTGAAAGACTTGCTTAGAAAACCCCTCGTGAATGTACGCAAGTGGTTGGCAGCTGATGTAAAGGTGCGGTTGCTGCACCTTAACAACTCTTGGAACCTCCAATTTCAACCAGTCTACACAACAAAGGCTCATTCCTAGCAGCGTGCTTCAGCCGCACCAACCTCACAATAATAATATCCTTGGCTCCTCCCACCCTCAACCAGTATTGTTTTCTTGGAATTTCTTTCACTTGATACAGCAATCGTACTGTGACGGTTCCACCTGAAGACGGAAGCTTGTGTTGCCTCCGAAACGTCGTGATTTTTCTTTTATTTTTATTTTACTTTAATTAATTTTAATTTTTTACCTACGTTACTTTACCGAAAAAACCTAAGAATATGAATCCTTGCAGTCACGAAAGCTTCAAATCTAGGTCTCAATATTCCTCCGAGTGCAGTGTAAGATGGGTATACCGTATACGCCTTTCTCGATGTGTTCTACTCCTTTATACAGAGACTCCTCTGAATGAAACATAAGAATAGGGGTTATCCTCCCTGTTCGCCTTTTGGCGTTCTCTGGTTCGACACTTGAGAGACTGGGCCATAAAGAAGTATCTGGTGTAGGCCAATCATTTTAAAAGACAATGCCTATATTACACTGTGTAACAAACACTTGTTTGTTCTTGCTGGGTAGTAAGTGTTATTTTCTAATTGCTTATGCCTCAAAAGTACAGAAAATGGCTATTATTCCCCACAAACTTTGCTTTTGTGACTCCTCGACTTAGGAACATTCGACTGAGGAACTTTTAGAGATACGAACAAATCTGTCCGCATGTCCAATTGCCCTTTCGGACCGAGGGACGTAAGTTCAACCGCCGCGCAATAGATGTCGGTGGTGGCATCTCCATCTGCAGAACGTGAAGAACCAGTGGCATCTACAGCTGCAGGAGATTGTACAACTTTCAAAGCCATTCCCCGTGTTTGGTGTACATGCCGTACAACATGTTTAGAATCGTCAGGAGTAAAGTTGGACTTACTAACACATTGACTTACGGATAGACGACCTCTGGAACCCAACTCGTTCGGAAGTAGAGGAGTCCCTCTCGACCTATGGGGTGGAGGGGTGGCGACGTGGACATCGTGCAGGAGGGACATTTCGGATGTTCGCTAGGAACAGAGCCGACACAATGCACTGACGACACACAGCGTGACCACGCTTCGCAATGCGTGTCAGGCGCCGGGCGGATGTGTCAACCCTCTCTTCACTAGTGGGGGGGGGGCAGTGGAGGAAGCAGTTGAACTTGTAAACAGTAATGGGGACTTCAGCAGCAACGAGCCCTCGCCGCTGCTGCTGCTGCTGCTTAGCAGACAGAAGACGTTGCTGGAAAGGGGGGCTCAGTGTTCTTGGGGGGCCAGCACCACCACAATCAGGTTGAGAACCACTGGCGTAGCCTGTCGGCTGGTCCATGAGTAGGGAGCGGGAGCGTAGCGGCTGTCGCTCTGCGCTACGAACCCGGCGACAACACGAGTTCTAATTCCGCTAGCGGCCAGCATACGTGACGAAATATCTGAATCGCATCTGAGCCTCCGCGAGGTCAACTCAGCCTGGTGCGTCACGTAGTCGTCAACATTGGGGAGACAAAGGCGGGCGGGCGTGGTGGTTCTGGCCACAACCACCCCCCGGCTTTGTCGAGAGGGTGCCACTTGCCGTCGTCACTTGCGCTCAACAACAGCCCGCGACGGCGACACGGGGAGTCCTTTGTGTTTGGTCACGTGGTCTCTGTACGTGGACGAGGGGTTGGTGACGTCACAGTATAATTTCCGACCGCTTTAACCCGCGGGGGACGGGGGGAGGGTGGACGCTTCTCGGCGTCCGATTGGTTGATGTTAATTAGGAGGCCGCGGCGAGAGCCAATGAGCGCGGGGGGTTAGGCACGGGGTGCGAGAGAGACGGGGAGGGGGCAGAGAGGGGGGAGAGGAGGGGAGAGACACGGGGAGGAAGAGGGGAGACGAGCAGGGGAGAGAGACAAAGAGGAGGGTAGAGACACGGGGGGACGAGGAGGAGGAGGAGAGAGAGGAGACATCACCGGGAGAGGTGAGCGAGCGAGCTTGTGTGTGCCTGTGGACGACTTAAGCTATCTACAACATCACTTGCCAACAGCACGTACAGTGCGTGTACACGTACAGTGTGTGTATGTACGTGTGTATGTATGTGTGTGTAGGCGACTCCCGCGGCTTCAGGGCCGCGTGTGCGCAGCGCGCAAGGAGACGCATCTTCATAGACGAATTCAGAGCTCCCGTGGCAACTTGCTCAGCTGATAAATGTGGTACAGTGTGCGCAGCGCCGTCAAGTTATATTGTGTACAGTGCGCGGTGTACAGTGCGGTGTGCGGCGTATTTGGTACAGTGCGGCACGACGGCGTACAGTGCGGTGGGGCGCTGCGCTTGATGACTATTGCCATTTATATTCCGCTTAGCGATGATTATAGTACAGCAGCCGTGCTTCCATCATTATTACAGTGCTGTAATCATGATTAATTCTCAAACTGCATCTCAAAGATGTTATTTAAAGGCCCAGTGCTGTGCTTGTGCTGCAGGGCTGTGTGTGTGCATCACACCGCTGTGTGTTGTGCTGTGTGTTGTGTTGTGCTGTGTGTTGTGTTGTGCTGTGTGTTGTGCTGTGTGTTGTGCTGTGTGTTGTGCTGTGTGTTGTGCTGTGTGTTGTGCTGTGTGTTGTGCTGTGTGTTGTGCTGTGTGTTGTGCTGTGTGTTGTGCTGTGTGTTGTGCTGTGTGTTGTGCTGTGTGTTGTGCTGTGTGTTGTGCTGTGTGTTGTGCTGTGTGTTGTGCTGTGTGTTGTGCTGTGGGTGTGCATCACACTGCTGTGTGTTGTGCTGTGTGTGTGTGCATCACACCGCTGCGTGCCGTGCTTGTGCTGCAGTGGGGGGGAGGCAGATTGTGATGAGTGTATGTGGCCATGTGGGGCTGGGGCCTTAACTTCGGCTGATCTGCTCAGTAGTGGGACGTGCGGTGTTGCTGCTGGGGTCAAATGCAACACATCCACAGTACCCCATGGGTGGCCGCAAAACGTGAAGAGAGCGATAAGGCGGCGGGGAATGTAAATGAAGCATTAGTAAGCTCAGATTAACACATTTGTGTACAGGGTTCATTGCCATGTGTCGAGATTCATAATCTGCTTCCTGTGGTCAAGGCTGCCTCCTCAGAAAACCTGTTCACGCAATTCGCTTTGGTTTTATGTACCAAAGTTACGCTGTAGACGTGTCAGGGTTTAAACTTTACACTACTGGGTCAGAGTTCCAATGCGTTATTTCCTCTCAAAGGAATGGCATTGCGATGCCCTGAGTATGACGTTTGCGTTGCTAGTGGAGGGTTGTCATCGGCGCTTTAAACTGTGCTGCATATAAGAACGGTTATCATAAAACATATTCAAATATGCTTTTGAATGCAACGCTTCATTCTAACTGGTTTAATTAAATAAGGAAACGTGAAATTCAGTGGCCTTTAGACAAGCAGTAGCCTGCTGAAGTGTGTTTTAATATTTAGCAATGTAGGAATTTATTATTTTGAATATTGTTAATTTACATATTTTAAATAAAATAAAAATCAGCAATTTTTTATTAACCAATGGATAAAGGCCTCCCCCCGCCATATCGGTCTTGTGCATGTTTTGACTATACTTCACCATGCAGGTCAATGCGAATTGAAGCGGGAGGGGTGGGAGCGAAGGGAGGGCCGCCTCTGATATCACTTCCCACTGATGCTCGCTGTGGCCTGGACTCAAACTCACGGCACCAGGTTCATAGCGCATCGGACCCGTCGCTTCAAATATAGTTACATGTTATTTAACAAGTGGGTGATTTTGGATATGCTGAAACCCATGTTCATAACATGCCAGTACTGTACTCATTCCAGAATGTCCACTTGACAGCGCATGACATCTGTGGAGATGCACCACCATTAGTTACCTCGAAATGGTTCCTTACAGATTTACTCAGCGGTACGCGATTTAACCACGTGATTTCATCGCCAAGCCACATTTGTACTTTGCTCTCTATCAGCTGTTAACTTGAATTATTTAAATGCCGATGTTCAGTATATATCCCGGCACATCCTCAGCGTTCGTGTAGGACAGGTCGTGGAAACATCACCGGTGTTTCTGGGAAGATCTCGCACTGCTTGCTGCTGGATTAACCCGACCACCTGATGCCATGCCCCTGTGTACACATACTTATCCTAAGTGCTCAGCACTTTGGCAAGGATTACTTACGTTCAATCTCATGTCCAGAATTCCTATTTCAGTTGAAACAATCCAAATTAATATTTTGCTGAAGTAATCTGTGCAAAACAGGGATATTATGATTAGAAATCAATATATTTCTGGTGCAGTGATGTGCACCTGCCCAGAATACTGTTCACATAATTACTGTTAAATTTGGTGCAGGTTTCGTAGCTCAACCGTTACTCTAACTTTAAACCTGTTGGGTAATGTGGTTAACACACTTTACATGCAGGTCTTATTTAAAGCCGCAATATGAAGTGCTACTTTGTTATATTTAAATATACAAGGCAACTCGCCAGCTTTTATTCAACAACCTACTCTGCTAATGAGACTCAAACATTTAAACTGGTTTCGACTTTTCCTGTTTAAACTAATTGCTGCTCAATAACAGTCCAAAGGTGTATTGACTCAAATGCCAGTGTATTTGTACGTGGAGAGACGCATGCTTTATGGGTAGATGTTTTAGTATTTATTGCAAAAATGCTTAGGTTTATTTTGTTAATGATTATTATGAACTTACAAACCATACTATGGAGAGAGGTGAAACCGGATGTAAGATTTTTCTCTTAAAATGTACATTCTAACAAACGATGTTATACTTGCTTTGTACACGATTGAAAATATGGATATTGGTTAATGATGCCAAAAAATATCCACGTGTTGTACATTGTGTGAGTATTAGCCTTACCTTTTTTTCCAGAAAACATTCAAAGGGGGGATGGAGTGCGAAGTTCCCGCAGTTTGTGGCGAGCCCGATGAAGCGGCTGTGAAGCAGTCAAACGGCGAGAATCCCGGCTACACTTACGCTCCCTCCTGCGCAACGCGGCCCTCACTCGGCTGCATCCTTGAAAGTGCCACTCCCCCCATCATAGACTTGGAAGTGGCAGAAAAGACCTGCCAGAAAGTCCTGGAGAGTCTTAAATTAAAGCAGACCGACCAGAGCGTGGACAAAAAGCAAGATGACATTTTTATTTTGGACGCCGCCGAGTGTTCGGACTGTTTGGATGGGATCGCCGGGTCAGAAGGTCTCGACCTTAAAAAGGAACAGGAAACAGCTGTTACACGCAACGGACAGATGAAGGATGCGGGATGCAGCCACGTTACACCTGGCGTCCGGAAACACAAGGCCGTCTCCTCGGCCTCGAAGCAGTCGCTGCTGCTGCGCCTCTTTGAGTCGAAGCTGTTCGACGTCTCCATGGCGATTTCATACTTGCACAGCTCCAAGGAGCCGGGGGTACAGGCCTACCTTGGCAACAAGCTGTTCAGCTTCCCTGCGGACGCCACCGACTTCTACCTGCCGCAGCTGCTGACGATGTACCTGCACGGCGCCGAGGAGGCCGGCGATGCCATCAAGCCGTACCTGGTCCACCGGTGCCGGCGCAGTCCGGACTTCGCCCTGCGCTGCGCCTGGCTGCTGGGCGCCTACTCGGCGGATGGGCAGCCGTCGTCACGGCAGAAGCATTCGCGCGGCACCAAGCTCCGGCGCCTCATCCTGTCGGACGAGCTGGTCCCTGCCACCCCGGCTCCGTCGGCTCCGCCGCACCAGCTGCTGGCGGCGTCCGCGCGGGCCAAGCTGCGCGCCGCGGCCGTGTCGCCCGGCAAGCGCACGCACCAGCGCTCCAAGTCGGACGCCACGAGCAGCTGCATCCAGGCCGACGGGCTGCGCCGCACGTCCAGCATTCCCCGCGTGGAGGCGCAGCACGACGAGGTGAGGCCGGATTCGCGGGTGGCATTGATCACGTCGGCGTGGAGCAGTGCCATTCTCCATTGGAGGCAGTTGTGGACATCTTACATTCATGTTCTGGCCAAACTGACTATTTGTGCAATTTCGAAATAATCTGTCAAGGGGAAGCCTGATAGATATAGATAAATGTCATTTATTTCAGCAGGAAGGGGTCAATGAGCTGCTCGGCTCAAACAAGTCCACTTGCAGATGCCAGACTCCTTCCTTAATGAGTGATGCGATGCTGTCCACAGGTGTGCTCATAACACCGCACCGGCTAGGATAATTTGAGTTAAACCAAATGTGTTAAGGTTATTGCAACTGAGCGTTAATAATGTTCATAATGCTTTTATTATAATGCATTCTACGTCTATGTTATTTTAGTGTCAATAAATTTGAGCAGGTTCATCATGCTCGGCCATAATCAGTCCACTGCTGGATGAAGGCCCGCCCAAGCTCTCGCCATCTATTCATCATTCAGAGCCTCTTCCAAGAGTAGCCCATCATTCAATTCACAAATCAATTTCTCGTTATATGATAAGGGTCCAGTTGGTATGCCCAGCATCTTAAATTGCATAGAGCTTAAAACCCCAATCTTTTTATCATCATCATGAAATTTTATGTACATACTGATGAGGGCCCATTTTAAGCAGTCGGTTTATTTTACAGGTGAAATCTGGCTGAAATATAGTAGGGAACTGCATGACTATCACAAAGCTTGTGCAAAGAAAATGAAAATCAAAAGTACAAAATAAAACAGGACAATTAAACAATTTCCACTGAGTTGTAATTCACTGATAACATAGCCACGCAGAGCTACACCTTATCAGAAAAATATTCCCTTCTAGAGTATAGTCAAGGGAATAGATTTCCTGCTTGGTGTAGTGCAACTTAAAAGATGGTCAATTCTGTGCACGTTCATGGGTATCCCGTGGCTTAGGGTGGTGTGAGGCCACAGCCATCGATTTACCTTCATCCTCAATAGGTTGAGCTCACCTTTGCTATTCTATATCAGGTATGGCTCCTACAATTAGCAACGTGATTTATATTTTTCCAAAAAAAATCACAACCATTACTGGATGTGGCCGCGGTGGGCACTGTAAAAAAAAAAAACCCTGACTCAGTAATTTTTTTTGCGATAATCAAAATAGATTTTATTTCAGGCCGTAACCTGCACGTGATTGATCGGGTTTCCACTCGTTTGTCTGCACAGACAGGTGCTGGCTATTTACACAGTTAGGTTAATGTGGGAACACACAAAATGAATTACTTGACTGATTGCAAGTGCGTTGTTTTCATCAGTGGTGAACCCCGTGGCGTGGCACACTGTGTGACCTCGTGGTGTGGCACACTGTGACCCCGTGGTGTGGCATACTGTGTGACCCCGTGGTGTGACACACTGTGTGACCCCGTGGTGTGGCACGCTGTGTGACCCCGTGGTGTGACACACTGTGTGACCCCGTGGTGTGGCACGCTCTGTGACCCCGTGGTGTGGCACGCTGTGTGACCCCGTGGTGTGACACACTGTGTGACCCCGTGGTGTGACACACTGTGTGACCCCGTGGTGTGGCACGCTGTGTGACCCCGTGGTGTGGCACACTGTGTGACCCCGTGGTGTGGCACGCTGTGAGACCCCGTGGTGTGACACACTGTGTGACCCCGTGGTGTGGCACACTGTGTGACCCCGTGGTGTGGCACACTGAGACCCCGTGGTGTGGCACACTGTGTGACCCCGTGGTGTGGCACTCTGTGTGACCCCGTGGTGTGGCACACTGAGACCCCGTGGTGTGGCACACTGTGTGACCCCGTGGTGTGGCACACTGTGTGACCCCGTGGTGTGGCACACTGTGTGACCCCGTGGTGTGGCACACTGTGTGACCCCATGGTGTGACACACTGTGTGACCCCGTGGTGTGGCACGCTGTGAGACCCGACGGCGGCGTATTGGTGCAATCGAGGACTTGAACTCTGACATTTTTAAAGCGCTGTACTCTTTATTTTCCATGAGTCCTATTTGCTGCGAGGGTGAAGGTCAACTAATTTCACTATCTCACATCCCTTATCGGATAGTTAAACATCGTAGGTATTGTGTCTCTGCTCTAAATTACATCACAGGGCAAGGAGCGAACGCGATGATAACTGTCCATTTCGACTCGGGGAATTCACTCTACTTTGCAACATTTAATGTACAGTATTTACTCTTTATTTACTCTCTCGCCAAGTGGCACTGTAGCTGAGTGCTTAACTCTTAAGCGGCAGCTCATGAGTTCAAATCCTGCTCAGGGTAATATGCAGCCCATCCGGTATCGATAAAATGACGAACACTCGGTAGTAATTAAACAGCGGTGGGTGCCTTGCAGAGAGACTGCACACTGCTGTAGGAATGCGTAATTTCTACCACTGGCTCGTGTCTGCCAATACGAGCTGCTCCCTAAACGCATTAAGCACGGAGAGGCTTTTCACTTGTTTGATTATCTCATGTAGTGACTCGTACACCTATCGACATTTGGGGTGTGGGGTTCAAGGGAGGAAGCGTTAGAGCAGGGGATGACATGGACTGGCCCTATCCGCTCAAGGGTAGAAGTGTCTCCGTAGGCTCCACATGTGGAGCTTGGCTATAAGTAGACATCCCACTGAGCATGTGGCTCTCACTAATGCATGGTGCCAGTGATTCGTGATTGCAATTTGAGAAATGCTGAAAATCTCCAGCCCCGCCTCGTGCTCCTCTTTACACGGCGGCGGCTATGAGGTTGAAGCTTTGTTTTGGATAAGAAAAACATTGTTTCCTTCACACTCCCTGTTATAAGTTAGTGGAACGAATGGATTCTATCGTTCACTCATTTCTCGCGTAAAAATATGCGAAAGTGTTTGTTGTGAACTCGTGCGAATGAGTTGCCTTTGTCTGTGAGATATTATTTCCACAGCTCTGCGTTTAGATTTTCCTTGCAGACTAAGACATTTAAAATGCCCTGTGTGTCTTTCGCAAAATAGCGTTAATAGTTTAATCCACAAAGAATGATTGGCTCTTTCATTGAGCTGTTGCTGTTTGTGTAGATGATTACACAAAGTCATAAACTCGTTTCTATTAAACCGAGATAGAACAATGACTGACGTGCTGGTCTGACAGGAACATCGGACAATTGTGAGTGCGACTGCATTGGCATTGGTGCACTAGCACATTGGTGTACTTAATCGTTATACATGTTTTCGCATCTAAAACTATACTTTGGAATCTACAGTTAGAAAAAAAACTGTCCGTATATGAATTTGAAGGAACCGGTTGTCACACACGTGATAAGATATTTTAAACCATGGGCGTGAAATCCATTTGAATCCAAATCATCGCGCACCCATTTTTAAAGCGTTGCGCATTGGCCATTGACAGCGCTGAGCCGGGCTGTCCGCATGACGCGCGCGCTGCCTGGTTGGCCTGTGTGCGCGTGCAGCAGACGGCCCGTCTCGCCCCGGAGCGCGAGTTCATCAAGTCGCTGATGGCCATCGGCAAGCGGCTGGCCACACTGCCCACGCGCGAGCAGAAGACGCAGCGCCTCATCGCCGAACTCTCGCTGCTCAACCTGTCGCTGCCCGCGCGCGTCTGGCTGCCCACGGCCGTGAGCGCGCACCACATCGTGCGTCTGCCGCACACCCAGGCCGTCGTGCTCAACTCCAAGGACAAGGTGAGCGAACGCGGATTCGCTCTCGCATGGTGCGATGACAAGCTCGTCTCGTTGAGGCGTCGTGAAACATCTACTAAACTAATTAACTGTAAGTGTTTTTATTTTAGTAGTCTTCTGGCTTACTGACGTAAAAACATTTTAACGTTGCTTTTTGTATAAAAAAAAACCCAGCAACACGCAAAACCCATTCTGGATTATCGGTCACAGGTTCGAGAGGTTTCATGGTTGGATTCCATCTCCCGGCGAGGCCGTTGAAACAACGGTCGAGTTTGTCAAATCCCCACTAGTTTGTCCGTCCAGCAGTATAAATGGGTACACCGCTGGTTGTCGAATGGCAGGTCGCGCGTACTTGTGTCGAGTGCAGGCACGCCCGCCCACCTCTTCCAGCGCGTCTGGCCAACGTGGTAGCCACCCTCGAGAGTTCGCTGTAGTCGAGGCCCCTCTTCACCAGCAGCGGTGCGAGCGAGCAGTCGCGGTCACACCGCACCTTCACGCTGTATTACGATTACGCTGTGCGTGCTTGTCGGGGCAGGCCCCGTACCTGATCTACGTGGAGGTGCTGGAGTGTGAGGACCTGGAGATGTCGACGGTGCCCACGCGCATCCCCGAGGCGCGGATCCGCGTGTCGCGCTCCGAGGAGAACCTACCCGACTGCTTCGTGGCCGGGGAGGCCCCGAGAACCGGCAGCTTCACGGCACACAACCCCGACCCCGACGAGGAGGCCTGGTCCCAGGACGACATCGCCGACCTGCAGGTGGAGGTGTGTGGCTCGAGCCTGCGCCCCATTTGCACGCACGCAGCCAGTTTTGCGAATCCACGGCTGGATGAGGTCAGCACAAGTCGTTAGTCGTGAGTGCCGTTTGATTACGCCACGCTGGTCGGTACGGGTTGGGAAAGGTGAGGAGCATCGACAATGGGGCATAGAAGTACAGAACAGCAATGGATTTTACTGCGCTGACTTTGCACACAAATGCACACGCGTGAAGTTTTGATCTCTCCCACATTAAGCCCTTCAAATGCTCTTATTGTAATTCCCAGCAACCTGACATCCACAAGTCGGACAAGTCTACCAACAGTAGTGACACCATCTCGCAGTTCTCTGTGGACAGCATCACAAGCCTGGACAGCAAGGCCGAGCCTGCCTACTTCCTGGCTGGGGACATCAGGTGCCGACCACACCACTCATCCTTTCAGTTTCATTACTAGACGCAATGTTTAGATGGTGATGGGATGGGTGTGTACGCATTCGAAGAGGCATTGTCAAATTGCCATTGCAGGCGGCGCCTGTCAGAGCAGCTAAACCTTCCAGCAACGCAATTCCGCCGAGACCCAGAGGACCCCTCTGCCGCTGCCCTCAAGGAGCCCTGGAAAGAGAAAGTCAGGTGCAGGTCACATGACACTCACGTCGCACTCACGTCGCACTCACGCCACACTCGCATCGCAATCACGTGGCACAAGTGTTGTGCCCCCATCGCACGTGCATCTTTGCCCACCTTGTTTCCGCACGGACCCTTCGTAGCTAAGCCTTTGTACTTGCTGAGCCTCTTATAATCGTGAGCTGCTTTTCCATGCTGCCCTAAAGTTGTTTCTAAGATAAGCACATGAGCAAAACAAGTGAGCCTCATTAACAATAATAATATAATATAATTCCGCTATACAGCATCCTCTTATCCGTAAAGCCTAATATCTGCATAGACAGCTGATCAAAGTAAAATTGCGTCCCCTCGAGGATTCGTTGGAGTTAAAAGAAACATGTGCGTCGCACGTGTTGCAGGCGCCAAATGCATTGGTGGGGCACAGCTGGGGGTGGGTGGTTGGGGGGTGGGGTGGTCTGGCTTTAAAAATAATAAAAACAAACACTCGCCACGCCGCCCACGGCCGAGAAATGCCACCTCGGGCACAATTTCTCCCTCGTAACTATTCTCCGTAATGACTACAGCCCGATATCGTGGACCTTAGGAAGTGTATATCGCTCGCAGAGATACACTGGAGGTCGTCTTAGAGTAATGGAGTAATTGTTTTCTTGCGTGTGTTCCTCATCATCCACCCAGTAAGAGTGATGTAGCTTTCACTAAATACAGTTGTAATTTTTAACTTGCAAACTTAACATTTAAGTTTCCACCAGGAGCTGCAGATGTAGAGTAGTGACAAAGGCATTCCAACCGGCAGGTAATAAATACAGGCATTAGTTTGATATCTCTGCTTCTGCTTTGTGTGGCAGCATTGCAGGAGGGAATTTGTTTTTCATGCAAATCCCGTGTGTAATGACAGGTAAATCGGCAAAAGTTTCTAGGTTGCACATTGACACTTGAAATGCATCATCCATTTCTAACCTTGTTATTTAAATGTACGTAATTGGCTTTAGTAGTGACTTTGTCGTTGCGTGTAGCTGTTGGTAATTCACAACTTTAAGCCGTTTCCTTTAGGCTTCGGATGTCTGCGTGGGGGAACATGGCTAAACTTAGTATTTAATTTGGGCACACGTCGTTGTGAAACTCCACTGCGGGTAAGCCTAGGCAATATGTGTAATCATTATCTTCTTGATTGCTTTCTAAATGTTGCAAAGGGACAAAGGTATAGGTGTAGACCCGCAATGTCTTACGCCTCTGATGGCAGGAGGGCCTCCACGAGAGAGGCAGCACGAGATGGCTCTTTCACGGATATTTGTTGTCCTATTCTTGCGTGCTGGCCAGACATCATGGAAGAGGTGGCACCACCCACACTTTGCCCCACCATACGCAACCTGCCAGTCATCTGTGGTCGTACCCCTTTATGCTTTTGAGTGGAGAGAGGCGGGGATTTCAACAGCTGTGCCAGAGGAATGAGCTGAACCAGTGACCTCTATACTGCATGCCCAGTGTGCTAACCATTACATGATGGCAGCATTTCTGAAATGATGTACTTCAGTGTTCATCATTGCAAGGCCCACAGGCTACTGGCGGACCCCAGTGGCCTTTCGTGCGGCCCACGGAGTGAAAACACCCCCCATCGTCATTGTGCTGTCAAACCCCAGTGGTTTCTAATGTGTAGCGGCCCTCACACTGATGTCTTAATGGCGAAAGTGCCCCCCTCTGAAAATTAGTGAAGAGCACTGATGTACTTCATCTAAATGTTCCAGCATGTTGTGTGGATGTTTGTATTGTGCTTTCCTGTGTGTGTGTAAAGCCTATTGGTCTTGCTTGGGTTTGCAGGCGTATCAGGGAAACTTCCCCTTACGGCCACTTCCCCAACTGGAAGCTGCTGTCGGTGATTGTCAAGTGTGGCGACGACCTGCGGCAGGAGCTGCTCGCGTACCAGTTCCTGCGGCAGCTTCAGGTACGTGCCGTTGACGTCGCTCCACCCCGCTCGCCCTCCTGGGTTCATGGGCGTCCTGGCTCTGAAATCCGTAGGGCGGGGCTAAAGAAATAGATCCTAAGTCCTGTGGTTTGCGCATCCCCCGGGAGTCCCATTGTTATACGAAAGGGTTTTGACTTGGGAAATATGAAAGGGAAAACGTGTGTTCAATTGCCAAATATAAACATTTAAGTTCGTAAATATTTAGAGTTATGTGCACCCCCTTAGCTCTCAATTCTCAAGGCCACGACGTGTTGATGACGATATCAGTTATTTGGTCAAGGCTATAATGGAGCCAACGGCACGATACCCCTCTCCCATCCCTCCCTTCTGCCGGGTCACGAGTTGAATGACTTTGGAAACCCTGCAATGCATTATTCCACTCTGCAAGCTCTGCTGTAGACGAGGCGATGTTACATCTATGAAATACAGGTCTATAAGCAGTAGATCATATCTGTTTATTGCCTTGCTGACAAGAAACCGGGGAGCCTTCAGCATCTGCTGGGTTAGCTTCATTGAGACGGTCCAAGCACCGTGTGGCACCGCTCACTTGACAGACTCAACATTGCCCATTCATCCTTTTCACCTGGGAGGTGACTTTATACAAAAGTGGTACACTCATGCACGGATATCCTTCCTTTGCCTTTATCCATGGCACCCTTGGCAAATGGGGAATGGGATTATTGTAAGGCAGAGATTTATTCAAGCACGTGTTGTGCTGTGCGTTTTGTAATATATCCAAACCCCGCAGCGGTTGCAGATTGCATTGTGTGATTATTTTAATTTGGTGGATGGCACCAAAAACAAAGAAGCATTCCCAAGCACCCACCAAATAGTTAATATTTTTTTAATCGTAATTTTGTCCTTACAGGGTTAATTTGTTGATAATTTTATTAAAAATATAAGAAGCATCCAGAGAATAGATTTTTAGTTCGCGGGAATTATATTTTTTCAAAATTGAATCTCCAAAATTTCATATTTATGTGCAGATAGCGAGGTGGGCAAAATATATCACACACATGAAATCTGTCTGCACACCAGGAGGCATGTCAATCCGTAGAGACTCTGATGTGAGATTACCAGGAATAGCTCGTAAGCTGTTTGTGTTTCCTCATTACAAGTGTGGCTCACTTGATTTCAAGACTATTGTTGCGACCTCTCTTGTCATCTGATGTGATTGTCATGAAGGATTCCTGCTCGTGTGTGTGTGTATGTTGCTATGTTGGCTGTGCAGTCTGTGTGGGAGCAGGAGAGGGTGCCGCTGTGGCTGAAGCCCTATAAGATCCTGGTGACATCAGCTGACAGCGGGATGATCGAGCCCATCCTCAACGCCGTCTCGATCCACCAGGTGAGCTACGCCCGGCCTGCGGGTGAAGAGATTTGTATTTCAGCAGTGACTGGCTGCCTGTAGTCACTGCTGCCATCTGTATTCAAGGCCTTAAATGGACTTGCTCCTCCCTACATTCATGAGCTCCTTCAGCCATCAAGATCACTAAGATGCTCACGGTCTCCAGGCTTCACACTTGGGGGTGACGGTGCCTTTACATTTGCGGCACCTAAACTCTGGAATTCCTTGCCCTTCGAGGTCAGGACTTCCGAGACTACAAATCTTCAAATCTCGACCAGAAACATATCTGTTTAAAATTACTTTTTCTCTCAGTTATTTTCAAACGTCCTTCTCACTTTTGCCCTCCTTGGTCGATGTTAAAATATATCCGCCTTTCCATGCAAAGCGCCCTGAGAACGATTATTTAAGAGCACTTTGTAAATTTAAATTATTACTAATTATTATTATGCCACTCCCCGCGCGCGCAGGTGAAGAAGCAGTCCCAGCTGTCGCTGCTCGAGTACTTCCTGCAGGAGCATGGCAGCCCCAACACGGAGGGCTTCCTCACTGCTCAGCGCCACTTTGTGGAGAGCTGTGCTGCCTACTGCCTCATCTGCTACATCCTGCAGGTCAAGGACAGGTGCGTGTGCGTGTGTGTGTGCCGCCCTGCCGAGTGAGTCGCTGGCATACACCAAGAGTGGGCAGCAGCTTCTTTTTCCATTTTAGCCACTTTTTACTCTTAGAGGGTGGTCGGAAATGTCAACACTGCACTCTGTTAACTTTTACTTTTCCCCAATTGAACTTGAACGTTCTATTGGGTGTTGTGTCACGAGACAAGGTGCCAATTCAGAATGCTTGCAGAGCAGTGCAACCTGCAGCGAGCTGCCTGTGAGATGCCTCGAAGTGGGCTCTGGTCCACGCAATAGGAGCCAGCACTCTCTCAGCAGCACTGCCACTGACAGTAATGTTCATTGCATCACAGTCACACGGATGTTTTTCATTCTCAGAGCTGGAAGTTTGCCAAATTAACTGATAGTTTTTTTCCTGTGCAGTCATTGGTGCCTGGTATACCACTCTGTTGGAAGTCTACAGTGGAAAAATAAAGTGTTTTTTTTATGTGATTAGACCCCAGTCATCATACACGCTACACAGCCACACAGTGTAGTCACAAATAATACGGCGACTTTCAAATCTAAAGCGAGAAACGACCCTCTGGGTGGCACGTGTCCCCACGGGAAAAGCACCTTGTGTGTACATTACCAACGGCTCCGCGGGTTAATTCCAACGCGTTAATTAGTAACGGCTCCGGCACGGTTGGACTGGCGGCGTCTGTGTTGGTAGAGTTTAAATCTCGGCACCGCAGTTAGCGGGCGTTTGTAATGAGAGCCCTCACTCTCCAAGGGGGAGGCGGTGGCATTTGCAGTGTGTGGGTTCACATTCCTGTGGGTACGTGATGTCATTGTTGTGCATCTTGCAGGATATTTATTGTAGCCAAAGCAAGATTTTGCTGAAAGATGCAGTTCTTTTGTTTGAATTGCCATTTTTCACCTAACCGAATTAAATATCTACATCTCCCAAATTCTCTTGTAGCTCATGTAGTTAAATATTAGTTTACATCATTATTGTAAAAATACTAATTTAGAGATAAAGGTACCTTTATAAGCACGATTACGTTATGTTATTTTATGTTATTTTCTCTTTCTCCTCCCCCACAAAGATCTACACCATTATCGATTCATCAAAATCTATGGCAAATTGAAGCAGGCTTTCCACCAAATGAGTCCGGTTTAGAGAAGTTTGAATGTATGTAGTCATTTTGCGATATGTAATATAAAGCATACCTTGCACAAGATTCTTGTATGGCTTGAAAAATAAATCGCGCGACAAATGACAGTACAGTTGATTTATTATTGACGATTTTTACTTTTGTACATTTTTATCCATTGAATAATAACTCAGCGTCGTGGCGTGTGCCTCTCGCCGGCTGGCAGGCACAACGGAAACATTCTCCTCGACTCCGAGGGGCACATCATCCACATCGACTTTGGCTTCATCCTCTCGAACTCCCCGCGCAACCTGGGCTTTGAGACCTCCGCCTTTAAACTCACCGCGGAGTTTGTGGAGGTGAGGCTCGTAGAATAGCCAGAGTCATGACCTGCAGTCTAGTTTTACGTTATGATTGTTCATGCTGTGGTTCATTAATGTCACTGAATCACCCTGTGTAGGCATGTGTGCCTGTCTTGAGCACAGAAAAGTAGGACCGTAACGATTTGACCCCCTGGTGTTTTGATGCATCACATCGGTGTGTTTAGATTCTTGTATCATCGTGGGCAAGCGGAGTAATTTGTTTTTATTATTCCATGCTATGAACATAGTAATGGATTATACAAGACTTCAGATGTTTCTGGTTCTCCGTCCCACGAGGTGCACTCCCGTTATGTGATCTTCCTCGGGTTTCCGATGAACGCCCTGTGCAAGCGTCGTCCTCTTTCCATGTCGCTTTGCGAGGGAAGCCTTGGGCCTCGACTGCCATAGGGGGGAGCCACAGCGCTCTTGGATCCTTCTCTGCCTGGGCTTAGGGGCCGTCCATAAATGACGTCACGCACCAGGGGGGGGGGGTCAGACATTTGTGATGATGTGTGACGAGGGGGGGGGGGATTTGAGAAATGTGACGTCACATCAAAATGCGCAACTTTAAATAAATATAGAATTGTTATAACAACACTAATTGTTATAACAACACTCCTACAACATCAGAGTGCAGCCCCACATTAAATACGCACTACAATGACAATAGTTTAAAGCGATTTTAAGCATGTTTTATTTTCAAAATGGAAATATGGTTTTGAGGGGGGGGGGGGGCAGAGCTTTGTGACATCATAGTTGAGGGGGGGGGGGGGGCCTGACTTTTTGTGACGTCGAGTGACGAGGGGGGGTAAATATTCGTCCAAAATCGCGTGACGTCATTTATGGATGGCCCCTTAGCAAGATTCTCATTGTTTCGTGATGGGCACTTGCAATATTTTCTGCTGCTCGTTGCTAATACTTGGTCTGGATATATTTCAGGTAAATTGTTTTTAGAGTTTGTTCCAGCCTGCACAACAACTGCCCTCTTTTATTTTATTAGTGTTCCATTCCTTACGTGCAATTTGTAACTTTTTCTGTTTTGTTATCATTGTTTCTCAGATGATAGTTGGTGCTTTTACATTTTAAGCAATACTGTTATTCTGAAGGTATTTAGATAATACTTAAATCATTCATTACAATTATGGCAAAACCTCAGATAGCAGGACTGGGTAAACAAGTTTAATCACAAATAGGAGGGAACTCTCGTGCGTAGATAGTTTAAATTTCCCGCTAACTGCGAACGTATTGAAAATAAATCTAACAGAAACACACAAACCCTATAAATAATTGTTAACATTTAATGGAATAGAAAGTTAAATCCCTACAAACATTTTCAATGAATAATATTCTAAGTTTGAATACACTTACTATACTGTGAAGACTATGAGATACAGTAAATAAGATACGGACCAAAATAACACAACCTGGCTTAGGCATCCTCTGGATCATCTCAGCCTAAAATGAGTGCCTGTTGTGGTGTGTCAACATCAGTGCTAGGGAGATTAAGGTGACCTGGGTTTGATCATTCCACCCCCATGTCTGCCATGCCACCCTTAGAACAACACTTCCCTTATCAGTTTATCCTCAAACATAATTGTATGATTATCATGCGCGTGCGTGCAGGTGATGGGTGGACCAGACAGTGACATGTTCAACTATTACAAGCTGCTCATGCTGCAGGGGCTGATTGCTGCTCGCAAGCACATGGAGCGAGTGGTCCAGATTGTGGAGATCATGCAGCAGGGTGAGACCCAGCCACACGTGCCACTGTTATGTTTCCGTGTATTATTCTGCGTGTTTGCCAAGGAAAACCTCGCAGGAGTCTCAAGATTATCTTTCAGGAGGGTCCTGCCAAGTGTTCGCAGCAGAGGGAGATGTAACTTTGTGTAATTCCAATTGAGTAATGTTCAGGTAATTTCTCAGCATTGGGATGTTTGGCCAAAACAATGAGCACGTGGTTTGTTTTAGTTATGGGAGGAAAACCAGAGAACCCAGAGGAAACCCATGCCGAACAGAGGCGGAACATCCACACTCTACATAGGAAGGTGTCCGAGTCGGAACTCAAACCCAGGTTCATATTGCTGTTACCACTGTGTGGTGTGTCAGCCTCACCCCACCCTCAGTGTATAGTTAGATTATTGTGGAAATGCTTATAATGATTCTTCTATAAATTGTGAAAGTAATGGCTATAGGTTAGCATAGAGCCCTGTTGTGGCTGTACTGACGTGTGCTTGCTGTTTTGTGTCTGTGTGCATTGTTTACATGTGTGTGTGTGT
The DNA here is from genome assembly GCF_964198595.1 of Lampetra fluviatilis. Taxonomy (NCBI): domain Eukaryota; kingdom Metazoa; phylum Chordata; class Hyperoartia; order Petromyzontiformes; family Petromyzontidae; genus Lampetra; species Lampetra fluviatilis. The sequence continues at coordinate 14,393,501 of NC_136287.1, forward strand.
ATGCTGTTGTATGTAATGCTTTGTTTGAATACTTCTTCTTTCTGTGCCCCCCTCCCTGCCCTGACCCCACTCCCGCCCTGACCCCCACCCCTTTTCTATTCAAGCCTATTGTAGGGTTTTTATAAAGCCTCCTGAAATGGAGTTGCATTTAGATGCTGCGTTAAAGAGTTATTGTTGCGTCATTATGGATGTGCACTCTGATACTTGCCTACGATTATTGAGAGTGGGCAAAATATAATTCCAAGGATGTTGCAACATGAGTACCCACATTGTTATATAATTATGAAAGCACAGAAATATGTTTTTCATTGTTAATATCATAAAGCCAGCCAGGAATTGTACATTGCCAGCCTTAATATGCGATTACTAACGCCACTTTCCCCAACAGTCGTGAGTCCACAACAGAGAATGTCTTGTGCCTATATGTTGTTCTATTATCGTGTGTGTGCGCTGTTGTCTTTGTATTATGTTGTGGGGGGGAGGCAGTGCAGCGGTTAGCGCGTTGCGCTACGAACCCGTTGACCCGCATTTGATTCCTGCATCACGCGCCTTGTTTTGTGGCGCATGTTTTGCACTCAGGCTCGCAGCTGCCGTGCTTCCACGGAGCGAGCACCATCAGGCAGCTCAAGGAGCGCTTCCACGTGAGCCTCACGGAGGAGCAGCTGCAGTCGACCATCGAGCAGATGGTGGAGGGCAGCATGCGCTCGCTCACCACGCGCCTCTACGACGGCTTCCAGTACATCACCAACGGCATCATGTGACAGCCGCCCGCTGCCTGTCGACCTGGCACGCGTGTGACTTCCATTCTCTCCGTCTGCCTGCTCGCCCTGGCTGCATGCGGCACTATCACCACACGAACCAAATTCAGCGAGGGTCTGGGGTTCATGATTACCCCACTGCTGGTCACATCCACAATGGTACACACTGCTTATTGCAGGAATTACTCAAACAAATTTGTGTATTCTTTCCCCTGCCTGCTAAGGGGTTACCCTCAGCTGCTTTGCAGTGAAAACAGATGTGTCAGTTTCCAAGTAGCATTTCGAATCCGGAAGGGGGAGATGGTGATAAAGGATGTGTACACGGATAATATGTGGACCATAAAGAAATGTGAATTAGTGGCATAATCATTGCAGAATTCCTACATTTGTTTAATATCATCAGCTCGGTACGTAATTGCGATCCAAACATCATCCGCAAACTTATATCAAAACCCGCGCTTGTGAAATGAATCTTGCGGCGCTGAGCGCACATGTGTGCGTGCCTGGCATCTCCTACCCCTGCGCGCGAGCTCTCTGCCACATTCCCCCCTCCCCCCCCCATGGGCCTCATTGGGTGTCCTGCTCCTGTGAGGTTCTACTGAATGAAGAGGAGCAGCTGTCACGGCCGTGTTGGGTGGAGGGAATAGCTCCGCTGTCAACAAAAAAAAAATGCTAAATGTGTAAATAGACTGTGCTTGTGTGTGATCGTATTCACACTTTAGCATCCTCTAGAGACTGCCTCGTGGATTCTGCTGTTGCCCAGTTTTAACCGTTGCTTGCTCTCTGGGTTATCGGCAGGTGGATGTTTACAGATCGGCGAGCTTCAGCTTGCTCAGTGCTTCTCGACTTGTCTGATCTGCGTTATTTTCCCATCGGTTTCCCTGTGCAGAAATTAAATCTCCTAAAATTGTATAACCTTACCTGATGAATAGGCTGTTCGATAGTGCTTCTAGAGGAATTGGGCACGCTGCTTTTAACAACCCAGATAGTAAAATATTGTACCAAAAGCATGTGCTACACACATGCACATAGCATTAATTGTAGTGACCTCCATTGTGCTTTGTTAATGGGGTTTATGTAGTTCCTGCTGCACTTTAACCATCCCCAGTCGTTTTTTCTGGGTTGCAGATTTCGTCTATATTCTTTGTCAAGCCTGTCTTCAACAAGCCTTTGTAAAAACATGTACAGATAGACAAGTCGTTCGCTATTTAGTTTGACAATTATGATGTCCGTATGTTAGCTATAAAGCACCAACAAATATATAATACGGCAATGTCAAATATCTCTTTTACAAAGGGTAATGTGTGTACATCACATTTGTGACAAGATTTCCTAACCGTTCACGAGTCGTTGGGATGTAATTGCATGTGTGTCATTGCTCTACAATGTGTATAGTCCATTTAATGAACGCATGCCCATATAAGTTGTACCTGCTGGTTAATGACAATCCTTTCGCATTAAATGATGGCTTTTTAGGCAGTTGCAAAAACATACGAGGCATCAATACCCCATTAGCTGGATTCCGGAATGAGGTAAGGCCAGGAACAAGGTTAATATATTTTCAAATTAAGCGTACACCAGTGAGAATTACAAAGTTCTCTGCTATCCTTCATTCATAGACTTCCATGTTCAATTAAAACAATAGAAATGAGATACACATGCAGACCACTTTCTATATGTGCCCAGCTATACCATGTAAGAAATTACCACCCCAAATACATTGGCCCTATTTCTACAAAATCGTAATAGAAACTGCCATTTGCTAACACATGAATTAAGGCCACATTTTCGGTTTAATTGTCCCACAGCTGAAATAACGTTGACACCCGACTTTAATCAATGAGCCACGTGCCATTCTCTCAGGGCAATGGTTAAGCAAGGATCCCGACACTGCGTCAGCCATGCCAGGTGACATGCCCACAGCTCCGCGGGACTGGTAGTGCCGTGCGGAGGCTGTGGTGGCACACGGCGCAGTGAAGCGTGCTGGGTGATTATTCACCTCTGGGTGCAGGCTGCGTATGGGTCAAGATGTAAAAACTAAAGAAGCGCTCGAGACTTTCACAAGAACCTTGACGGTGGGAGAGCCCAGAATGTTACCTTTTGAATAGTAATCAATCGCAGGCTATTTATACCGCATCCGATTGATTCCACGTGATTACGTGCAACTCTAAATCGATTAGTGCAAATTCTGTTTTCCCTCTTTTTTTAAAGGAGACGCTTTGGGCTTGTTTCCATTTGGAATCATATGATGCCTGAAGTGAGTACAATTATTCAGAATCAAGGATTTAAAAGTTACTACATACTTGTTATTAGATTCACTTAGAATAAACATTAATTGACTCGTGCTTTAAAGGTAAGACAAACACAGCTATACACCTGATTACATATTTCTAAATGTTAATGTCTCATTTCATTGCCATCGTGAATGCAATTGCACAATCTTTAGGCTGGCCGATGTCCGCTATTTTCGATATTCGTTCTCAGCGCCCTTCATTGTTTGTGTTTACTGGACTGGAAACTGCAGGAGAGAGGCCTGATGAGTCGATTGTTTTGTGTTGAGCAGTATTATGGAGCTGATGTGTATTCGTGTGTACGGCGCTTTTTTCATGTGATGCACGCGTGCGTGTCCGGTGACGATCGTGAAGTTTTATACCGTATAGCAATGTCTAGAAAACGTAGAATACCCGTGGGTGTTCTGTTGTAGAAATGTGTGCGATGACTTTAAGTTCCGTCGTGTGTCTGTGCTGAAGTATGCAATGGAGCACCTGCTCGTCGTCGCTGACCGCTCTAAACCACAGTGGGACATTCTACATTCACATGCCGGGGGCCATTCCCGCCACTGTCATGGTGCCCGTTGCATCGACCGTGTGATCGCTTCAGACCAATTTAATCCCGACGGAGATATCAACCCTCAAAGGGCTTGCGAGTTGAGTTGATCTCACAGCAACACCAAGATGGGCACTACATTCAGGGGCATGATCATTGGAGCCACCCTATTGCTGGTGATTAGTGAAAATTAATAAATGGTGAAGTGCACATTCTATAGTGAAGTGCAATTGTTCAGTTATTTCGCATTTGACAAGTATTTTCTTGTAACCAAGTATGATTTAAAATATGCATTGTCTAGTTTTACATGAGGAAAAAAAGTTCACAATAGCAAACAAGCATTAGGAATATTGTAAAATGTCACGACATATGGTGTCTGTGGTTGATAACATTTCACTTGCCCTGATGTGTAATTTTATAACTTCGTTGAGTTTTGTCAGTGGTTGGGACTGTGATGGTAGATTTCAAAGCCGAGGGCTCACACTTGGTGTGCCTGCTCCGGCCAAATCCAGCCGTTCGATTGCTTCCAGTGTCAACACGTACACGAAGCGATTTAAATTGCACTCCTAAAATCCTCGCGCTTGGCCACATTTTCTGTAGAGTGGCTGTGTCAATGCCATCGGGAAATGTATGCAACTTGTCCTGGGGGATTGTAATGCATTTCCAAATGACGCTAAAAGCTTGAACGGTCCTGCAGAGTGACGAAGAAAAGGATTGCGTCACAAACTGGTGTTTGCCAAACTCTTGGCCTCATAACCCTCTCTCCCAGTTCCACATTTGCCAACTGAAAGGTGATGTTTCATGTGGGACGCTGGACTGGATGTGGGTTACAGAGTGTGAAGTTGGAGAACCACTTGCTACTGATCTGTGAACATCCACACGGAAAAGATGGTGGTTAAACCCTTTACAAGACTCAGGCACAATAAAATTTTCACCAAACTGTTGACTTGCGTTGCGTCTTCCATTTTCACCAGGCAAAAGGATGAGTGTTCAGTGTGCTTGCTTGGCAGACGGGCTAAATACAGGAATACAATGAAGGAGAAAGATGAAGGGAGACGTGGTAGGAATGGAGAAAGCTGACGGAGCGAGGAGAGACCTGAAAGCGACAAGGAAAACGCTGCAAAGATAGACGAAGAGAAGATCAAATGAAAGACAGAAACGTGCCACAGTGCCATGGGGTGGAACTTACCACCAGCGGTGGTCCTTCATTGAAAGCCCCGTTTTAAAGCTTAAAAGTCTCATTTTATGGCGTGGCTTTAGACTGGTTTGCGAAAGTAAACATGTAAGCAGAGGTTTACCGAAAAACCACCGCAAAATCCAGCAATAACAATGAAAAGGTGGTATGAAATTGGGCCGTCCATAAATGACGTCACGCAATTTTGGACGATTTTTGACCCCCCCCCCCTCGTCACATGGTGTCACAAAGTCAGACCCCCCTCTCAAATATGATGTCACAAAGCTCTGCCCCCCCCCCCCCAAAATTAAACATGCTTCAAATCGCTTTAAACTATTGTCATTGTAGTGCCTATTTAATGTGCCTCTGCACTCTGATGTAGGAGAAAACATTTATTAAAAAATTGGCCGCTTGCGCACAAGCGCTTCCACGTCCGTCGCCCACCCTTTTGGCCTCGCCCCCCCCCGCCCCCCCCCCTCCCTCCCGATACGTTCCATTCATTGGCTACCATAGTCTGATGAGCTCCCCCTAAGTTTGTACCCATCATCATTTTCGTTCTTTTGTCTATCATGTGTATTAGACCTCCCCTCCTCCTCTGCCCATTGTGTTGGCGGGTGCAGTGGCTGGCCGCTTACGCACAATCGCTCCATTGTGTTGGCGTGTGCAGTAATTGGCCGCTTGCGCACAAGCGCTTCCACGTCCATCGCCCACCCTTTTGGCCTCGCCCCCCCCCTCCCCCCCGATACGTTCCTTTCATTGGCTACCATAGTCTGATGAGCTCCCCCCCTCCCTCTCCCTCCCCCCTCAACTCGCTTTTAAGGGATTACATCTTGAATCATTGCCTCACTTGATACAGCTAATCTGGCTGTGACGGTCCCACCTGATGACGGAGACTTGTGTTGCCTCCGAAACGTCGTGAATTTTGTTTTTATTTTATTTTACTTTCTACGTGACTTTACCGAAAAAACCTAAGAAGATGATTCCTTGCAGTCACGAAAGCTTCAAATCTAGAATTAAGTAGAACGTGTTTATATTTATTTAAAGTTGCGCATTTTGATGTGACGTCGCACATCGTCACAAATATCTGACCCCCCCCCCCCGCCATGTGCGTGACCTGGATGAAGGGGAAACCAGAAGCGAATGGGAATTATTTTTTTATGTCAATAAAATGACCTGTTCTATCGACACACCACTAGGGGGAGCTTTGCCATTAAACACCCACCCATTAAAGCATCATTCTGCAAATACATTAAGTGAAACCGGGTTTTCAACATGACGATTAAGCAAGTGCTGGGTTTTTACCACAAAATCACGACGAAATCCAGCAATAAATCAACAAGTGCCGTGAAAACGGTCAAATAGCAGCATCCAGCCACTTCGGGCAATTTTGGTTGAAAAATGGCAATAATGCGGCAATTATTAGATGAATAACGTTCTAAAATAACGTTTTTGTACGCCTTTTGACGTCCTCTGGTCTAGCACCGTTTGAGACGAGGCTCAAAAGAAAGCTGTCTCTGGTGTGGACCAATCAGTTTCAAGGACAATGCATATACTATCAGTGTTTTTGTTTGCATTCTGACCACAAGTATTGTGATTAATTCAGACATGATTCCTTGCAAAAAGGTTTCAGTTTTGTTGCCAGAAAAGGGGAAAAACCTACTCTTATATTTTGGTACTGGCAAAGGAGGTCTCATGATCAAAAACGTTTAGAGCAAAGCAAAGTCAAGCTTAGCGACTGAGTTTACAGTAAAAACAACCGGAAGGATCGGACTCAAAACGAACAGCAAAGGCATTCGGATGGTGTTACCATCAGCACAACCGAATAGCTATCACCAACATGGAGAACAACTGAACGCCTCTTCCTCCCCATTGGAGGCCGCACGTGAGGGATGAGTGCTGCCTGTGTGAAGGACGCACGGCGAGGACGAGAGGATCAGGGTGCGAGGAGCACGTGGTTCAACAACACGGCCATGCACGAAGTGCGCAAGAAGCAGGGAGGCATGCGCACGGCTGTGTCACGGGGCGAGGGGGTTGGGGTGGTGCCGTCACCCTGGCCAGCCACGAGGCAACACAGCAGGGGGACTCGTCACCGTAGTTTCCCATCTGTACGTGGGTGTATGCTGAACTTCTTTCGCACCGCACGTTGCCAACCGTGCGAATCGGAGGTGCGGGTGAAGGTCAACAAACGAAGAGGGTTGGCACGCCGCGCGGGGTGCGAGGTTTCTGCGGGTGCTCTGGTTACCTCCCCACTTGTTATCATCATCATCATCATAAACACAACTCATCATTCTAACACGTAGCAGACTTTCGCGACCAATATCCATAAGAGGCTTTTTAGGGTTAGATCGCGTAAATGTGTCGTTAAACCCGCCACCACCCGACACAGCCAACTAGTAAGGTTTATCACGCAAACAGAACGTGCCAATTCGTCACTAGTACAGTACACCGGTGTGTTGGAGAGCCAAGCCACAACAATTCGAGTACGACGTTTCGCCAGTAATTACAACTCATTGACTGAAAACGCCTTGAAGTACAAAAAGCCAATGTGGCAGCAGCAGCAGCAAGACCCTCACGCAGAAGAGTTCTGCGACTCGGCGTGGCTCTGCTGGATGAACAATTAAAATATAAACAACAAGGTGCCATCCTTGTGGGAGTGTGCGAGCATGGGTAGAAAAAACCCAATTTTTCCAGCGGCAGGCATCGGGTTTTTCTTTAATATAATTTAACCCGATTTCGGGGAATTAAAACCTGGTTTCATGAATACGAAACTCTGATCCAAGGCTTAGGCTGCTTCCTCGTCGGTGCTGCTATCGTACTCGGGGCCGTCGGGCACGGGGTAGTCGTAGAATGCGGCGGGCAGGTTGGTCTTGATGAACACGAGGAGCTTCTCCTCCACAATCGTGGGCACCGCCAGTGAGTTTCTTAGCTTGGAATGGATGAAGCCCATCGTTGAGAAGTTGGCGAAGTGCGGTTCTGCAATTAGCACCAATTAAACCGGATTTCTCCCAATCTCAGATGATCGGGTTTAATATAAAAAGACAATTAAACCCGATTGGAACAAACCCGACTGTGCCATCCTTGTGGGAGAGCGAGGCGGCATCACAACAGACTGAATGCGGCCGTGAGCTCCACGCTGCCCCGTGCTGCACGCTCGTGAAGAGGGCACGAGCACGAATCTTCTGACTTCGCTTGCCACTTGCAGGCTGTGCGCAGCAAACCCCGATGGCAATCCACACTGAAGCAGCCGGAGTCACTGTCTTACGGATGACAAACGCTCACCACGAGGCTGCGAGTAACGATATAAGAACATCTACTTTTATTTTCTTAAAAACTTCACATTTAGCTCAGTGTTGTACAAACTGTTAAAAGAGCAGGTACTAACCAGACATGTTCATCTTACAAATACAATTTTAACATCCTGTAAAATACTGACCCATCAATGTTGTATCAACAGTAGAGGTAGCAACAGTACAACTTAAAAAAAAAAGAGAGAAAGAGGAATACATTCATTCTTTGGAAGCCTGATGCCGAGTGAAGGCCCGTGCCTGGGCTCAAACCCTGAGAACAAGCCCGCCCAAGCAGGCGAACGACTGGGCCCAGGCAGGGCCCGCACACGGCCAGGCAGACCCAGGACAGAGCACGCTGTGCCATGCAAAACCCAGCAGCGGCAGTCTGTCTTGCGCAACATGCTGGCAGTGGTGGACTTTGCAGGTGGAGAATGTTAACATCTAAAATGTAGCTTCTTGTTTTTTGTTCTTGGCTATGTACGGTGCGAAAGTAGTTTAACATACATAAACAATGCCCTTGCCCGCAATACTATGGGCATTTGTTTATATACAGAATCAGTCTGTGGCTGCTACAGCTACTGAGGAGCCCTTACGGGGTTGAAACTCCTCTGTTTTCCCATGCGGGCCTCATGTTGGTTGAACAAACGTTAACAAAGCAGCAATATCATAATTTATGCTGTTCAGTTTGGCCACTGAAAGATGCACGCTTGAAGGGTTTTACACAGGCCTCTGTATGATATCATGTGGCATAATTTATTATTAGCCTACCATTCCATTTACTCCAAAGTCCACCACTGGATGTTGAAAATAAAAATTTTGTCCAACAGCCCTTGCAGCTCCTTTGGTGAGGCAATAATTGGCTTTTTGCTCAGCATAATTCCGTCCATACTCGATTCGAACCAGAGGGATAAGCTCATCTTGGTTGTAAGCCTCCCCCTGCCTCCAAAAAGAAGCCTTGAACACAAATAACATCGATTGTTGATGGGGCCCAATTGGGCATCCACGAAGTCACGTGGGTGTTGTTACAGCATTCACGATACCACTGGGCCAAAAACCACTACGTACTCGGACACACGACACGTACGCTCCGTTGATGCACTGCAATTGCAATTCGATGACAATCTTAACGAGGGGCGGTCAAAATGTTTCCGGAATGGAACATTACGAGTAAACACATCCACGCACAACTATTTCGCGACACGGTCACCCCGAAGATCAACGCACTTGTTCTATTACGTATGGTACATGGCGACGTGGGGGGGGGGCGCATCAAAATAAAATCTAACATCTCATCGGTTCAACATTTTTACCAACTAAAAACTTCTCACTGTGAAAACGTTTTAACCACCCTTTGCGTTTTTTTTGTAGGAGTCTTCAACGCGCCTACATTTCTGATCAACGGCGATGAGCACGCGGGAATAAACACTTGTTCGGCACGGCTCGGTGGCGGTGGCCGGGATCACGCTGCCAGCGAAGAGAACGGTGGCCCCCCGCTCATGGCTCCAGTTCGAGAAGGTGCCCAGGTGTCGAGTAACGTGCGCGGGCGGAGACTTGGTGGGGTGATCGAAATGCAACGCGGCGGTGGCTGCATGCTGGGTGAGCGCACCGTGCAAGCCCACGCAGCCAGCCCAAGACAACGTGATCTCGCCTTGCTTTCGCATTCCAGTGAGCGACTGAAGCCACCCGCACGCTTTACTCGACACCGCAACACCCCTGGCGGACTGTGGCATGTTCAATCAGCTGGAGCTAGGAGCCAACAAGGAACAGAACCGTCAACGATCACCGCCGCTCTCCACTAGAGCCCACTTCCTCCTCAAAACACCCCCTGCACACGAGACCTCTCAGAATGATGGTAATTGTTTTTAAAGGGTAACACTGTTTTACTTCAATCGCAAAAGCGGTGCACAAAAACATCCATGACAGCAGCTTTCCTTAAACGCAATGGTCTGGAGCCATTACTTGAGTTGAGACTTCAGATCATAATGGTTACCCACCTCGCGATTAGACAATGCAGGGCAAAGGAATGTTCACTGATGAAGGAATTTCACATGACAGCATTGTGTGCAAAACAGAGTAGGCATCGTTAATGCCAGATAATTAATTTGTAAATAGCCAAATCACTATTACATTTCAAATGTTGACAATGCCACAACTGCTGAGCACAGGCCCAAAGGTCCAAAACATCAAATGGTCAGCATCAACTAGCGCAATCAAAGTTATAAAAGATAAGGGCAAACATTTCTCGAATTGAGCAGGGCAGCAAGAGCTTGGGGAAAGAGCCATTGGGAGGGAACGCCATGGCCACTCATGTCCAACCAACATTGGCGTGACATGTGGCCCATAACATCGACAGATCAAGCGTGCTTGACGAAACACAGTTCTTCAACAGTTTGCCGTCAGGGCAGTGGCCTTCATTACAAAAGGTCTGGCAGTGGGGGGCAATCATCGCCGCACGCAATCGACGTAGCAACTGGCAATAGACAACGCTTATATCGTGTACAGGTCCTCGGTCCTGGGTCTCGGTAACAACAGTGTCCACACACTTTGAGAAATATATAACAAACGTAAAAAAAAACAACAACGCAAAACACGAAATAAAGCTCACAGACGTCACACATTTAACAAGTCAATTCGCAATGCCGTTTTGAGCATTTGGAACTTGAGGTATTTGTTCATGACCTTGCCAAAACAACGCAAACTATCTTTGGCAAATATGTTAAGTGTTTCATTGTTTGTAGGTAGCAACATCATAACCTTGGTCCTGTTAACTCACAAAAAACACCGTCGTCATTTTAAAGAACATCAACGCGATTGGTTTTTTGTCGAAAGTAAAGCTGTGTAATACATTTTTGAGGGGCTAAATTAAGCCAATAGTTCTTACTTAAATACGACAGGCCTAAACAGAATAAAAAGAAAAAGCCTGGTATATTTTTGTGAAAACTTTACAATACAACACGTAAAATGTCCGAGCGAATCTTCTTAAAGCTTACTTTTTGGTATTTAAATAAAATCTTTGGTTTCCTGTAAGGTAGAACGTTGTTAAGTTAGAAATGGCTAAGGGAAGCTGGAGTTAACACTACATCTGGACTACACTACCACACGCAGACTCGCCACTCTAAACGCACAGACGGAAGAACACAGTAGTAGTTAAAAGGACATTACCCTGTCGAAACACCATACAGCAACAGCAGCAGCATGGATTCTTTGTAAAACATCTACAACTCATACTTTAGTAACTCGAAACTAACAAAAAGGGGGTCTTTCTAAGCACAAACAAGAGGTAGTAGCTTGGAGTCTAGTGACTCACCTGGGTTTGTTGGGCGTCAAGGGGGGGGGGGGGCTTTGGTTAATTCGATTCTGGGACGAGAGTTCCCAAACCCCCCCCCCCCCCTTCAATGGGGCCCCCTGTGCAGTGCAGCTCACAACAGCTCCCACTTGACAGATCTTCAAAACGACGTCGACGCACGTGTGCGCGCCAGCTCACACGTGCGTCGTGGGAGACATTCAACTTTCTACTCGTGGGGGGGTGGGGGGGCTGACAAAACTGGGAAGGGTGGGGGGGTGTTTGGGAACCGCTGTTCCGACATCTCGTATTCTTCTAACGTCATTCTAGACAACAACAACAACAAGAACAAAGGGGCAAAACGAAAATAATCTCCAGTAACCCAAGCCATGGTGAGATATCAACGCTCTGAACGGACGGAACGCCCGGCGAGTCGGCCGGCGAGTGGTGGCCGCGGCGACCTCCGGGGTTCCACTTCCCCTGCAGCCTCACCTCTCCTCACCCCGAGAGGGCCGCTGAGCAACGCGATAAACAAAAAACACACATTGATATAACACGCACGCGGTTTAGCCGAAAACTCATACAATTACGAATTATTTGGTTTGGGGTAATTTTTTTGGCAGATTTTAGATTTTTTTTTACATTTTGGAAGTTTTGGAAAAGCTCTCGGCAACAATCGCGTGTTGGGTTTTGGCATCTGTCACCGTCGACGCGAGCGTCGCGTCTTCTCCCTCCAGAAGCACACAAATTATTACGTTACCGAACAACATTAACCGCCAGCCTTACTGCATGAAAACACTTTTTTTTTTAAACGGCTGCGTTTGTGAACAAAGTCTACATAAAACACTCTATTGCATACGGGACGCAATGGCTTCTAGAATTTCCGACCCTAAACAGTAGGAGCAGCACCGCAGCCATGGCATCGTGAGGTAGATTTCAATAGCAGTGGGGTCGCGTGGCTCCCGCCCCGAGGAGGCTCCATCCTCCGTCTCAATTGTCTCGCTCCCACCACGGCACGTGCAGGAGGCCGGAGCGGTTCCATCGACGCGGCGGCCGCTGCACGGCGCCCCAACGTCGACATCCTCGCTTAGCAAATGACGGTCGGGGTGCGTTGGGGGCCGTGGGCAGGGGTCCCGACCGGCGAAACATTTTACTCAAAATGCCGCGGTCGCGCGTCGGTGCGAACGCTGCCGTGGCCTCCCGCGCGCACGTGCCGCGACAGGGAACCGCGGCGGAGAGGAGGTGTCGCCTGCTCTAGGCGGAGCCGAGAGCCGTCACTGGGTCGTTGTACAGTAGGTAGTATTGCACCTCGCGGGTGGCAAGGCGCCGTGACGCGGTCGCGGCGGACCGCGACGTTTTGTTCCTGACTTGAGTCACCTGAGCGCTGCGTGAGAACAGTGCGGGTCAGGAGCCGTGGACAGTGCAGAGCCACCCAGGGAAATGCGCGCGACTTACTAAGCTAACTTTGGTTTAACAAAAATAATACGATACTTCTGAAAGGCCTCCTTTGGTGTTGTGGCTTAAATAAACTTCAGGTACAATCACTGACGGTTTCATTAACTCGCTAATCCTGCAGTGGCTTTGCACAATGCACGGTTCCCCCTGAGAGGGCGTGTAACATCTGTAGGTGTTGTCGAGTGGTCGTTCCCAACTTGTCTGCGAGTGGATGTCAACCTGAATGTTATTTTTTTTTACGTTTCCTTTTTTTGTACTTTTAGGAATCCCCTCCGAGGTCACGGCGGGCGCTACAGACTCGGCGCTGGTCGGAGAGCGCAGACTCCGTGCTCGACACGCACGTGCAGCAGCGGCGGGCGGGAGCAGGCTGGGAACGACCGCTCCGGACGCTACGTCAGATGTGAGCGGCGGGCCCCACGGAGCAGGAGCCCATCCACTTTGGGGCAGTCGAGGCGCCGCCGCCGCCGCTGATTTCGGGCAGCGACGCGGACACGGCCGGGCCGCCCCGAGACAGAAGCCGGGGCGATCGCTGGGGCAGACGACCGGCGCCGCCCGTCGCGGCCAGACTCCGGAGCGACGCGCCGCCCAGCGAGCGGCCCGCGTCGTCCTCATCGTCCGACACGCCGGCAGAGTCGTGCGACGCCTCGGAGCACAGGTGCAACACCACGTCCTCCAGCGTGGCCTGCGAGAAGCGTCCCGAGTAGCCGGGAGCCGGGGCACGCGCGCCGTCCATGGGCGACGGCTCGTGGCTCGAGCTGCAGCCGCTCGTGCTGCTGCTCTCGGCGCACGCGAGGGCCGACGACTCGCGCGACCGCTCCGGGTCCAGCGACGAGACGCCTTCGCGTGCCTCCCCCTCGGCCTCCGTGCAGAACAGCGGCCGCTGGCACATCTGCGAAGGCACCGCGACCGTTCACGGTTAGACCGGCGAGGCGGACGCGCGCCTGAACTGGCGGTGTATCGTGAGTCCAGATACGGTATTCAAATACCCCGATGAGAGCGCTCGGAAGTAATAAGGTGAACAATACCGACTGGCGAGGTTTCACTCTCAGTTGAAAGCAGTCGGGCTGTCTAACATCACAGCTGGTGGACTGGCCACAGCAGGTGCAGTCATGTTCCCCCAAACGGAGAATAAAATAATCGCACGAATGCGACTGTGGCGCAGAACAACAAACAGTGGAGCGCATCGTGAACTCGTGTCCACTGTGGGTCTACGGGTCTCTGTGTGAGTCTACGGGGTCTCTGTGTGAGTCTACGAGTCTCTGTGTGAGTCTAAGAGTCTCCATGTGAGTCTACGAGTCTCCGTGTGAAGTCTACGAGTCTCCGTGTGAAGTCTACGAGTCTCCGTGTGAAGTCTACGAGTCTCCGTGTGAAGTCTACGAGTCTCCGTGTGAAGTCTACGAGTCTCCGTGTGAAGTCGTGTTCACTGCGAGTGTTCTCCGACGGCAGGAGTGGTATCCAATCGCGCCGTGCTCTGGAGCCAGCAGCTGGATTCGCAACATCGAGTTGTGGTGACTGCCAAATGTATGTCGGTGCGAAAGGTGGAGGAGATAGAATCTGCCAGTTGAAGCAGGGCCGGGTCAGATCGGCAATTGTGCAACTGATGGATATGCTGGGAGCCCCGTGCTGACAGGGGGCCCCCTAGTGGCCAGGCGACGTGGATGCACGCCCTGGCGCAGCGGCACCACACGAGCGCCCCCTGAATGTCAGCTTCGTGGTCGAGGCGTCCCAATGCTTCTGGTAGGGGAGCCTGCACCACCGCGGGTAGCATCTGTACCCAGGTCCTCGAAACCAGCACCCAAGCTTAAACATTCACAACGACCTATTGATCCATGCTAATATCTCAGTCGGAATGAAACTTTTTTTTATACTAATTCACAAGCGAAAATAACAATTGATTTGAAGCGCACCTTTGAACCGCTCTCTCTGACACCTATGCACATCTGTGTTTGATAGCAGTGGTGGAGCATTCTGTGTGGCATTCACAACAGCAACGTTCCCAACACAACGTTCCCAACGCTTGTCCCTTTTCCTTCCAGGCTTCCACCTGTCCTGGTTTTGCCAGGGTAGCTGTCCTAGGAAATCTTATAAGTTTACTCAGGGAAATAAATGTTCCAGTTTTGTCAGTCGCGTGATAATAACAATACCGATAAACCACTAAAACAATACAATTACGTGTAGTTCTCCCCTGTTGCGGTCTCGTAAAATATTCCTCTTCCCAGGATGTGTCCCGGTTTTTTTTCTACCTCCGAAGTGGCGACCCTAAGTGCACACCTGCGCTTAGCATGGTTGCCTATGTACGGCACGAAAGAAGTTCAACATACATCAACATGCATGTACACCAGGACACACGGTGAAGCGACAAGCGACGTGCCAGTACCGGGAAGTCGTTTGTCTTGGCGCTGCTGCGGCCCAGCCCGAACAGGCCTCGGCCTGCTCCTCGCCAGGCCGCCCTGGAGCCCAGGCCGTCCACAGCCAGACGTGCGTCGCCCTGTGGCAGCGAGGAGAGAGAGGACGACGCGGCGGTTACACCACGTCTCGCTTAGGGCAGCAGCAGCGCGCCTGGCCACTGCGGTTATCAGTTTTGCTCACGTTATCTCTCACCTGCGAGTGCCGATTCTCGACAACTTGGCTGCTTACGTATTTCAGACAGACTTAATAATTTGTTAAATATTTAGCCCCTGGGTGTGTGTTTTAAAAAGGAATTCCTTTACCGTACGAGGTGATAGTCACTATTAATTTGCGGTGGATGTTGGTGGATTGAGCGATTTTCCATAGCCGGGTGATTCGCGGTTGTTGTTTATAGCCAAAAAACTGTTGGATCGTCCACGACATCAGTAATGTGCCAATCAGCGGGTAACCTTGAATCACGCTTTGGTTAGGAATTACTTAAACCAATAATTTTCCAGTTGATTGTGGGGTAAATAAATATTAAAACATCGATGAGTGAGATATTAAGGATTGAAAGTCATAGAGCCTCCTTCAGGAATAACAATGCTTGCTTGGCTAATTAACTACAGCGCTGTACGCGGAATCGCTGCCCTGCTTTCACCGTCCAACACCCCCGGCAACAGGGCTCACTGTGGGCGAGGCCCTCTGGCTGCCACCCACGGGAGCGGGAGGCCCACGGCTCGGTGCCAGACGTCGCATCACAGCTGGGTATGGAGGGAGCGCGTGAACAGGGGATGGCACTCTTCCCCTCGGGTGGCTCTGACACAGGGGCGCAGATTCCACATTCCCGTGGCGGGAGCCAGTCTCTCCAAACGACAGCCACCGATGGCTTCCCAGAAAATGGCAATCTATTTTATTGACCTCGCAAAGACGGCCGGTTGAGTTGACCTTCACAATTTGGAAAATTCAGACTTAGATGCCGGGTGCCACCGCACTGCCGACCCCCCTGGCAGGCCAAGACCTTGAAGCTCTCGGCCTGCCAGGGGGTGGCCACAGTGCTCCGATGAGGCCTCCCCGCCCTGCCACGTTCTCTCGCTAACGACGTTAACCGGCGGTCACACATCCCCGGGGGGGAGATGTAAATCACGGCGGCAAGTTGTGGCACGGCCGCCTGTATTTTAACGATGCGGCGGGGGGGAGATCATCGCCTCCATCAGCTCATCGTCAAAACGTCTCATCATTTATTAAAACGCAGGCTGCCGTGCCTCGACTTGTCACGCGTGCTCGTATTCCCAGCCGCCTCTGCTCGTGAGATGTGGACGAGTGCAGATATGTCACGGTCCAAGCAAACAAACAAGTTGATTATGAATGAGATGATAATAATATCATAAGGAGACCTTGGAGTGGAGGCGCCCGCCGTGGGCAGCGGAGGACGAGGCGAGGTGAGCGACCGTGCCAGGGCTGCCCCCTCCTCCTGCCCCCTGCTGCTGCTGCCCCGGGAAGAGAGCACGCTCAGCCTTGTTGTACGAGCCCCTGTGTGGAGACATCGCGTACACGCACACACACACATCAGCCCCGTAGCGTGCCTTGTGGTACCAGCCCCTTTTTGAAGCGGGGACATTCAATATAAAAGCTCGGGATAGGGGCGGGCACAACACAGGCAATGTAAAATACATTTAAAGCAAAATGTAGTGTAACATTCACACTTATGTTTGGAGCGTATCGCTATTTTCACTCATTAAATGCATTTCAACAGCCTCTTCCGTATCGTGGCGGCATTCTCCGTCAGCCTGCATTTTATCCAAAAATCTCACCCCTTTGGTACCGAAAGCGAGAGGGGTCACCGTGTGGGAATCCGCCCCGCTGTGCCGGATCTCTCATCTCCCTTCCCGTCCCGTTTGAGTGACGTTTACACGGACGCCGTGCACCGTAGAAAGCTAATGTTGTGGACGCTGAAGAGGAGGAGTGAAAATGTGCGCAGCGTGCGCCTCCACCGCGCACACCACCCGTTTCCTTCTCTTCCAGCAGCGTATGCGAAACGTCTTTGAAATGTCAACGCCACGTTTTGCCCGCCGCCAGGTTCACCGAGCGCCGCTGTGCTCTCGCGCATCCAGCCTTAGAACCGGCACGAGCGTCCAGCCCCGGAGACACCCGCGGGGTGGGGACGAGCGCACGCGCGACCCCTGCCTGACCGCGTGCCTCCTTCACCGGCGCACATTCGCCGGAGCGTGCTGCGCGGCAGCACGTGTGACTTGCAAATAAACCACGGCCCGGCGAAGGAGTTTGTTTAAATTGAGATGTTTGGACAAGGGTTCACTGGGTTCTGAGAAATGTCGATAATTCACAATGTTTACGAAAGCATTTCAAGCGGAAAAAAATAATGTCATAATGTGATAATGCTGTCAAGTTATGGTGCTCCTCACATAAGACTGACTGTATGGTGCAATTTATAATTACCGTTTTAAACAGGGAAGGCACATCAGCCACAAGGTCATTGGCATCATTGATAAGCAACATTTTTACAGAAGTTAAACTACATCTTGGAAAACCCATGAAACCATAGCACAGTGCAATGTATGAAAATACACACATGCACACTGATCATAAAATATATACGGGCTATACATTTACATTGGGTAGCAAGGTGGGTGCAGTGGTAAACACTTGTGCCCTGCAGAAAGAAGGGCATGGGTTAGATTCCCAACATCGGATGCCTCTCTGCGTGGAGTTTGTACGTTCTGCCCCTGTTCTGCATTCGTTTCCTCTGCGTTCCCTGGTTTCCTCCTATAAGCTAAAGAAACAAAAGGTAGCTAGCATTGGCCAAACATCCTAATGCCAATAAATGACCTTGCCTGTAAATGACGAAATTGGGATCACAGAGAGCAAAATCGCTCCCACTGCGAATACTCGGTAGGCCCCTCAAGAGTATTGAGACTTAGGCTTCCCTGGATAAACAAGCGAAATAATAACACCGATGATGGTGATACATAAACTATCCACCGACGCCTCTGAGCCCATCGCACACACGGCGCAACGGTATCTAGCGCGCAAACGATGCTAATGCAGTCGTATCACGAGCAAGAAATACCGTACAGTACATCGATGGCGAAGGGCAAATGAAGCGGTTAAGGGAGCGCGGTGCGTCTCTCCGGTGACTCTCCCGTGACACGCGGGACGGCTCCTGCTGCCCGACACGGCTGCCTCTCTGCCGAGTGGCTCTGCTGTGGATCAGCGCTGTCCCTGCTCCATCACGAGCGAGCGTCCTCAGGGCGCGCGGCTCAATTAAATCATTTTATTTATTCCCGATGATTCCGCCTGCCCGGGCGATCGCCCATCGATCGCGCTCGGGGTGACGTGCGAGGGGGCCCGGCGATGTCGAGGTGTAAATCCACCCTCCACCCCTCCACCCCTCCACCCCTCCACCCCTCCACCCCTCCACCCCCCACACTCGCCCCCGGGGGGAGCCGCATGCGACACTCTCCGTTGTGCAAGGTCATTACACAAGCACCCTGGAGCAGGGAGAGGTTGGACAGGCGACACTCCCAGCGACAGTTTCTCCCCCGAGGTCGGCATCGTACTCGAGATCGGCGTCGTGAACAACAAAAGCTGATTCACGTGCGACGCAGAGGTGGAAGTTTTAAGGCAACATTTCACAAGATGCGGGCAAATCACCGCTGTGTCCTGCCGATTTGCCAGTTAACTATTGAGAAAGTGGAGGAAAGTGGTTGCCACTAACACGTGAATCAGCAGGCCCCACGCGCAGCCTTCACCACCATGCAGTTTCAATTCGCAACAGAACCCAGCCACTTATGCTCCACGATTATTCTGCACTGGCCTGTGACCGTCTCTCATCACGCCAGTTTCTCCACACAGAACGTCCTCTCCGCACGGCAGCCACAACGGCACTTCCCTGACAAGGTCTTGGAAGACTCAACGTCGTTCACTTCCGTAAAGATTTCAACTCTCTTTTTTTGGTTTACGGCATGCACGGGAGGGCCACGGTTTACATCGCCGAGGGACGAGGGGAAATTTGCTGGTGGCAAAGCCACGGCGACGCTCGAACGCGCCGGCGGCAACCGTGGCTGTGACGGTGCACAGACCCCAACCCCACGGAGCAGCGGCGACGGCCGCCACGACAGCGGTTTAGGAGTTTGGCGCAGAACAGGAGTTTGCGCGAGGGCGCTGCACGTGGGCCCGGCATCAGCTGGCATCGCCAGACTCGTTCTGCCGTAAAGATGACCACCGTTTACCACAGCACGCAACGCACCCAGCCTAGCATTCACGTGCGAGTCTTGAGAAGGGCAAGTTGTCACCCTGTTCCTCGCGCCAGGTGGAGTCACTGCCACAGTAGCCAAATATCTTGTGAGAGGCGGGGGTACCAAAGTGCTTATATCCCTCACATGTCACACGTACTATATGTACATTTTATGTGTAAATGATTACGAGTTAGCGTTCATAGCTAATTATAAGTGATGTTCGATGCTAAGCTTGTTCCTATATGATAGTGGGTTAATTCGTTTGATTGCAATATATGATATGTCTTGATTTTGTTAAATACATTGACTTAAAATTTCACCCAATGGGTCACGATGACCTCCATTGCACAAACCAGTCGGTGCAGGGTGTTGAACGAGCCAATTGGTCACAGAGCGAATAACGTCACAGGGTATATCGATACCACACACGTGGACATCACTTACAAACGCACATGGACACGATGATGCAGAGGCAAGCACACCGCAAACACCGTGCGACGTGTGTGGGGAGAGGGCGGGGGACGCGTGGGCTCTGGGGAGACAGCGATGTCCGTCGCGTGTTTGCTTTACCCAGGCTGCGTGTTCATGAATCGGTGATGTGGAAGCCAAAGCAATTGACTGTCCTGATGCGACTGGCAAGAGGCATCACCAGGCATCACGTCCGTCGCCTCCGTCTCGTCACTCTCTGCCACCGCCGCCTATCGCAGTCGTTACCACTGCCACGCTCTCACTGCGAATTGGCCTCCTCCTCCTCTTCACTTCTCCGCGACCGCTACGGCTGCAGCCCTTTCTCGTGGAGCCGTGAGCCCCAATTCCTCGAGCGGTCGCTAGGACGTCCCCTCTCGTCTGCACTGCAGCTGCCCTCCCCGCAGGGACGCGACGCGTCACCTCCCTCACTGCGGAAACTCCGTTCGTCAGTCCTGCGTGCGTGCGCGTGCGTATTGGCACTGCAGCAATGAGAAGCCTGCCCCCGGCTGCCCTCGTCGCGCTGGGGCGGCGGGGTGGGCAGCAGCGGCGGCGGTGGTGTACCTGGCCTTGGTGCGGGCGAGCAGCACGATGAGGCAGAGCACGATGCAGGCGAGCGCGATGCACACGCCGATGGTGATGGCCGTGGCGGAGCCGTCGCCCGGCACGTCGCCCCCCGCCGACTCCTCCGCCCCTTCCGCCGGTGCCGAGCCTCCCCCTGCGCGTGGCACACGGGGCGAGGCATGAAGCGCGGGGCACGGGGTAGCGAACACGGAGAACACGGCACGTGCACACGTTCAACTTCTTTTGCGCCGCACGGAGCCGACCGTGCAGGAAATAAAGCACGGAGCACGAAGCGAGGAGCGGGAGCAAGGAACACGAACTGCGGAGCACGGAGGAGGAAGCGGGCAGCGTGGAGCGAGGTGCGGCGACAGCGCTCACCGTGCGCGTGCGAGGTTCTGGCGCCGCCGGGTTTCCGGGCGGCCCCGCCGGGCTGAGCGCGCGGGATGTGGACGCGGACGGGCGGGGAGCCGGGGCCCGGGCCGCTGGCCGTGACGGCCTCCACACGGAACACGTACACCTCGCCGGGCTGCAGGCCGTCCACGCGCGCCACGCGCTCCGAGCCTGCGGCAACACCGCCACGCGCACAACGGGGAGGGGGGGGGGGGTCCGGAAAATAATATTATTATTACGAATCATAAGGGTACTGTACCAGAGTTACCCAGCCGAGTCTGCAGCGCTGAGACGCTGGGTTGCAATCCAGGTTTGCCGTGCTCAATATAACTTGACCAATGCTTCCAGTCAAACAAACCCCCAGGGTCCGAACGGCGTGGGGAGAAACCCATCCAGCAGTGGATTGACAAACAGTGACCGTGCATGTCCTGTGTGCACGCTGGCGGCGAGCGTGGAGTCACAACGGCGGGGTCCTCGCGCCCCCCCCCCCCTCTCACTCGACCGGTGTCGCCGCCGTCGTTCTTGTTGTTATTCTGGGCTCGTGCGTGTCGGTCGCACGTGCGGCCCATCGTGCATTATGAATGTGGGAGGATGAGAACATCGAAATTGGCTTCTTGAGTGAAATGGAATTGAACGGTCGTGCTGCACTCGGTGTGTTCCGAGTTGCGGTGCACCCCCCCCCCCCCGCGGTGTTTCAGTGCGAGCTTGTCCGTGTGCCACGAGCCACAGTCTCCTCCGCGCTCAGCACCGCGAGGGCGTGAGGATCGCTCCGACCCGGTGATGCCGCGCGCTGTGATTTACCGCGCGGCAGGTGCAATCAGCGGCTTCATGAATGGAAATGATCGTGATCGTTATACGAGGCAGGGTGGCGGCCGTTTTCGCGGGCCTCTCTCTCACGTGTGGCGGTGAGAGGCCCGTGCCAGCGCCTCGCCCGTTACACCGTGGTGCTGCCAGCGTGCCGTGCGTCCAGTGCCCACGACGTACCGTGGGTGTGCAGCGAGCGCCACGCGCCGGCGGCCCACTCCTGCGGCGTGCCGTAGAGCACGGTGTAGCGCGTCACCGTGCCGTTGGACTCGTCCGGGGGCTGCCAGGCCACGAGCGCCGAGCGGGGGCTCACGGCCGCCACGCGCACCTCTCCCGGGCGGCCCGAGGGGCCTGCGGGGCGCACGGTCACACGATGAGCACCGCCTCGGCAGCCCGCGGGGCCCGGTCTACGCGCGTCGCTGCCCTCACGAGCGCCCATGGAGCCGCTCGCGGCTGTTGGCGGGCGAGCCGGCGGTAGAAACTTCACGGCATCACGACGGGGGGCCGGTCTCCCCGTAGGACGATCGAAGTGGATTTTTCGTTTAGCACCGCGAGCGTGCAGACGGACGGGAGAGTCGGTGACCGCTAGTGGCGGCAATAGCGGCCTCTTAAAATGAATGAATTTAACCTGGGGAAAACACCGTGGCCCAACGCCCGTCACGTTCAATCAAATTACCGTGAAGTCGAGAGATAACGACTGAAAGGCACGAAACTTTGTCTAAAGCTCCTTAATCAATTAAGACGCCAACTCAATTAACCGGCCCGGCATCGCGCGCGACCTACAATCATTTTGCTCCGAGTCAGCGGTTCGATTCCCACGGCTAGCCCCGTAATTTCCAAGGGGAATTACCAAAATAAATGAGCCATCTATTCTAAAGCAGATGTTAAGGACCGAGCTAAAGGGTCATTAATAAGATTAGGCCACTGTGTGGCTGAAAACAGAACTCGAAAACCTAAAATTACCTGTCACTAAATTGCAAAAAGAAATAAAAGCTTGTATCAGACAAGAATGGTATCACAAGTCTCTCTCCTCGACAAGATGTTTTGCATCTCTGTGTATGCTCAGCTGGTTGAATTCAGGACATCAATCACACTGCTCCAATAGCTCACGTTCAGCGCGCGCGACGAGACAGGAACCAGTCCTGAAGGATCCAAGGCCCCAAGCTGCACGTGACTAGGTGCTTCCCCGGGTCGCTGTAGCCATCCCTCACGGCCTTGCAATGCTACAATCCATCTCACTCTTACATCGCAGCTAATCTCATCGCTCCGTCTCTGCAGTGCTCATCTTCGTGGTTCCCTGCTCTGGCTGCCAATCCATCAGCAGTCTACGAACGCGGCGACCCGAGTTCAATTCCCGCTCACGGCCAACACCAGTCATCATCATCTGAACCAGTCCTGAGCCTCCCCTAAGTCGACTCAGCCTCACATGAGTACCTGGTGTGGTGAGTAAAAACAACGCCACTGGGGAGACAAAGGCGGCCGGGCGTGGTGTTGGCCACCCGCCCCCTCGTGTGCCGTGTTGGCCTTCATAGGTGCTTGCTAACAGGACTTGCCCCAAGACTCTGTTAAGGCTACACGTTTAGGTATTTGCGGTTTATGCACATCCGTGCATGGGTATGCGTGTGTGTGTGTGTCCATACGTTCCGCTATATTCCCAATCCTGCACAAGGTGACACCATCTGTCGTCGTTCCTAACAGTAAATCAGGTTACCACCACAGATCGTTGGAACGGAAACTAAATATTTAAACAGCGGCACCAGGCGCGTCGATGCCGGCTCTGGCTGACGGGCGCTCTCGCAGCCCCGGGGGCCCTCGGCCGCGGTAAACGACGACGCGGCACGACAACAAACATCCCCCGAGCGCGAGTCGAGCGCGCCGAGCCGCCCGGGCAGAACACGGCAGGCTCGCGCACGGCGCGACGGCGAGCGCCGCGTCACCGAGCGCCACAGCGGCGGTTAACGGAGGTCGCGGTGAGGTCGCGGTGCGATGGACGCTCGCGGGCGGTGCGCCGGGAGAGGTGTGCCGCTGGTGGGGAATGCCGCGGTGCGTCACGTGAGTGCAGATATGTTGGTGTACTACAGTGATGGACAGTGTGACGTGGATATTCATAATTAATGTTCACAATTAGTTGTCCAGGAGATACATGCCGAGTCATAGGACTCTTTTTCAGAAGGGTCCTGCCGCTACATTGGGTTTTTAATTTAAGATTGATACGGCCAATAGATGAGTGTGTATACATGCAAACCTGAGCACGTGAAGAAAAACGCACACGTGCCAGGGGCAACACTCTATACCCGTACAGATGGAAACAGATGGCAATTGCTCAAATTGCCGTACCGCCATTGCGAAGCGAGTTTCACAACCTTTGTGTGATCCACCAACCCTTGCCTCCATAATGCTGGATGACAGGCTGCATAGCCACCGCCGTCTAGCGGCGTAGTGGCGTGTAGCACACTCGTGTGTGGTGTTTGGGTCTGTGACACACTCGAGCGGTGTGGGCATGTAACACAGAAGCGGCGGCGGCGTTGTTGGTGTTGTTGCGCGAGGCAATGACGACCGTCCGCGGTGGCGGCGTCAAACACTCGGAGCAACGTCGCCGTGCTCTCAGCCAGGGCGCGGCGTCGCGCCGGTGAGCGCCCCGCGACCTCGCGGGGGTGAGTGTGGGGGTGAGTGTGGGGGTGAGTGTGGGGGTGAGCGTGGGGGCGAGTGTGGGGGCGAGTGTGGGGGGGACGCACGCTCGGGCGGGGTGGAGTGGTACACCACGGGGCTCCAGGGGCTGAGCAGCGAGCCCAGGTGCAGGCGCACGGCGAACTCGTAGCGCGTGTCCGGCTGCAGCCCTTCCACCAGCAGCCGCTCCTCCGTGCTGCCGCGCAAAGCGGCGGCACAGAGCGGCACAAGGGGAGCAAACAACAACAGCAACACGTCACACACGCGGCGTGCACAGTACACGCAGCACGCATCCACGCAGCCTGCGCTCGCAACAAGACGTCACACACGTGGCGTATGCACGGCATACACACACAGCGCGCACACGGCACACGCGATATACACACACGGCGCACACGTGGCATGTGTGTACACACGTGAAGCCTGCACAGCGTTTGCAGCGCGCGCACATCCATCGTGGCCAGGTCATCCCTCAACCTGCTCGACGTTCCAAAGTCAAGGGCAGTGAGTGCCAGAAATCGTTTCTCCGTGGCTGGTCTCGCTCTCTCCGGAACTCCAATCCCCTCTTCACATGTGCAGCAGCAGCAGCAGCGGCAGCAGCAGCGGCAGCAGCAGTGACAGCAGTGGCAGCAGCGACATCTGCCTCTGCACCTGGTGCACCAGGCTCGTAGAGCGCTTGAGGAACTCCGAGCCGGGCTCCGTGCCTCCGAGTCACGTGATAATATTCATTACCCCTAGTTGACGACGACGATGATGAAATTAAACTAAAGCATTTTTTTATTTTACCAGGTAAGGCCCACTGAGCTGTGTAGCTCTTTTTCACAAGTGACCTGGTCACAAATGATATCTCAACAAAGTGGCTTATCACGTGGACATTTATAGCAGCCAAATGCTCTAAACGCGTGTTCTAAATGTGGAGGGAAAATACCAGAAAACCCGGACAAAAATCCACACGACCACGGAGAGAGAGAGACGCAAACTCCAAATATACAGCAGCAGGCGTCAGGGCCGGGATCGAACCCACGACCTCCTGCACACCATCTCGCCCTCCCGACGCCTGCGATTATCCCGCACAAGAGCAGCTACAACAGTCGCGCTGGAGAGAGTCCTGCACGCGCCGGCAGCCCCCCCACTCACGTGTGGACGTAGCGCACGAGCGACGCGTTCTTGAGGCCCACGGGGTTGCAGCGCAGCGTGTAGTTGAGGCTGCCGCCGCCGTGGCTGAAGACGGGCGCGAGCCAGTGCAGGGCGACGGCTCGCGAGCCGTTGGTGCGCGCGTGCAGGCGGTGCGGCGGCGGTGGCGGCGGCGCCGACTTCCCACGCACGGCTGGGGGGTACGTGGCAGGGGGGGGGGCATGGGAGGCGTACGTGTGAGCGCGTGATTGCGTACGTGCGTGCGAGTGAGTATGTGTGTGCGACAGAGGTCGCAACCGGGTACCCGATACCCGTACCCTACCCGATACCCGGCTACCCGTACCCGGCCGGGTACGGGTACCGTGTACCCGTTTGCGACCCTGGTGCGGCCGGGTACGGGTAAGGAATCAAAACCCGTTTGCGACCTCTGGTGTGCGAGTTTGTTTCACAGTGTGAGCGTGTGTGTTTGTGTGCGTGCGTGTGGGGAGCGGTGGCGAAGCGGTTACCGCGTTAAGATGAACTCGACGACCCGAGTTCGATTCCCTCTCACGGCCAATGGTAGTGATGATTATCCGAATCGGTTCTGTGCCTCCGCTAGGTCGACTCAGCCTCAAATGAGTAGCTGGTGCGGTGTGTAAAAAGATCGCTACTGGGGAGACAAAGGCGGCTGGGCGTGATTCTCGCTAACAGCACTTGCCCCAACAGTCTGCAAGGCTAGATGGAGGATCTTTGTCTTTTGTGAGCGAGTGCGCATGTATGTGCATGAAGGTGAGCAAGTAGGCATGTGCTGGGAGCACGTGTGCATGCGGTACACGAGTGCTGAATGAAGGCCTCCCCATCGAGTGCCGCTCAAGGGCGTTGTTTGACCATACTTCTCTACGCTGGTCAGTGTGGAGTGGTAAAGAATATCACTCACCACTAATAAAAAAACATGACCAGGAATCAAACTCATCGAGCCGGGTGGCATGACGGTTAGCACAAGTGCGCTAACCGCCGTGCCACCGCTCCATCCCATTCTACATAATAACGCAACGATTGCGAAACGGTAGAAGCTGCTGCTGCGACCCATGACGTGTGAATGCAGCAACTGCACGGCCACCATAACGCTGGGTAGGCCAAAGCTCCGTTAGGCGAGACCGTTCATATCGCCGACCATTTGGGTTGTGAAAATTGACCCGTTTAGTTGTTCCAACAGGAAGTGTAAACAACGTTTTGCTGCTCGCATTGTGATCGACCCCCGCGTGGGTTTCCTGCGCCTCCTAACAGCAATATTATGCCTCTCACACGGTGGCGAGTCCAGAGAATTCCACTTGGGGGGAGGCGCGGGGGTGGCGGACGACAGCAAGGAAAATGAGTTCCGTCCTCTCTCCGTTTCCTGCCTCCTTGAATCTCACAACGCGTCACTCCACGTCTGTGGACCTCCTAGTCCCATCTGGCTGGGGAGCTCCAACTCACAACAGTGTCCTGCATTTCACCAGGATTCTCTCACCGAGATTCTTTACCCTCATTTTGCATTGGCGACACGGGTACGCAGAGCTACATCGGTAACATATATATTAATCAATAGGGTCTCTGTAAAATTTAGGACATAGGAGAGGCCACCGCCACATAATGGCCTACCCGTGTGAATAATGTGAGTGGGTTCCAAATGCCGTTTTCGAGCAGGTGGCAGCAGTTGATTATTCCCTGCAGATATTGCCTCTGGGTGGCAGGACACGAGCACTTGGTACACGCGCACTGCCAATAAAAACCTCTCGGCTATCCCAATCACCCAGGTCCACTAAATCAATCAGTAGCCAGCGAAGCGGTGGGGGAGGGGGAGATTTAGAATCAAGCGTAGCCAAATGGCCCTCGTTCCCATTCTCAAGCCCGAAGACTCCTCTGTGTTGAAGGCCGTGCCTCCGGGAACTTCCATTCGGATGGCCCATGGTGGTCCAGGCTCTTGTCTGATCCTGATGAGTGCAGGACCCCTTGGTGGTGGTGGTGGTGTTGTGGTTCCGGACCCAGCCAAGTGGTGTTGGTGCTCGACCCTCATTCGAGGAACCCGATTGGCAGAGGATGGATTGGCAGTTTGGGGAAGCTGCCCAAGTCACTCTGTGGCATTATTGCCATGAATTGTATCGCAACGTAATGAGAACAATTTCTTTGTTATTCCCCCACTAAAGCATTACCAATCGATGTGATATTTCTGCAAAGAAGACCTCAGTTTAGGTAACGATCGAGCGTGCAGCAGAGCACCAGCCTCTGAAGTGGAACACTGCAAGTTCAACTCAAGTGATGCCATCAATCCTCTCGAGTCAATAAAACGAGTACCAGTTTGTGAGAAGTGGTTGTCCTGTTATAAATGGGCTCAGGGCTTCCCTAGAGGAGGCGAGCATCATCCACGCTCAGTCCGAGCCAGGGGAGACGCTTCCTCCCCGCCCGGCCGCAACGTCGCGTGCGGCACGGAGCGCTCGGCCCCCCGCGGCCGCGTGGCGCGAGAACCTCACCCGCACAGTCGGCCGTGCTGATGGTCTGGTCCGCCTCGTATCCCTCGCCCTCGTCGCTGTAGGCGGACAGCCGCACCTGGTACTTCTTCCTGGGCTCTGCGGGGGGAGGAGGAGGAGGAGGAGGAGAGGAGACCAGCGAACGCATCAGCTTCGTGCCCCAGGGGAGAATTCTTAACCAGGTCCATTTGTTGCACAAACAATGATTGTTCAACTTCAGCGCGATGGGGGTGGGCGGCGGTAATCGTGGTGAGCGCCCACTTTAATGCAGCTGATGAATGATACAGTTTAACATCAATTGCAATTATCAAAGAACAATGAGCCGATTGACAGTATCTGACGGTGGATAATCTACGCAAAAATCGATACGTCCACGTGGCCCGAGCGGCATCTGGTGCCGAAGACCCTCGCACGCGACCATATGCCGGTCACGTGGCACTCTCGCTACAAAGGGACATTTCTGGTGGAGTCGCGGCGCCCTGCCACGTGGGGACGCAGAGGCCTTGTGTTTGCCAGCGAGCGAGAAGTGGCCATGGGGCCCCCCTCCGCTCTGTTTGTCTGTCACCGCGTGCGCGGCGGCCCTGTGCTTGCCGCCGCGCACGATCCGTCGCATTTCATGCGTGGCGTCGGAGTGAAATGCCGTGCGTGCCGTTTGTCGGTTATTTGATCCTAGAAATGAAAAAACTAAGGACAAAACTAAACAGACTACTTGACTGATTTGATAACTTCACACAGAATGTATCACAAAGCACAGGGGAAATAGATGAGATACATCGCAATGTGTGTGCCCAACATTGCGAGGTGACTACCGGTGAATGAGTAATATGCACCTTCATTGTCCTCGGGACAACGGAGCTCTATTTTCTTCTCACACTAACACACAATACAACGTGCTGACCCGAGAAAAAACTTTCGCTTTAGAGAACTGACCCCATGCAGGAGGCAGTGGTGATTTAATTCTGAGTGATCTAATTTATGTAAGTGGGGACAAGTGGGCCTGCAACAGGTGGTCACCTCCAGTTGGCCACGGGTGACTCGCTCGCCGCTAGCTACGCAACTCACTGAACACACCACAAGTACAACACAGACGCACGACTACCCCGCGATGACATTACAGTGAGCAAACACAGTGCGGTTCAAATTATATTACTTATGCACCCTATTGCAGCGTAATTTGCAGTTTATCTGAAATGTACAAATAATCAACCAACATTTTGAACATGTCTCGACAAAATTGACAATTATCGATGACGGCCAATTTCTATATTGCTGCACTGCTACATATTGTGGATATTTGCCCCGACTCGTTTGAGCAAAACGTGTAGACATGTAAGTCACCCTCCCGGTCCCTGCACGTGGTGTCCCCCTCTGGCTGTCATTGCGCACCGACCGCGTGGAACTT
Source organism: Lampetra fluviatilis (assembly GCF_964198595.1). Classification (NCBI taxonomy): domain Eukaryota; kingdom Metazoa; phylum Chordata; class Hyperoartia; order Petromyzontiformes; family Petromyzontidae; genus Lampetra; species Lampetra fluviatilis. The sequence continues at coordinate 14,422,840 of NC_136287.1, forward strand.
TCACGGCTGGCTCAGGTCGCCAACCGACGTGAGAGCTCCGCTGAACCCTCACCCCGAGCACGGAGACGCGTTGATTCTTGACCAAATGCAAACCGATGATCGCACTTACCTCAACGCAAAATAACTACCCTTGACTAACCCACAAATCTGCACTTCTTGCTCTTATCAGTGGACAAGCACTCCCCGTTATCCTCAACATTCGTGGATATCAGAGTCCCCAAGGACTCGTGGAAAGGGTGGCTGTTACACAAGAATGCTCGCGTCGTCCATGATGCAGCAGTCGAGATAGGAGTTTCTGCTTTTCCTTCCATCCATCTTATCTGACAAGCCCAGAGGCCCCACGGCAAGCGGGGAGCCTTGTGCATTGGCTGATCAACGTGCACCCCGATCACAAGAGGGCATGTTTGAGAGAAGGGCGGAAGGCTCAGAAATTAAATGCCAGAGAAAGTTGCACCAGCAGAACATTGGACCCTACGGTAATGCACAGCCTTGTCTCTATACGCACAGTACAATAGTGGAAAACGGGCGAGGCAGTGTCAATTCTTCATAAGATACACGAAATAAAAAGTCTAACAATTTGAAAGTGCTGAAATGAACCTACTGTTTTTCGACCAGTGGTGTAATCTCCACATTCCTATGGAGGGGACCAGTCTCTCTTTAGCACAATCACCCTTGGTCAGTTAAGCTCCTGTCATATCTTGGAAACGACGATAGCCGGCCTCCATTTTCTATTCGAATAGGAGCGCCACCAATTTTGCTTGTGAAGAATAGAAGGGTGCACAATATAAACAAAGGCCACGCATTCCGCTAAGAATCGCCAAATGCTTCAAAGCACGTTTGTCTCCTTGTGATCTTTTCACAAGGAGCGGTTAATTTTCTCAGAAATTGGCCTTTCTTTTTGGGGGAGGGGGGTGGCAGGGGTGGGGGCGTAGTGGGGGGTGGGGGGCGGGGGATTGCCCCGACCGCCGCCCTGCGGCGTGCACCCTGACCCCGAGACGGTAACTCAGCCTCCTGGGCCGCACCGCCCCGGCTTAGTGGGGAGAACAAAAATCCCTGAAGAGGCCACCCCACAAAGAGGCCCCCCCGCAGCACGGCCAGCTCGTGAGAGCGGCTCCCAGCGGGGGTGTCCACCCGGGGCGGAGGGCGCCGCGGCCGAGAGGCCGACCCCCCATCGGGCTGCGTGGAGGTGCGAGCGCTGGGCGGGCGGAAGGGCAACTGCCCTGCGGCTCACGCAGCGGGGAAGCCCGCAGCGCAGTTCAAAGCGAGGAAAACGGGATATTATTCGTCAAAGTATTTTTTGTTAATTCTGTGTGGGGTTGTCCGTTACGAGGAGTTTTATAAGATTTTCAACGTTAAAGTGGCGCTTGTATGTATGTAGAACTTATTTCGCACCGCACGTAGCCAACCGTGCTAATCGGAGGGGCTTACTTAAATGCCTCGGCAACTCTAAGCGCCTTGCATCACATCTCATCTGAACCATTCTGATGCCCCTGCTGCAGTCTAGCCAAGGGGACCCTCAGTGGCAGCTGTCCCTGTTCGATTCCTGCAAGCCCCAACTCAACACTGCGACTCAAGTGGCAGCGTCGGCCACGATGATGGCGGTGCGGTGCCCATCGTGACCCCGGTGGGCTGCGACAAACTCGGCTCGCGATGGACGCGCAGAGCGAGGTCGACATTCGGCCGTGAAAGGAGGGAAGCAAGGGCTTTGCCGTGCCACTCCAAATACATTGCTTAAGTTTTACAAAAAAAAAAGTTGGAAAATAAAAAAAACAGTTCGGATGTTTCCTGGCACGAGTGGGGCGGCGTTCATCTCTATGCGAGTCCGTGGTCAGAACACCACACTCGCGCTCTGTCGTTTTTACACTCGCACACGTGGACAAATACACCATTAATGTATTTATTGGGCGATTAAGAAAGCCTCAGATGAGCCTCGCCTTGTGAAGACTGATTACCGCGTATGCACGTCCTCTGCTGCCCAGGGGAAGGATTTAGAGTCGAGCAAGAAACAACCCGCGTTATAAATCAATCAATCCACACCTTGAAACATCTCGCAGCATTGAGAGCATGGAGAGGCGAAGGCTCATCGAACATAAAGTCCACTGAGGCGGTGCAGCCGAACGGCGGTCAGAAAGAAGCATCCCAGGGCGGAGAAGGAAGAGAGAGAGAGAGGGGAGGGGTGGGGGTCTCTGCATGGCGAGACCACACAGAGCTCGGAGGAATGCTGCCACCACCACCCCCACCACCACCACCTCCCCCGCCACCCCAGCCCCACGCACGAACCCTTATCCCGAGCACAAACACGCGCAGGCCACAAACACATCTCGGCACTGCAGCAGTCGATATCATAGCTCGGGGCCAGGCCAGATTAGGGTTGGATTATGGGGGCAAACATTCGGGGGGCAAGCAACACGGATTACGGCTCCCCCCCCCCACACACCACCCCCCCCCCCTTCAGCGCCGTGCGATCGCTCCAGATCACTCTTGTTTCGATAGAAGACTTATTCAGCTGACAGAATTGAGCAACTGAAGTGCTCATAATTCGGGCATCAAGTATTATACACACACGCGCGATACACGCTGGGCCACCGCCGAAAACCGTGGGGCTCCCTCAAGGCGGCTAAAGCCGTGCACTTTAACATTTAACCCAATAAACAGCAACGTGTAGCGCGCACTCGATGTTAGCTTCAAACCGCCGGGCCAGTGACGATGAACGCTTCAATTTCATTGACACTTTTCTTCCCACGGGGTTTTCTTGCTTTCCTATCCGTGGTTTCCACAGACAAAGAGACAGATTTCTCCCTATAGCCTTAACAGGCTGTTGGGGCAAGTGCTGATCGCAAGCACCTACGAAGGCCGGCACGGTGCATGAGGGTATGGGTGGCCATGTTTACACACCAAGTACTCGTTTGAGGCTGAGTCGACCTAGGGGAGGCCCCGGACCAGTTCAGAAAATTTTCACTGCTGTTGGCCGTCAGCGGGAATTTAACTCAGGCCGCTGGCTCCATAGCATAGCACGCTAACCACTGCGCCACCGCTCCCCATACACAAACATAGTGCACCTTATATCTTAGTGAGGAGCAGCATGTGCATTCGAGGCTGCATGGTAGCTGCGATGTTACAAATTAGCCTTCTTCTCCCGACGCCCGTTTGGAGTGTTTAACCCACAACGTTTGCAAGTGCGGTGACATTAAAATACTTAACACAAGCAGCTGTCAGAAAACGCCGCTTCACTAAATGGCTTTGACAATTTCACGCTCTCCGTGGGGAGCCCAGATTTTTTTGCTTCGGGTGGGGGGGGGGTTAGGAAAAGAGTTAAATGTAAAATATTTTAGCCATTTGCTTGGAGAGGAGGGGACGAAAAACAGAAGGCCATCCCCATAAATCAGGCCATGCCACTTTCCTCGAACACCTCATTGTCTGCCCCACAAAGGCGGGCCAGCCCTGGGCCCAGCGCTGGGATCATCTGCAGATGCCCCCTGCCTGCCTGTCTCCGGGCAACAGCTGACCATCGCCCTCCCCGGGGGCAGACGCCACCCCTGCCCTCGCTCCGGCCCGCCTATTGTGTGCCGGGCAGTGGGGGAGGGGGGCTATCACGCGGCTCAACCTTTGGCTCGGTGACCCCTGGTCCCTGGTGGGCAGGGCCGCTCCCGCACCCCATCCCCCGCCCCCCGTTGCCCTCTGACCTGCCCGGCAGCCGCTTTCAGACCCCGACCTCTCGGGGTGCCCGCAGGAAAGGCCATTGTGGCCGTGGGGAACGAAAGGGGGACGCGCGGAATAAAGGCGGCACTGACAACTGGAAGAGTTAGTGCTCGCCAAATGTTTCCTGCGCTCAATTATTGTTTTTGCTTGCTTGCCTCGGAGCTGTGGGCTCGCGTGATGGTGCGGAGAGCGGCGACGCACCAGCGGGCGTTCGTTTAATTGCCGAAAAACCCTGCAGGCACTTACGGAATGCAATTCGCACGTTTCCTGGATGCGTGCGGCTCTCAGCGGATGTGTGGATGGGTGTCTGTGTGTATGTCAATGTGTGGATGAGTTTGCATGGATGCGTGCGTGTGTCAATGTGTGCACGAGTTTGTGTGTGTGTGTGGAGAGGTGTGTGTGTGCAAATGTGTGAATGGTTGTGCGTGTGCGTTGATGTGTGTATGGTTATGAGCGGATGTGTGGATTTGCAGTGTGTCCATGCGTGGATGTGTCCAAGTGGATGTAAGAATGAGTGGAAAGGCGTGTGAGAGTGTACGTCGATGTATAATTTGGTGTGGTATGTTAGTGGCGACCCGAGTTTGGTTCCCGCTCACGACAAATAACAGTGGCAAATATTTGAACCAGCCCTGGGCCTCCCTTAGGTCGACGAAACTGCAAATGAGTGCTTTGTGAAGACAATAAATGCCGGGCATGGTGCTGGCCACCAACCCCCTTGTGTGCTGTGCCAACCTTCATGGGTGCTAGCTTACAGCACTTGCCCCAACAGTCTATTATTTAACGGCTATACAGGGGATCTTTCTCTTTGTCTTGGCTGCCAACAAACATTGGAAAGATTTCAAAATCAAACCTTAAATGATGGTGCCTGCGTTCAGTAGCGCGCACACACACGACTGAACGTTCAGGAGTGCGTGTGCGCTGCTGGACATTGCGTAACGCACACACGCGCTCCGAGCGCCTCTCAAACAACACGGAGAGTTCGCCGGGCAGAGCTGCTCATCACTGGGCACTAACGTTCACGCATCGTCGCCACAAGATTCCGTGATGGCCTCACGGAATCGGGGTGGGGGGGGGGGCAAGAAGAAGCTTCACAGCGCCACGCACCGGAGGAGTTTCTCTTCGCCTACGGCAGCGGACGGTGGACGGTGATGAAACCGCAGCGACGTGGCGCTCGCCGAGCTGCGAGAGAGCGGAGCGGGGGCCCCCCTCGCCGTGGCCGCGCGAGGGGCCTCCTCCTCCTCCTCTCCCGTCGGCGAGTCAGCCCCCCGCGCTGGGGCCCGTCCGCTCAACGCGTCAATTTATCACGGCATTGATTTCGTGACAAGCCCGGGGATGCTGCATTAATCAGAATGAAAAGCTCCGTTGATGCTATTTTAGTCAAATTATCCGCGAAGGGTTCGCTCTCAGCCGAGACAAAGCCTTGGGCTGGGCGGCACTTTGGGCGCGATCTCTCTCACCTCCGGTGCGACCGCCCCGCGGACTCCGCGATTCACAAGAAACACAATCACGAAGCTCCTTTTCCGACGCGCAGCTCGGCCGGTAAACACGAGCTCGGCGATCGCCCGCGACAGCGCGCACCGCCACGCCTCTTTGGCGAGCGTCCATATTAATCGAAAGCCGCCGACTATTGCGCGTGTGCCGCGCTGCCGCGTTCAAAGCTCGCGCTCCGGGCGTCAAGCCAGCCCAACGAGAGCGCCCGGCGCTCTGCTAACAACGGCACTTTCCTCGGACAATCACGTCGAGCGTTGAGCCGACGGCGCGAGAGCGGCCCGCGGTTACGCGGCGTCCGAGGCCGTGCGCGCTGCCCGCCCGACTCCGGCACAACTGCGACGTTTTTTTCTCAAATGAAGATATATCCCCCGCGGCTACCCGGGCCACTTTAGTCCAAATTGATGCGCAGCGACGTACGGACGTACGGACGGTCGCGCGTGTTTATCGGCGCCCGCGCCACCGCCGCTCCTGTAACGGCCACGTGTCAATTGCGCCGGCAGGAATCGGCGTGAGCGCTCCGACTGCTAATTGATGAATGCTAATGAATTCCCCAGGCTCGGCGGTGCCCGGCGCTCGATATCTCAATACGCCGTAGCCACGGCGACGCTCGGGGTGTGGGTTCACGTGACGAGGGGGGGCGGGGAGGGGGGCCCTGTGCCCCCCCCCCACATCGCCTGCTCTCGGCCCAGCCGTCACATTCACCCAAACGCCCACGAGCCGCGCACCTCGCCATTGATGTGAATGTCGACATGCAGAAACGATAAGGGTGAAAACAGGAGATGTGAATGAGATCTACTTGTCCCTGCCACAGGAATGTAGAATTTCCGGTAACTAGCCAGAGGCTGCAAACATAGGATAAGCACCTCCACATACTCATGATCCGTAATATACGGTCGGTGTTTTGCGTTAGAGCGTGTAAATATGAGTGTGTCGTGAGACCTGCCACCACACAACACCCAGCCAGGTTGCTCATGGCAGAGCGAACAGCCCACAATCGGAATGTGGCAAAAGTTCAAATTCTGGTTGTGGGTTGACTCAGCCCATCAGCCTTCCTGGGTCACTTGGTGGGGAAATCAGCAGTGATTGTCCTATGGATAGATCCACCCCTGCCATAAGAATGTGGAATTTCCACCACGGGCTCCTGAACGAAATAAGAGATGAGCTCCGTCTCAACACTCACCTGAACGAGAAATCAGTTTTTACTTTCTATAACCAAGTAAGTGCAAGTTACGAGTATTTCATAATCACAGGAAATGTGTTTTATATTATTGATATTAATCTCAAAAATGGTCTGACCGCGTCTTGTATATGTGCATGTGTAGGCATGCATGAGTACACGCACACACGTGTGTTTGCGTGTATACATGCCAGCATACGTACAAGTGTGAGTGTACATGCGTGTATGCATTATGACATTTACATACTCCATGTACATCACGCTTCTGAACCCCGCACAGATGAAGGCCATCCCACACCAGAGCCCTTTGAGCCCGTGCTGCTGCAATCGATCCCATTCCCATGCGGACCCAGATCTCATCCCAGATCTCATCCCGGTTCCCTTCGTGCTCTTCCCCTCGAGCACTGTGAGCATCCTCGCCCTCCCAGCCGCCTTCTCCATCACGAGCGTCGCCCAGGGGCCACCAACTCTCATCGTCACTTGTCCCTCCCCTCAAGCCTGCTTGCTCATCCTGGCGGTGCATTGCAGTTTGCACTCTCGCCACGAGTGTCTCTCGCTGCTCAGCATGTATGCATCCCATCGCGGTGGACAACGCCAGCATCATTTTGTGGGAAGTCCTAAGAAGATTATGGCTACTGCCGCAGGAATTTCCACCGATGCCTCGGGGCAGGAAATGGAGATGAGCACTGCCCTACGCTCGCTCGAGAGCGGAAACTCTTGACTTTTAATAAAAGCGCGCGCGTTTATGAATACACTTGCCCAACCCCGCACGCCCGCGCATGTGGTGCGAATCAGACGTTTCAATCGTACATTCATCACTGGGCGACACGCGAATGCATTGACCTGTCTCGAATAAAGCACCTCGCGGGAAAAAAATTACTTTACTTTATCAGTCCATTAACTGCTCTGCATCAGCGGCGTGCATTGTTGTGGCGTCATAATGAGAGACGCTGGCGCGGAGACGGCGCGTCGGGGCCGGCCGTGGCGCTGCGCCTGCAGATAAATGCGGCGTATTAATCACGCGGCACGGCGGGCTGCCCTTTGACCCCGCGGGAAGCCACGCAGGTAGCGCGGGGTGCTCATTCAAGCCACGGGGTGCACACAAGCGCCGCGGGTTTGTTTTGAAGGCGCCAAGCCGATCATCTTAACGCCGTGGCGCCTCGAGTCAAAAGTACGAACTTAAATTTTCATCATCGGCCGCTTTTGAAAGGGCGCATTTTCAAACGGCGCCTTTAAAAAAAATCATTACAAGTGACTCGTTTGGCGCGTGAAGCCTTTTCAAATGATCTTGCGCAGATCTATAGTGTCGACATTGAGACGGCACCATCGATTTAACAGATTTCTATAAAATGTTATGCACTCGCTGTGGCCAGAAGCAGTGATGCAAATGTGGATTTATAAGATAAAATCAAGACGAGAGAAATATGTCACACTTGAGCAGGAGGTGGAGTTATTTTTTCAAATCCACTGCGCCCTCCTAAAGCTTGAGACTAAAATCGGATGTGACCGTGTGCCGGGCCGAGGGACTAAAAGAATCGTGACGTATTTTAATAAATAAATGATTTCCCTTCACAGAGCAGCCTCCAGGTGACTGATTATGCTGCGGGCAAACCCCGGCCTATCAATCAGCAGGGCCCAGCGAGCGATTAGAGTTCCCAGGCTGACACAATCCAATAGAGTTTAATGCTGTGTGCTCATATACGACAGCAGCACCCTTGCGATAGCGATCGTTACCGCTCTCTAACGGTAGAGCACTATCCCCGCTTCTGTCCACGCGCAGCCGGCGTAGAACACAATCCGTTAGCTACATTACAAGAACGATGATTATAATTACCACTGTTCATGAGCCATTTGTCCTCGCGAGCCAACCGCGTAGGCCCCCAGAGGGATTTTGCGAAGTTGACGGAATACGAAGCTGCTTTATTCCATTTAAAATCCAAAGGTTGCAACGTAAATGAGCGTGAGGCCGCACTGAGTCAGCGGTGGAAATTTCACATTTTGCAAGAGGGACAAACCACTTCCGACAGAGCGGTGATCGTTTTATTGACCGCAAGGGGATGATGGGGCTGAGATGACCTCCCCCGTTCGGGATTTGAACTCTCGCACTCTCACGTGATTCCGATTGGATCACACTACCCACGTGATTCCGATTGGATCACACTACCCACGTGATTCCGATTGGATCACACTACCCATGGAACCCACCAGCAGCAACGTTTAAGGATTTGTGAGTTCCAACCAACTCTGACTGCTTTAGAGCCACACTTTGACACTTTCTTGGATTTTCCTGGACTTGAAACCAGACTTAGAGGTGCATGGCCGATATTGTAATGTGAGAAGTCATTTATTAAGCTGCGTATGCAACAATGTTTTTTTTTGCGATATACAAATGTAAACTCCACAATTGCAATCTGCCTGTGAAATACAATTTCGGCTCGTTAGATTGAGTCATTGATAAACGTATATGTGAATGTTTTTTACGTGGAGTTGTAAGATCTTGATTTGAAGCTTTCGTGACTGCAGGAATCCATACTCTTTGGTCCTTTCGGTAAAGTCACGTAGGTAGACAAAATAATAGATCACGACGTTTCGATCGCAACGCAAGCGACCGTCTTCAGGTGAGAGAGAAAGCCGGCTGCGAGACAAAATGTTCGCGTATTTTCCTGTCTATATTTGTTGCAAGCTCCGTGAATGAACAACGTGGGGAAGCCTTCATCCAGCAGTGGATTGACAAAGCGCTGTAAATAATGTTTCTGTTAAATGTATTTGTGTTTATAGCTGCTCTAAACATATTTCAACATGTATAATTTTGATTTCATTGCTGTTTACATTTGTTCTTTTTGCCCTTGTATTTTCTTACATCCCCCCCGGGTCTACTTTGAGAGAGATGTTAATCTCAATGGGATCTTACCTCGTGAGATGACGAGAGAGATATTTCTCGTTCTATCCCTGAGAGCGTCGTCCATGCTTCAGGCATTCACACACCACCGCTATCCATACCAACTGATTATTTTTGCTCTTTGGGTATTTCCAAACTTTTCCCTTTCCGCTCAAAACATACCGCGTTTCCAGTATTTTACACCGAATGTAAATAATCCGATCATTTAAGTAACGCTTAGTTTCTCTCTCAGTAATAAAATGCGATGGCATCAGGAATCAATATTTGAGCGGGGGAGCAGTTTTGACGTTGTTTTCCACTTGACCGTTACAAACATTAACACCATTCACACTTCCGCTACTACGACTACAATGTATGAGGAGTATGTCCAATCAATATTGAAATAAGCCCAACATCGTGTTCGCTTCAGATGATCTGCGCTGCGAATCTGTGAAGCGCCTTCGTGAGCACGAGTCACGAGGAACCCCCTCCCAGGCGAAGCAATGCAGGAGCCCGCAAGGATCGTTAAAATAAACGATTACAAGGACAGGCCACTGAAGTCCTCGCTTGTAAACAACTTTGTAAAAACGTGTTCAATGCAAATTGTCAATAACTGCCGAACCACTGCACATCGGAAAATCCACGGGGTGATTGTGGACCAGTGGCCACATGGCAGGGGTGAGTCGACACACAAAGGGCCTCTCGCCTCCCGCACGCGCCCACAGCCACCCACGTGAAACAGACGCACGCGCAGCCGTAAGGACGCCGGTAATGGTCACCGCTCGCAAGCGGCCGCTGTCGTTAAACAGAGGCATTCACGACAAAATTAATCTCAGTCTCGCAAATCTGTGGAAAAGGAAGGGAAAACCAAGCTTATATAGCCAAGGAAAAAATACCCACAATTGTTGCCAGCAAAGGCACCAAAAACATTTGCTAAACAGCGCTCACCTGTCACTCCGGCGGAATCAAGGCAATTGTGCGGCGGGGCTGCGAGCGCTGCCCCCGGGAGGGAAGGCCGCTCGTGGCGGAGAGCACACAAAGCCGACAAAAGCGAAACGGTGGGGTGGGCGGGGGCCGTTTGGGGGGCCCCCGGTGAGCGGACGGCAGGGAGAGATGGGCCCTTTAGAAGGAGCGCCGCGGCGCGCCTCGCACTCCGCACGGGCGGGTGGGCGGCCTCATCACGTCTCCCGCTGTGAGCCCAGCACGGCTTTGAAGGAGGCATTCACATGCAGGGCCTTGCGATTGAGACTTCAGCATATGACAGCAATTATTCATAACCCCTCACTTGCTCTCTCCTCTCTCTCTCACTTAGAAGACACACACAGTGTGTGTATTATCGTGAGAGTTTTAAAAGCAAATTAAACGCCTCTGTCAAATTTGATGGTAAATGTCGAATTTATTCACTGAACGGATGAATTTGCCACATTCCAGTTTCCAAAAAATGGAGACACAGCGGCGGCATGCTTGACAAATCATCCAAACATGATTTGCATAGAACTCACATGCGCCGTCCATCCGTCCACATACACTTATTGACACGTTTTCAGTCGTCAGCCCGTAGAGGCATTGTGGCCCAAAATATTAACGACACGACGTTGTTTGAGCAGGCAACCTCTGGTCCAGTTGAAACCGGTTCATTAAGACCCCTACGTGCCGTGTTGCCGTGCCCCCCTCCACCTCTGCACAGGCAAGTGTAACGTCTGGTCAAAGACGTGGAACGAACGTTGCCACAGCAAGGTCAGAAACTGGACAGTCCGGTCACAAACCGGACGGTTGGCAACTCGAGGGCCAATCCGCATGGTTTAGAAAATGGAAATCAAAGCACGACATACCTCACGGATAACACTGCAAACGTCAAAGTTATTTCTTAAGAGTGACTGCGATTATTCTATATTGCTCAGGAGTACACACGCAGCAAGCGGTGACCTTCGCAAATGGTAATATCGTGCTGCCGTAACCAACTTTGCAAACTTGCTTTCAAAAGTGCGTTGGCCATCGCGTGCAGCAAAGAAGAGATAAGGGGCCAACTTGAAATCCCAAACAGAACGTGCGCTTGTTGTGCTCACTTTTATTTACAACCAAGCCTCCAGAGCTTAAGGCCACTGGGCTAAGGCAACGCGAGCGAGCGAGCGAGCAGCTCAAGGTAAAGAAAACGTTCTGACTGATCCATGGCCCGCCGTGAAAACCAAGGTCTCTTCCACAAACGTAAACAACAAGACACCTCGTACTCCATACATTGCAGCGGGCCTGGCCTTGCCGGCTGAGCTCACGTTCACCTCAACCTGCACGGACCCCCCCCCCCGCCCGCCCGCCCCTTCCACTGCTCCAGCCAAGCGACAGCGGAGTGGCGGTGGCGGCAGAGGCGGCAAGGGAGACACGGAGGGACCTGCTTGTGGCTGTTAGAGTGACGGCAAGGGGACAGCACCGCTCGTTTTCGTTCTGTCACAACAAGAACCAATAACCTTCTTTTTATGTATTCATGTCTAATTAAAACGAAAGAGCAGGCTTTGACGAAGTCAGCGAGGGCTTGGAGGGAGCGGGCGGTTTGCGTGCCGAGTGAGGCGCGCAGTGGAGAGAACCACAGCTCTGTCAGCCGCATACTCAGGGGGTTACTCACTGCATTCTTTACTTAACACGCACACACACACTGCAGCACGGTTGTTACTTTTGTCAGTATTTTTTTCTTGAAAATATATTTGCGGAACACGAACTGGCATTTACTTTCCATTCGTATTATTCAATGAACAATATTTAACGAATAAATTTGAGCATTTAAGCCAAGGATTAAATGAATTACACCCTTCGAACTGAAGTGACCTAAACTGGATCTTAATTTTTTTTTAAACCCCACGATTGTTCCATAGTTAGCACCATTGATGCATTACCTAAGGTCAGGCAGCCAACATAAAGCAAGAGGCTCGCTGTGAATGGGAGAACCCAAGCTCAGTTAAACTTTAACAGCGTTCCCGTTGGATGGGTGGGAAGGAGACGAGGACATTGGGGCAGATCAGTAAATCTTGCCGCTGCTGGTGGCGGTGAGGGAGATGTCGGGGGCCTTCCAAGCGAGTTTGAGGAGGTAATGAGTCCTTTAATTAAAAGGTCTGTGGAGTGAAGCGATGGCGCCAACGCATGACTCTGCGTTTAGACGGCACTGGTGAATCAGCAGAACGTTGTTTTCACAAGCACTGGCCAATGATTGACTACAGTGCAAAGGCAGAGAATGATATTTCAATGCTCTGTAATGATTTTACAAAAACCATACGCAGTAGAATTGCTCACGTCCATGCTGACATGTCACTCATTGTCAAGCAAACATCATGAGCAAGAGTCATTGCAAGCGTGCCTGATATCTGTGTGGCATTGCAGACAGCAGGAATCACCGTACGGAAAATGTTACGGATGATTATTCACAGGAGAAATGCCTCTGCAATATGCTACCAGTAACCAACAAAGCACAAAGCCACTCCTCCTGCCTACGGTGCGATGTTCAGTGAATTGTTGCGATCAGGGTTACGATTTGTTTCAAGAATAGACTATTTTTGCACGATTTGGCGGATGGTAGCATCTCTTGTGGCTGCACACATCGTGCGAACACATTGTGAACAATGCACGCGAATCGACGCGCAGTGGATTGTCACGCACGTGATTCAGTGCTTGTATCACGAGCTTAAGAATCAATACTCATCGATGAATCAAAGCACCGTTGCATCTCCAGTTGACGGTAACGTGCACCCAAGGCTACGCTTGTGGCCAAATGGGATTTATACTCAGCAGCAGCAGCAGCAGATTCTCTTTGTGGCGGTGTCTTCGGTCAACACAGAGCAAATTGAAGTCGGATGGAGTTGCGCCATTACATTCTGCATTTAACCAATGTAAAGAACTCTGGAGGATCTTGTCTCAATTGTGATTGGCAAGATACTCTACAGCTGTGGATACTATCTCTGCTGACATTAATGACGGGGAACATTCGTGTTGATGTTTCCCCTTGTTATCGTGGAGTGGCGGTGCAGTGGTTAGCAACTATGAGCCCAGCCACCTGGAGCTGTATTCCAAGCCACGCCAAACATCAGTGGCGACTGCAATCTGTTCCCAGGCGTCGCCTACACAGCAACCTGCAGTGGCCACCGCGGTGAAGGAGGGAAGGCAGCTCAATCAACCCCCAGGGGCTGACACTGAGATGGCAACCCTATCCAGCAGTGGATTGGAAAATGGCTGAAAGTGAATTTAATTATCATTCCTGTTTTATCATGACGGCTAATAAACCGTATTACATATCGATTTTTTGTTACATGTACAATCTACAAAAAAATGATGGATATCATAAAAATGCAATTTTCATCAAATAGAAATCTCAGAGGTTTCTCAACAGCAGCAGCGCATTAAGCATATACACGAATGCGTTCACAATGCCCTGGTAAGAATAATTTGTTCACGCAAAACTAGAAAAATATTTATCAAATATAGTAAGCAGTTAGTCACTTGCCAGTGATGCAACGGCATGCTTGGGAAACTTAGAATCTCTTAGACACAGTAGTGGCAATAAAAATAACTCTTTAGCCTGATAGGAGCACCGAGTTAGTGAACAACTCGTACAGGGAGGGGGTACGCTCTCTAACAACAACAATAACAACAATAACAACAATAACGATATCCACTATTGCTGTTATGCAGGTCTGTTGTATTTCATAACCCAACCCATGATAGAGTCAAATTATCTCTCCCTATCCAAATGCGCGAGGAGGGAGAGGAAGTCTTGTCAATTGGTGGCCTTGAGCATGTGGCAGAAATTCCACATTCCCGTGGTAGGAGCCAGTAGATTAACCGCCGCTGACTTTCTATTTATCACTGACCTCAGGGGAATAACAGGCAGAGTCATACCCCAGGCTGGGAACTGAACTTGCAACCTTCCAATTGAGAGTCGAACCGCAGCACCACCAGGCCAGATTTTCATGAATAATAGGAAGGATTGTGTGCTGTCACGATGTTGTCTACATCTTATCTGTGACATGATGGAAAGCAAATCATAGCGCACATCATGAATACCACTACACTCCCCCTCCCAACCCTCTGGGTAATCGCATTCATAGAGAACACGCTCATGGGAAAATATCCAACAGCATAGAAATACACTTTATATGCCTCTCGCATAGACGGGTAAATTATAGGAGTACTGCTGGCTCGTGTGGAGCCACTCACTCACTCACGGGGTACTGCTCCACACGTGCTCACTCTAAACTGGGACCTGCCCTGAGCGGGGAGAGAACTGGTAGGCCGGAGTGACAGCTCAATTCATGGACTCGAGGTGAAAACCACGAAACCACAGCCAGCCTTAATAATATATATAATAATATATATAATAATAATATATAATAATATATATAATAATATATAAGTGTGCACGTTTTCCTGACGTTTGTCTCAAAGCGTCTGCTGACATGAGGCAGCCATTAAAGTGGTGTCAATGTAAATTCCCCTGATTAATTGTAAACATGTTATTTAGAAGTGGGTGAGTGGGACTGTGGTTAGAACACCCGACTCACAACAAGAAGGCTTGATCGTCTAACACTGGATCTTGGCCACCAAAATAGATAAGCAGGGCTTTTTTGAGCTGGAAGATTAAAATATAAAGCAGTAGCACCTTTGCTACAGAACCACCATCATCACTCCCACTCTGACCTTCCACGCCTGCACATCCTCTCGCCCTCCCGACAGCAGCTTCCCCTCCATTCCAATAGCCAGCCCTCTCCCCGACTCTCCACAGCCTCTTCCCTACAATTCCCCAGGCACTCCGCTCTCTCTCTCTCCCCCGGTTCCCCAACGCCCTCTCCCCTCACTCGCAGAAGCCCGCGCTGTAGAAAATCCCACCTCCATCTTTGTCACCGCCTCTCCACACCCAGACTGCGTCCCCCACAGCATTTACCCCACTCGGGGAGCGGAACGGTGGGCCCCAGCGCGTGTTACGGCAACAACATCTTCCAGATTCTATTTAAACAAGCCGGCAGAAGAGGTATCTTTTAAATGGTGGACACGGTGAAAGGAATTTCTCAAAAAATCCTTTCGGGGGAGGCTGATAACAAGAAAGCAATCACTCAAGCGGAGAGAAAATTACCACTGCCGCAGCATGAAGCAGACGCTGGAAGTGATTCGCCACCGCTGTGACCGACAACCTCTGCTTGTTGTAAATTGTAAACGGGGGGAAAAAAATTCGCACAATAAGGCAACGTTTCAGGAAATGACCCTTATCGGAACAGAGGGAGACATAGGCAAGTCAGCAGATTGTGAATGGAAGACTGATCCTGTGTGTTACAAAGGCTGATCGTGTACAAAGGTTGTACATGGGACATAAAACAAACTCATTAACAATTACTGCACTTGGCCCCACCCCAACAAAGACAGACAAAGATCCCCTGCTCATGAAGTGTAAAAATAAGCGTCACGAGTGAACACCTATTGAGGCAAGAATGCCATATGTGCAGGTGGTATGGCCTGAACCGCCTTTGTCTTCCTCGTGCTGAGATATACATACCGGACCAGACACTTAATTAAAGCCGAGGACAACCATGGGAAGTCCAGGCCAGGTTCAGCTACCACCTGCCCCTGATGCTGTTCATAGCCTAGAATTGAACCCAGGTGACCAGTATCGTAGTGTAGTGTGTAATCCACTGTGGCTCCACTCTCCAAAATGACCCCAATCTTGCACACAAGGACAAATATTTCCCTACAGCCATAGAGACCGTTGGGGCAAGTACTGTGAGCTAGCAGCTATGTAGGCCGGCACAGTCGATGAAGGGGTGGTGTAGACAGCACCACACCTTGCCACGTTTGTCTCCCAATTTCTGAAGTTTACATCACACCAGGTACTCATATATTTCGACACATAGAGGAGGCCCAGAACCGGTCAAGATATCCCTTTGCCCACTGACGTTAACCGTGGCTGGGAATTGAACTCGGAGGCCACTGTGTTTGTAGTGCCGCGCGTGGCTACGGTGGCGAGCGAGAGAAGGGGGGGAGTGGAGGAGCCGACTCGCGAGACGCAGCGAGTGGGACGCTCACCGAGGTCGCTGATGATGTAGGCCTGGTCGCGGGCGGGCAGCAGGATGGGCCCCACCTGGAGGTGGCCCTCCTGCTCGCGGTACAGCAGCCGGTGACCCCGCACCGCGCCGCGCCCCGACGCCGCCTTCCAGGTGACGCGCACCGCCGTGCAGTTGAGCGCCTCCAGGTGCAGCGCCGGCGACACGGGGACTGCGGCGCAGAGAGAGCACGGCCGTGACCACCCCGCCCCGCGCCGGCGTGCTCAGCGAAGGTGCTGCTGGTGGTGGCGGTGATCGTAGTGGTGGCAATTGGGATGGTGGTGGTTCTTTTAGTGATCGTGCTGCTGGTGACGATGGTGCCGGTGGTGCCGGCTATGATGGTGCCAGTGGTGATTGTGATACTTTTGGTGATGGTGCTGGTGGCAATGGCGGTGATGGTGGTGCTCGCATTAATTGCGTAGATGATGCCGGTTATGATGGTGGTGGCATCTGCTACGGTACAATATCACCGTGACTTTGATTACTCTCATGGTGGCCAGGAAGTATGCGTGTAATCCAGTGGTTTGCAAACAGGGTTGGTGGCTTATATCATTGTTTGGATAAGACATGCCAACTGCATCATAAATTTAAGTACAGCAAATATTTATTTCCTACAGGTCCCCCAGATTCTTCCTAGACATTTACTCTTCTGAAAACTTGTTAAACCATCCAAAGCAAGGCCCTCCTTACAATGTCTTGAGATTCAGTAAGCCCTTCCAGTATGATAATAAATTAACATAATCAATCTAAGATCAAATTGTGGTCAATAAAACTCACTATGCGAGAAGACAACAATTGTCATCCAGCTCCCACCACAGAACTATGGAGCATCCACCACTGGCTTCGAGTCACCAATAAACAGGGGCCCCAGCCTTTTCTTGCTGGAGCAGGACAAGACGAAGATACCAGGGGAGGCCCAGGACCGGTTCAGCTAATCGTCGATGATGGTGGTACGCCGTGAACAGAAATCGAAACACGCTTGGACACACGAAGCGGTGACTATCATTGGTGCCGTCAGGCAAAGCCGGAGCCACAGCACGCGGAGAAGAGAGACGGCCAAACTGTTGCTCTACGGAGCGGGAGAGAGAGCAAGCGAGGGGAGAGCGAGGGGAGAGAGAGAGCGAGGGGTGAGCGAGCGGGGGGAGAGCAACGGAGAGCGGTACCGTCGCGGGCGGTGAGCTTTGGCGTGCGGTGCGACAGCCACACGGACGGCTCCCCCCAGCCGGCGCGCGTCGCCGCCGCCACGCGCAGCAGGTAGGTGCTGTCGGGCGCGAGGCCTCGCAGCAGCCAGTCGCCCCGCTCGCCCGGCACGTCGAGCGCGTGCGGCGCCCCGTCCGGCCCGCGCCGGTACCACAGGCGGTAGGCGGTGAGGCGGCCGCGGCGGTAGCGCGGGGGGATGGCCCCCCAGGAGACGCGCACCTCGCGGGGGCTCAGGCTGCTCAGGCTCAGCTCCGGGGCGCGCAGCGGCACTGTGGGGGGGGGGCGAGGTGTGGGGGGGAAGGGGGGCGAGGCGGGGATGGGGAGGATGGCAGCGGGGAGGGGGGCGCGAGGTGGCCGAGCGAAGAGAGGATGAGGCGAGGGAAGAGGGAAAGAGGAAGGAGTGGGAAGGGGATGAGGCGTAGTGAGCAGAGTGTGAGGCATAGCGAGTCGAACCCGCGTGCACGGGATGCAGCAACACAGCGAGGGCTCGCGAAGCCAGAGCCACTTCTGCTCGCTCTCTTGAAACTCGAGTGTGCAACTAAAACTCACTTGGGTGTAACACAGCACTGCGTCAAGTTATCCAGCTCAATACTCGTGTGGTGCTGGGGCAGCCGTGCTCGGGGCATTGGGGGCTCACCGTCCTCCAGCGTGGTGCCCATCACGTGCTCCGACATGCGGCTGGCGCCCACGGGCATGTAGGCGACGAGGTAGAAGGTGTAGTTGGTGGCCGGGTCGAGGTCGTCCACGAGGTAGCGCGACGTGTCGTTCCCGATCACGATCTGGTACTCCTCGTTGTTCATCCCTGTGGTGCCGCCACGGGATGGGGGGTGGGGGCGAGGGGGGGGTGAAGGGGAGGAGGTGAGGGATGCAGAGAGAGTTGCTCCTCATCCAGGAACTCAAGTTGGCTACGTACGGTGCGAAAGAAGTTCAACATGCATACATACGGCCCTGAGCTCCACTGCAGCACGCAGAGCGATGCGGCAAATTGGTCTGGCGAGGCCGGCTGAGACAGAGTTAGATTTATAGACATGGCCACGTGGTGCGGTGGGGATATAGAGATGGAGTTTAAATTAGATAGGTAGACAGGTTCCTCACTGGTGCAGTCAGTGCGCTGGCATGTCGTCCCTTCCCCCGCACCTCCGATGAGCATGGCTGGCTACGTACGATACATACCATGCGTGCGTCCTGGGCATGAAGCTAAGAGCCCCTGACGAGCACTACCAGGCTGTGCGCACCACGGCCTGGCAGTTTGACTGCCATGGAACCCCTCGTGTTCCTTCTGCTCCAATTTGCGCTCATCAACGTCGATTTAAAGCCACGTCTGAAATTGTTCTCAGAAAGAGCTATTAGCTGTGTCAGGGAAGAGCCCATTGGTATAGATATTTTGGCAAGGGACATCAGGCCACGTTATTGATAATCCAAACATGGAATATGGGAAATTAGTTTCCGTTATGTCCACTTGATACATTGACAGGAATTAATCAATTCCGTCAATGAATCATTAAGGCTCAACATTTAAGGAACACACGAACTTGTTTTCCATTTGGTTGTATGTCTTTATTATGAAGCACAACGTCGTGCAGGAGCCATCCGGCTCGGCCTCTTCGCAATGCATTAACATTCTCTAGATTATGTCGCTGCTATAAATGTCCAAAGGATGGGCCATTTTGTTGAGCTGTCTTTTGTGACCAGGTCGCTTTTGAAAAACAAGACCTCAGTGGGCCTTGCCAAGTAGGATGGGGATGTTCGGGTGATTTGTTCACCTTCCTTGTAATTTGCACTATTGCCATGTTTGTGTACTGTTTGTTGTTGTAACCTTCTTACCCGCCCCTACTGGACACCTGTGAAAAGAGCTTTATAGCTCAGCGGATTCCTCCTGCAGTATTAAGAAATATTCTGATTCTCATCCCGTCTCAGTGATGTTCACAATGGCTGTCTCAGCGGTGACCCGGCACTGTGTAACGCCTCGGTTCGAGTCCAGGTTTAAACCGCCCGTGATTACATCGGGTTCTGACGTCGAGCAAAAGTTTTGACATATTTCATGTTAGTTCACGAAATGCATCCCTTTAACACAACTTGCCAGCCACATGGAATGGTGTGCCAACTAAAACGGTGTGCCATCTAAAACGGTGTACCACCTAAAATGCCGTGCAACCTAAAGATAATAATTTTTAGGGGCTGCAAAAAAACTTTCTGTAAAAGGCATAACTTCTCTCGCACACAAAGTGGAGCACTGCGCACTATCACAATTACAAATCGAGATTCTAATTT
Organism: Lampetra fluviatilis; assembly: GCF_964198595.1. Lineage (NCBI taxonomy): Eukaryota > Metazoa > Chordata > Hyperoartia > Petromyzontiformes > Petromyzontidae > Lampetra > Lampetra fluviatilis. The sequence continues at coordinate 14,442,626 of NC_136287.1, forward strand.
GTCAGCACAATTGGAATGTGACTGAGATTTAATGAAAGAAAAAACACTCTGGGCAAAAACATACGTATGATGCAAAAGAAGTTCAACATACATACAAGATGTGAGACAACCTTCATGTTGCTCACGGTGATACACACACAGTACATATTACACACACACCACACACACATTACACACACACACAGTACACACACACACAGTACACACAGTACACACAGTACACACAGTACACACACACATCACAAACACATCACACAGTACACACACACAATACACACACACAGTACACACACACAATACACACACACAGTACACATTAATTGACAGGTTAATCAATCAGATCAACTCGATTGACTAAATTGAAATGTTACGACAGCCCTAACAGTTTATTACTCAATGGTAAAACTAAAATTAGGGACAGCGTTGGCAATGATGCGTGCCAGCTTCTCTATTGACCCTGACCCTAACGGAACAAGTGTGTGTGTAACGTGTGTGTGTGTGTAACGTGTGTGTGTGACGTGTGTGTGTGACGTGTGTGTGTAACGTGTGTGTGTGTGTAACGTGTGTGTGTGTGTAACGCGTGTGTGTGACGTGTGTGTGTGTGTAACGTGTGTGTGTGTGTAACGCGTGTGTGTGACGTGTGTGTGTGACGTGTGTGTGTAACGTGTGTGTGTGTAACGTGTGTGTGTGTGTAACGCGTGTGTGTGACGTGTGTGTGTGACGTGTGTGTGTAACGTGTGTGTGTGTAACGTGTGTGTGTGTGTAACGCGTGTGTGTGACGTGTGTGTGTGTGTAACGTGTGTGTGTGTAACGTGTGTGTGTGTGTAACGCGTGTGTGTGACGTGTGTGTGTGTGTAACGTGTGTGTGTGTGTAACGCGTGTGTGTGACGTGTGTGTGTGTGTAACGTGTGTGTGTGTGTAACGTGTGTGTGTGACGTGTGTGTGTGACGTGTGTGTGTAACGTGTGTGTGTGTAACGTGTGTGTGTGTGTAACGCGTGTGTGTGACGTGTGTGTGTGTGTAACGTGTGTGTGTGTGTAACGCGTGTGTGTGACGTGTGTGTGTGTGTAACGTGTGTGTGTGTGTAACGTGTGTGTGTAACGTGTGTGTGTGTGTAACGTGTGTGTGTGTGTAACGTGTGTGTGTGTGTAACGTGTGTGTGTGTGTAACGTGTGTGTGTGACGTGTGTGTGTAACGTGTGTGTGTGTGTAACGTGTGTGTGTGTGTAACGTGTGTGTGTGTGTAACGTGTGTGTGTGTGTGACGCGTGTGTGTGACGTGTGTGTGTGTGTAACGTGTGTGTGTGTGTAACGTGTGTGTGTGTGTAACGTGTGTGTGTGTGTAACGTGTGTGTGTGTGTAACGTGTGTGTGTGTGTAACGTGTGTGTGTGTGTAACGCGTGTGTGTGACGTGTGTGTGTGTGTAACGTGTGTGTGTGTGTAACGTGTGTGTGTGACGTGTGTGTGTGTGTGACGTGTGTGTGTGTGTAACGTGTGTGTGTGTGTGACGTGTGTGTGTGACGTGTCTGTGTGTGTAACGCGTGTGTGTAACGTGTGTGTGTGTGTGACGTGTGTGTGTGTGTAACGTGTGTGTGTGTGTAACGTGTGTGTGTGTAACGTGTGTGTGTGTGTAACGTGTGTGTGTGTGTGACGTGTGTGTGTGACGTGTGTGTGTAACGTGTGTGTGTAACGTGTGTGTGTGTGTAACGTGTGTGTGTGTGTAACGTGTGTGTGTGTGTAACGTGTGTGTGTGTAACGTGTGTGTGTGTGTAACGTGTGTGTGTGTGTAACGTGTGTGTGTGTGTAACGTGTGTGTGTGTAACGTGTGTGTGTGTAACGTGTGTGTGTGTGTAACGTGTGTGTGTGTGTAACGTGTGTGTGTGTAACGTGTGTGTGTGTAACGTGTGTGTGTGTGTAACGTGTGTGTGTGTGTGACGTGTGTGTGTGACGTGTGTGTGTAACGTGTGTGTGTAACGTGTGTGTGTGTGTAACGTGTGTGTGTGTGTAACGTGTGTGTGTAACGTGTGTGTGTAACGTGTGTGTGTGTGTAACGTGTGTGTGTAACGTGTGTGTGTGACGTGTGTGTGTAACGTGTGTGTGTGTAATGCACCTGTGTAGTGTGTAACGTGTGTGTGTGTGTAACGTGTGTGTGTGATGCACCTGTGTAGTGTGTAACGTGCGTGTGTGTAACGTATCTGTGTGTGTAACGTGTGTGTGTAACGTGTGTGTGTAACGTGTGTGTGTAACGTGTGTGTGTAACGTGTGTGTGTAACGTGTGTGTGTAACGTGTGTGTGTAACGTGTGTGTGTAACGTGTGTGTGTAACGTGTGTGTGTAACGTGTGTGTGTGTAATGCACCTGTGTAGTGTGTAACGTGTGTGTGTGTGTAACGTGTGTGTGTGTGTAACGTATCTGTGTGTGTAACGTGTGTGTGTAATGCACCTGTGTAGTGTGTAACGTGTGTGTGTGTGTAACGTGTGTGTAATGCACCTGTGTAGTGTGTAACGTGCGTGTGTGTAACGTGTGTGTGTGTGTAACGTGTGTGTGTGTAGTGTGTAACGCGCATAATGTGTGTAATGTGTTTATGTAATGCAGTTACTAAACATTTTATAATTTTGAGAATATGTGTCCATGTGTATTGCTCCTATATCGCAGTGTTCGTGTTAAAGTTCGTAGTCATTTATACATTTTCCGCGAATATTAGTTTCGCAGGAAGGGAGCGATTGATTGCTCTGTGTAATCCAAATCGTATAATTTGCCTGTAGCTTTCCAGCGGTGTGGATGTTGCATTTGTTTGTTTTTTAGCTATTTGGAGGACACTGGAAAACCTGGAGGAAACCCACACAGAGAGAAGAACAGTCAGTCCCCACACAGAGAGAAGAACAGTCAGTCCCCACACAGAGAGAAGAACAGTCAGTCTCCACACAGAGAGAAGAACAGTCAGTCTCCACACAGAGAGAAGAACAGTTAGTCCCCACACAGAGAGAAGAACAGTCAGTCTCCACACAGAGAGAAGAACAGTCAGTCTCCACACAGAGAGAAGAACAGTCAGTCTCCACACAGAGAGAAGAACAGTCAGTCTCCACACAGAGAGAAGAACAGTCAGTCTCCACACAGAGAGAAGAACAGTTAGTCCCCACACAGAGAGAAGAACAGTCAGTCTCCACACAGAGAGAAGAACAGTCAGTCTCCACACAGAGAGAAGAACAGTCAGTCTCCACACAGAGAGAAGAACAGTCAGTCCCCACACAGAGAGAAGAACAGTCAGTCCCCACACAGAGAGAAGAACAGTCAGTCTCCACACAGAGAGAAGAACAGTCAGTCTCCACACAGAGAGAAGAACAGTCAGTCTCCACACAGAGAGAAGAACAGTCAGTCCCCACACAGAGAGAAGAACAGTCAGTCTCCACACAGAGAGAAGAACAGTCAGTCCCCACACAGAGAGAAGAACAGTCAGTCTCCACACAGAGAGAAGAACAGTCAGTCTCCACACAGAGAGAAGAACAGTCAGTCTCCACACAGAGAGAAGAACAGTCAGTCTCCACACAGAGAGAAGAACAGTCAGTCCCCACACAGAGAGAAGAACAGTCAGTCTCCACACAGAGAGAAGAATAGTCAGTCTCCACACAGAGAGAAGAACAGTCAGTCTCCACACAGAGAGAAGAACAGTCAGTCTCCACACAGAGAGAAGAACAGTCAGTCTCCACACAGAGAGAAGAACAGTCAGTCTCCACACAGAGAGAAGAATAGTCAGTCTCCACACAGAGAGAAGAACAGTCAGTCCCCACACAGAGAGAAGAACAGTCAGTCCCCACACAGAGAGAAGAACAGTCAGTCCCCACACAGAGAGAAGAACAGTCAGTCCCCACACAGAGAGAAGAACAGTCAGTCTCCACACAGAGAGAAGAACAGTCAGTCTCCACACAGAGAGAAGAACAGTCAGTCCCCACACAGAGAGGCATCCGAGTTGGAATCAAACCCTGGCCCTTCTTGGTGTGAGGCTCGATTGTTACCACTGTGCCACCCCGCTGACTATGTTATGGTAACGTTAAAAAATAACTTCGTGATTTCCTAAACAAAAAGGAGAGGATCCCGGTTTAGAACGGCAGGCAGCCACCAATCCCAGGGACTTCTCGCTAACGAGCGGTGGACAACCGATAAGTCGATAATCAGCCGGCCATTTACCACACACGCCTCTCCTCATTCCATTCTTGATCTCGGCAGCCTCCGAGAAGCGCTTCCCAAGGTTTCAAAAAAACGGGGGGTATTACCGCATTACTTTTCAATACCGTCGCAATCTTCACGTATAACCGCGCGAGAGGCCTCCGAGACGCGGAGACCCACGCCAATCCACGGCACCAATACCCCCGACGCCAACGGCCAGGGGACGCAGGCGAGGGTTGCGTGGGTTGCGAGAGTTGCGTGGGTTGCGAGGATTGAGTGGGTTGCGTGGGTTGCGAGGGTTGCGTGGGTTGCGAGGGTTGCGAGGGTTGCGTGGGTTGCGAGGGTTGCGAGGGTTGCGTGGGTTGCGTGGGTTGCGAGGGTTGCGAGGGTTGTGTGGGTTGCGTGGGTTGAGAGGGTTGCGTGGGTTGCGAGGGTTGCGAGGGTTGCGTGGGTTGCGAGGGTTGCGTGGGTTGCGTGGGTTGCGAGGGTTGCGAGGGTTGCGTGGGTTGCGTGGGTTGCGAGGGTTGCGTGGGTTGCGTGGGTTGCGAGGGTTGCGTGGGTTGCGTGGGTTGCGAGGGTTGCGAGGGTTGCGTGGGTTGCGTGGGTTGCGTGGGTTGCGTGGGTTGCGAGGGTTGCGAGGGTTGCGTGGGTTGCGAGGGTTGCGAGGGTTGCGTGGGTTGCGTGGGTTGCGAGGGTTGCGTGGGTTGCGAGGGTTGCGAGGGTTGCGTGGGTTGCGAGGGTTGCGAGGGTTGCGTGGGTTGCGTGGGTTGCGAGGGTTGCGAGGGTTGTGTGGGTTGCGTGGGTTGAGAGGGTTGCGTGGGTTGCGAGGGTTGCGAGGGTTGCGTGGGTTGCGAGGGTTGCGTGGGTTGCGTGGGTTGCGAGGGTTGCGAGGGTTGCGTGGGTTGCGAGGGTCGCGTGGGTCGCGTGGGTTGCGAGGGTTGCGAGGGTTGCGTGGGTTGCGTGGGTTGCGAGGGTTGCGTGGGTTGCGAGGGTTGCGTGGGTTGCGTGGGTTGCGAGGGTTGCGAGGGTTGCGTGGGTTGCGAGGGTCGCGTGGGTTGCGTGGGTTGCGAGGGTTGCGAGGGTTGCGTGGGTTGCGAGGGTCGCGTGGGTCGCGTGGGTTGCGAGGGTTGCGAGGGTTGCGTGGGTTGCGTGGGTTGCGAGGCCGCTTCATCATCAACAACTGTCAACGGCGTTTGACCGGCCCGTCGCTGAGCGTGCGGTCTCTGAAGCAACGACAACAAATCTATTCACGAGGAAATTTACTTGTAAACGTGATATAAATGAAAGCGTGATATCTCTACGTATAGCCCAACCGTAGGAAAATGGAATTGGTAATTAAACGTGATAAATCACCTCGAAAATATCATCGAATAAATAGCAGCTCGGCAGGCTGAGGTATTGAGTTATGAACGTGCTGTATTGAGTTTGAAGTGTATTTTTAGCATGAAAGTAGACGTTGTTTAGATTTGCTCAAAACAGACAAACAAATAAAAATCAATACCAATGAACTGAGTATCACATTTTCTGTCATAAGAGCTGACATCCGCAAGCTTTCACAAACATGGTGATCGTGTCCTAGGCAATTCGAAAGGCACAGAGCGATCACCACAAGGTTACCTTTATTCAAACATCCACACACAGACACACATTTATCCAGACGTCCACATGTGCACAAATATGCACACATATATTATCACACACCCACGCGCACAGTTACACACATTCACATGCATGTTTTCACACACATGGACATCTTTACGGACACATTCACACACGGGCACACGTATCTTTTGGAACTCATTCACACTCTCACATACAAAGACAAATATCCCCTGTATGTGACGATGATGTTACTACGGCGATTGTACCAGGCTAGGTCCACTCTGAGGTCACATACAGAGTGCCATTCTCATTTCCATTCAGATACGTTCACACATACGCATTTGTATGTGCTCAGGAACACACGCACAAACACACAGACTTCAGAACTATTTTAAGCAATCATATCTATAAACGTTGAAGGTTGCTTTGAGCTGAAACTTTAACTTCAGAGTAAATGAACGCGCGTGCACGCGTATAGAGAAACACAAACATTCACATGCACACACGCCTTTTCAATGTCTATGCCGCTCCGTATTAAACAGTTATTATGTCGCAATCTAAAGAAGGTTACTTAAATTAGCCGGCAGAGAGAAAGGCCCGTTTAATGCGACGAGAATAGGTTAAAACGGGTGCAGAGCAACACAACCCAAAACAATTACAGCCTCATTTGCATGAAATCGTTTCTCCCCCTCACGGAGCCCTCCCCAGGATCACGGATCAATGCGGGGAGCGCACGGCACCAGGATTTCCACGCTCAACAATCTCCTCACTTTTCACAAACACAGGCCGGCCGTACGGGCCGTTATTAACTGGCACCGGTGGAGAAAGGCCCTTATTGATCAGCAATAATTAAAACGGCGTTGCTGCCAGGGCCTCTGTCTCTGAAGCCCTCAGAGGAGCACAAAGAGCCGGGGGGGTCCCCCCCTCCCCCCCTCGCTCGCTTCAAGCGGGGGGACGGGACGGGGGGACCCCGAGCAGGGTCCTCGGGGTCCCCCCCCCCCCGCTCGCTTCAAGCGGGGGGGGGGGGGGGGCGGTGGTCCCCGGCAAACAAACGGCTCGGCCACGGCGTCGGCGGCCGGCAATTCAAGCGCTTTAATTGGTTTTCTCTCCTCGGCAGCATTCACGCTCGTGTGGTCATCTCGCCGAGGTGCCGCGGGTCACGCCGGCGCGGCGAAGCCCTCGCGGCTCCAGCCCCGCACCGCTCGCCAATAAACAAATAGAAGGCGCTCTTCTCCGGTACCACAAAAGTGTCTCTCTTTAAATTAATGCAGACCAAAAGACACGCGGGGATTATCCACCGGCCACGTTTCTCTCCACACAAATTAAGTAGAAACACGGGCATTGTGCCGCTTTCTCCATTTCATGTGGCCCAGCTGCCCGGAGGATGTCAAGAGCCCTCTTTCCACTCTTGTTCCTGTAACCCTTGACCCTTGTTTCAGCTGCCAGGCGGTGCGTTTCAGTGGGGATTTGGGCGGTGGGTCACCGCGGGTTCTGGGAAAGCGGCGCCGAGCGAAGCGACCATCTTGCGACGTGGACACTCCACCAGGGCCTTGTGCCGGTGAGCCGCGTGTGGTGTCGCGCGGCGCGGGGCCGCGCTGCTAGCAGAGGGCCTTAGCCTCATCTGGAACCAACCTCACGGATGCAACATCCTCAAAAGTATCTTTTGTCCCGAGCTTCCCACCTCCGCTAATGAAAGAACCAAAGTAAATGATGCTCTTTGAGATGAAAATCGATGTTCTTCGCCGCCAACGCATTTCAGAAGCTCTGTTGCGTTAGAAACTCGTGTGCAGCGGCAAAAACGGGTACGTTTAAGCGTTTCTCATTTTTGAATTAAAGCAACAAAACCAAAGGCGACGAGTAATTGAAATGAGATTTCCAATTTAAACCGGCAAAAGAAACCTGACAAACGCTGACCAAACAGCCCATTATCGGCGGAGCCTTTGTCTCTATTGCTCTGCGCGCGTCACGACGGCAGATGTCCCCACGGGCCGAGCGCTGAGGAGGTCTGCACGGGAACATTTACTCATCCCAGAAGCGGCCCCAAGAAGCAGGAGGCTAAAACAGACTTACAAGGCTGCCAAACCCACCCCTCGCAAAACAAAACCAAAATCACAATCGTATCAAAATAGAATTATATTGGGAAACGTAACCACATTACCATGAAAAATAAACACATGTCGGGCTTGAGACTAGCCTGCGATGTATCTATGCGACGTGTAGCGAATGTTCCACTAACACGTTTCCAATGTTTAGCTAACATGTCCCCAGAGTTGCTTTATTTTTACGGCCAAGAAAAATGACTCCCCTTATCTCTTGAAGCACTTTTCCCTCAAAACCAAACATTCATAACTTTAGACGGACATCAAACCTCGCGTGTGCGTGCGCGTCACGTCAGCCTTAATAGGTGCTCCGTACGAAAAGTTACGTCAGAGGTTGACGTCTACGAATGGGGAGGCGTTTCTCTCTCTCGTCACATGGCAGTGGTGCCCCGAAGTCAGTGACCAAGCGGAAGACCGTGGCCAGATGGTGGGATACTGTAAGGGGCAGACCTTGGAGGTCATGTGTCCACTCAGCAACAGCTGTGGCATCGAGCAGAAGGAAGGAAGCGATGGCGAGACATGGCGGCATACATTGCATTGGGGAAGATGACCTCTTGACCTCAACCTTGACCTAATATGTAAACCAACTGCTATTTTCTCTCCACTTTCAATCCCTTGTTGGTGCCTTAACATATTAAATGACTCCTCCAGTGCCATCGTCCAGCTTCTCATCTTGTCTCTACCCAGACGGCCCAAACAGGGCAGCTGAACGCCTCCTCTTGATGCCAGGGTCTTATCCTCTGTGGCCTTGACTTAAACCATTCTCTTTCTGCCGCTGAGCTCACATGCTGATATCTATCCTTTTAACCGTCTCGCACAGTCGGTGTACGCCAACACCATTTTTTATTTAAACGTTGTGTCACCTTGTGCAGCTACTGTATACCATCCTTGGAAAGTAGTCCCCCCACAGATCGCATACTCCAAGCCTCTTCTGAAATTTGGTATGAAAAACATCTAAAAAGCACATGTCTATTACAATTACATACCACAAACTTCTCTGACAATCTTTGTATAAAAAAAACTCTCAGCTGTGATAACGGTCAATCATAGCGCTTTGTCAATGCACTGCTGGATGAAGCCTTTCCTACGCTGTGTTGGTCAGCATGAGGACTTTTTGACCATACTTCACCATGCTGGTCACTGCAGAATGGTGATGGGGCTGGTGGCTTCTCTCAGGGTCAGTTCAGATATCACTCACCAATGTTGTTAGCCCTGGCTGGGAATCTGATTCAGTTGGCTAGGTTCACTGTGCAGTGTGCAAATCAATGTGACACTGCTCCACCTACTAAACTATACATCTGTTACATTTTACACCATGCTGCTACAAGTCTACAATTCTTGAATACAAGTCTAAACTACAAATGACCATATCCATACTATAAGAATCTCAACTCCATTTCAATCGTTTAGCCTCGCCTGAAAAGTAATCTCTCTCCACTCATTACCCACCAGCAAATTCCCACCAAGCACGGCGAACACATCTCAACGCTGCTGACATTAAGAGACAGCGGCTCAACACAGACGGGTGGCTTCACCCTCAGCTCCGCAGCTTAAATTGAAGAGTCTACATTCCCTTTGAATGGGACGTACAACAAAATGTGAGGCAAGCCGCGGTCTATTGTGTGACGATCCACTTTGAGTTGTGCTGCCAAATTTAAGCCAAATTGCAAATTGTCCGTTGGGCAGTGTGAGGACCCATGAAGCATGGCCTCGATATTGAATGGGGCCTGTGAATCACCAAGACCTCTCCTCACTCGTGGCCACAGGGTCAGCCGGAGGGGCCCTTCATTCATTCCTTCCACGAATCACGAGGGGGCCCCCTTCCGATCCCACCAGGCCAACACACCGCTCCCCTCAGACTGCCTTGCAGGCCCCCATTACCTCATCCAATCAATGGGCTCCTCTCTCGGCCTCCCTTCTATGCACCACTTGTGCCATCACCTCCCGCGATCCGCTCCACATTTTCACGTCTTCTTTCCAAATGTCACTTGGACCCACCTCTCGCTACAAACCAGGTAGATCGCATTCTCTGTCTTCCACAAATCACTTTTATTCCTCTGCCTGCCTCCAACGTTTGCACGATGTATGTGTTTAAGTTATTGCCATATCGAACAACTGTAAGACTTTAAAGTTGGGAAAGCTACCTTGCTATTGCTAACCTGACACCTCTCCACTGGCCCTAAAATGGCAATCTTTACTCCAGTGAGTGTAGAATGTAGCCGTGATCAATCGCATTCAAGGTTCACACAGACATCACCAGTCATTATATTTCCTTAGCAAAGCCAGCGCCCTTGTAGATTCAGACTTTAGCATCTCAGAGAAATGGTTATCAAAAGAAAGCCCGGTATGCGATGTGGAAACACTGAGCGAACCTCGACCACATTGTAGTGAATCACTCTGCCCTCAGCGCGAGTCTGTCGGTCTCTATGCAAGTCAAAATCTCAATAGGGCCAATGAAGCAATACACTCGCTTAACTGAAGCCACTTCCAGGTGAACTAACCTGGATGTAGAATTATATGACCGCTATTCACCTCGCCACACACACACACGAGAGAGAGAGCCGTGGCATCACAGCAGAACGTTGAACTTCTTTCATACCATATGTAGCCAACCGTGCTCATCGGAGATGCAGGGGAAGGACAAAAACTAAACACAGAAAAGAGAACGGCACGGCCAGCTCGAGGCTGGGAATGCTGTAAGGGGGGGGCTCACCCTCAGCCTTCATGTAGTGCACGGAGTAGGCGATGACGCGGTGCGCGTTGTGCAGAGGCCGCTCCCACGTGAGCAGGATGGCCATGCTGGACACGGTGTGGGCGGTGACGGCGCGGGGGGCCCCGGGACGCTCCTCCGACACGACGACGCCCAGCCAGGCCGCCGCCGTGCCGCTGCCCAGCGCGTTCTCCGCCATGCACTGGTAGTAGGCCTCGTCCTCCGCTATCAGCTGCGTGATCACCAGCCTGCGGGGTACGGGGGGCGCGGCGTCAGGCGGCGGCGGCGCTCAGGCCGCGGAGGCACGTCCATCGGGGGGGGCGCAGGCGGTGCGGTGGCAAAGGGGGCCCGTGGGCGCTGGGCTACGCAACAGGAGGACGCTTGGGATGGGGGGGCTCCCTCCCCCCCTGCTCCGTTTCATTCCGTACACCGGCGCCCATGACGACCACAATATGCCAACGATTCATAGCGCAGGCACGGTATGCTCTTCAAAAACTTGACGCTAAACGGCCCTTGTACACAGGCCTAGCATTCAGCACTGGCCTGTGCGAGCCTCGTATACCACTGGACACTCAACAACTGTGTTGTCACAGGTCTTTAGACTTTGTGAACGCACAACATTGCAAGCTTGCTGAAAAGAAGGTGAAACTCGCACACGATTCAGTGCTAAAGTTGCATCAAGCAAAGATATGGCACACCAAGGACGTTTAGAATTTAAACAAAAAACAATAAAATCAAGCACTATAATACAATATGGTAATCCACACAAAGCACTCACTCTGTACAAACAATTACAAAAAACCGCAGGTATGGCAATAACGCACACCGACGTTCAGCACAGAACACACGCAGCAGAAGCGCCGCTGCCGAGACAGGTGGAGCCATCACGAGGGTGCTCCGTGTGCCCTGCCCTCCCGGGCTGCCCGTGACGTTGAGCGGCTTGGCCAAGTTTACACAAAGTGCGGGCGAGTGGTGCTCTGGGCACCGGAGGCCTCTCGGTCTGGAATCTCTATGGAGCCGCGCCACTTATCTCGGTGACAAAGTGGCGAGTGCACCGCTTGTTTTACCTGCCGCGGCAACTCGACGACGGCCGGGCACGCCGGCCGGAGGTTTGCGGTATGTCCGTCGAGCGGCCCGAGTTAAGGATCCGCGGGCCCCCCCCCCTCACGTCCCTGGGGGGCTCGCGAGCGCCGCCGCGAGCGCGGCCGGCGCCGCTACTTTGCCACCTTTATTTCCTCCGCAGATGTTGTAAACAAAGCGCCAGGTGCCCATTTAGGTAAAGTCGACCCTGGGGAGGCTCTCTCTAAGGGTGGAACAAAGGCCAATAGAATTTGTTGGAATTCAAGCGTCGCAGGATAGAATCCGACCGGGATCACAGGCAGCAGCGAACACTGCGCGGGCCACTCAGCCACGCAACGCCGGCATCTTCCATTGAGGCTCGAGGGTGCCAAGCGCGGCCACTTTTCTTTGTCTGCCGTCCACTCGTGCCGCTACCAATTCCCCTCAATTCAGCTCAATGCGGTCTCCGGACCTTACCCCCTGCACACAGCTCTAAAGGGGCATTATCACGCGGTCTCCTCTCGCCTAATTGAACCCATAATCTGCGATACGAGTAGTCGTTAGCGTGCATAAAGCAAAGAAGAGCAGGTGTTGGGGCTTACGTGTGTGCTCAAATTCACTTGTACGCGCACGTGAGTGGCATGGTGATTAGTGCACGCTATGATACCAGTGGCCTGGTTTCAATTGCCAGCCTGGGATCAATTCCTAGGCAGGCACACCATGGAACCAGTCTTGGGCCTCCCTTAAGTAAACTCGGCACTAGGAAGACAAAGGAATCTCGGCATAGTCGTCGTAGTCCCACCCCACCATCACGTGCTTACTAACAGCAACTAACAGCACTTGGCTGACCAGTCTGAGACTAACGGTGTGCGTGTGTGTGTGTGCGTGCATGTGTCACCTGTTGTCCAGCACCTTGACCCGTCCGTTGGAGTGGATCGGCTCGCCGTTCTTGAGCCAGGCCACAGCGGGGGGCGGCACCCCCTCGGCGTGGCACGTGAAGCGCGCCGTGCCGGCACGCGGCCGGCTCACGCTCTCGGGCTGCTCGACGAACCACGGCGCCGCTGCATGCGCAGGCGCACGGACGCACACACACCACACACACACACCACACACACACACCACACACACACACCACACACACACCACACACACACCACACACACACACCACACACACACACCACACACACACCACACGCACACACACCACACACACGCACACACACACACCACACACACACACCACACACACACACACCACACACACACCACACACACACACACACCACGCACACACCACACACACACACCACACACACACCACACACACACCACACACACACGCAATTACTCACAATTGTGCACATGTGCTCATGTATGCATGAGCATACACACACAACAACAGTCCTCACAAATAACTGGCACAAACGTTACCAAAACACTTGTGAGCCCATGCATCCATGGAAAACATTTTGAAATCGCATATGCACACACGTGCAATTAATATAGAGTTTATGCCAGATGCTCGTCACCGGCGGATACAAACGTATGAGCGTGTATCTACACGCACACAAACACGCACTGACGTGTGTACGTAGTGACGCACGCACGCAACAAACATTCAGACCCCTTGGTGCCACGTGGTACGCACACATATCTGTGTGTACGTACGTATGTTGAACGTCTTTCGCACCGTACGTAACCAACCATGCTAATCTCTCACAAGAACACGCACGCGTCACGCACGCTCACGCGGCTGCTCATCGCTTATGTCCGGGTGCAGTTTACTCGTGTTCAAATGGTAATCATGTTTTATCTTGATTTCGCATAATTTGTGTTAAGTTGCATTGAAAAAAAATCTGTATAATTTCGGCGGGGAAACCCAAGCAAGCGGCACAGCAACGGGGCCAACAACTGTCCCAGCTCTGTGGACCTACATCGAAACCCAACAATTTAAGTGGCGTGCGTTGACGCAAACACAGCCGCCTCATCCTCACTCCCAACAAGTCCGGTTGAGCGGCGCTTCCTCCTCACGCACGCTACATTTGTGAACGCACGCGCAGTGGCGCGCGGACCCCGCCGCCGTCAAATGACACTTTGTTGTCCCTGGGAGTAACATTAACTCGAAGAGACTGAATGTTAATGGTCTCCCTCAGAGGCTTCAGAGCCCCTAGGCACACAAACAGATCAATGCAGAAGGAGGCTGTGCAGAGGTCACGCTAAAGGTCAGCGTGGGAATTTTGGAGACATCAGGGTCACATCTCTGACGGCCTCCTCAACCGACCATTCAATACCCCATTTCTGACTGCGTGCGGCTTTGCCGCATGCGGTATCAAATTCTCCAGATCACGGCAAACATCAATCACGGCCAGATCGGCCGTTGCGCCTCATATTGACCAATAACACGTCTGACGTGCCGCTCATCCCGTAGTTTCGTCCGTAAGCGCTCGCACGTTAGGCGCTCGCGTGTGAATATGAAAGCGTGAATTATTAATTTTATTTATAATGGGAAAGACCGTTTTTTTCAAATACGGTCCGTTTGTTTTTATGAGATTCATGGCACGAACGGCGATGTGCGGCGTACGGTTTGCGTCCATGCGTGCAAATCGCGAAAGTGTGCCTCGCACGTGCCTCTGCGATGAGATCCACGTCTTCTACGTCGTGACCGCCCGAGAAGACCGACTGCGCGTCGCCGTGCGCGTGCGTGATGGCGAACGCGCCGTCGATCGATTTAGCGGAGCGATGCGGTGAGGGACCGGCGTCTGCTCAGCCGCGGCCGTCTCCAGCGATGAGAACCTCGGCGCGAGTCAGCACCGAGGTCCTCAAATTAGATTTGCATCCAATATAAACTGTCTGCTTAATTAAACGCCGCACCGTCGTGAATGAACAATGAGGAACGCACTGTACTGCACGCTAAACAAATTTTATCAAATCATATATACGTTACGCGCGTTTAATGTATTTCCTCAAATTATACTTCTGATGAGAACAATAATAAACAAAAAAATTACAAATCATTAATACCGTTTTCTAAAATTACCTATACATCATTTCAGGAGCAATAGCAGCAAATTAAGAAACATGAACAGATCAATTAAATAATAACTAGGAGGATCGGAAAGGAAAATAACATTAAATTCTCTTTCACATTACGACGATATACTCTCACACGGCGACAGGGAGCGGAGGCACGGAGGAGGGATAACAAACAGGGGCAGCAAAGCCTCACAGCTGCTTCAAAGGGCACAGCCATTACTCATGACTCAGCGCTCTCACGCGGACTCACACACACACATTGCTGGCATGATGTAACCCACAGCAATGTAAAATACCCAATTGGGGTTTCACACAGCAGCAGCAGCAGCAGCAGCAATCGTCGCCCCCTTTACTGCCAGACTGATGGCCGCTTGTAGGCCGGCTGCTGAGTCGCCTCGTGCCCACGGGGACAACTCCCACTGGGGGTGCCCCTCTCACGTGTCATGTGAGATGTAAAGCGCCGTGAGACCCGCCGGCGTATCGGAGGGAGCGGAATCAAGAACACCATCGTGGTCATTGTAAAAACGTGGCGTCGTCCACGGGAGCCAGCAAGTCCGTTTCAGAGGCCCGTTGCCATAATTCGCAGCTCAGGTTTGGCCCTCTGTGGGGCATCTTCAGGTGAGGGAGAGACACACGGAGATTCTCTGTGGGGCATCTTCAGATGAGGGAGAGACACACGGAGATTCTCTGTGGGGCATCTTCCGGTGAGGGAGAGACGCATAGCACTGGCTTCAACCCTTCAGCACGCCACGTCTCACCACGTCTCACCACGTCTCACCACGTATCCCCACGTATCACCACGTCTCGCCATGTCTCACTAGGAGTGGCCATTAAGCCAGATGTCCAGAGTGCCCTCGATCAAAGCAAATTGTCGTGTGAAGTTTATCAATTCACCTCTTTTGATGTCGTTCACACGCCGCAACTAGCGTGACATTTTTCTTTTAATCGTGAGCCTATGTCCAATAATTTATATCGACAATTTCATGCTTTGTAGTTTTACTCAACATTGTTTGGCCTGTGATAAGCCACTGGCCTAAACTGCCTCTTATTAGGTCGCCTTTACTCACTGCCACGTCCACCACGGCTTTCATGACCACCTACTACATCTGGCGACTCTGTGGCCAACAGTCGCCCAGGCCAGCAAAGTGGCACAGAATCCAGAGCGAGGGCTCGGTGGGACTCGGTGGGACTCGGTGGGACTCGGCTCAGTGGGACTCAGTGAGGAGGGACTCTGTGAGACTCAGTCCGGTCGGAGAGCTCAATGGGCTCTTTCCCTACAGAGCATCGCTCTTCCTCCTCCACCACCGTCTCCAGCCGAGATTATCCATAATCCTCTCCCCCCCCCCTCCCCATCTGAACCGCAATCTTTCAGGACGAGGGTCAGCGGCATTTGGTCTTTGCTGTCGCCGCTCAGGATGCCGGCTGCCTCCATTAAGGAGGATAAACTACTTTTTGATCTCATGGGAGGTTCATACCCCCCCACCCCCTCCTCTCCCAGGTCGTTGTGTTTTGTTTGTATTTCCACTTCGCTTAGACGATCGTTGCACTTTTCACTCACCTGTGCGTCAAACGTGCCCCGACGCCCACTCGCAGGCATCGCACGGGGTGGCTTTGGCTACAACTCCACGGCATTTGAGAGAGGCAGAAAAAGGAGTGGCAGTGCACTATGCACGGGAGCCGTCAGCAGCAGCAGCTCTTCTGCTCGCTCTTGCTCACACACTCGGTAAAGACATCTCGACGTACAACGCATCCATTGGGACAGACGAACCAGGACATGGCAGCTCAGCACTGGGGGGGCTTCACCAACACAGATCTCAATTCACCGCGGTCTGGAGACCAGACCAGCTTAGGGAAGACAGCTGCAAGAGATTGATGTCATTTCGAGACGATTTCACCGCCGTGAGAGCCCGGTGCAAGGACGGTAGCTGGTGTCCTCGTAACCATCACGGCCGAGTGCGGCGCCAATTGCAAACATAGACAGAAGGCCCAACCGAGATGCCGTGGGCCTCAAATAATCGTTGTATTTCACTCAATTCCAGTCACCGCATTCGTGAGTGGAAAAATCTACGGAAGCCCGGAATGCAGGCGCGCTGTGAACCACCGCCAACGGAGTGCATTATACGGGGGAAGCAACAGCAGCGGCGGTTCACTCTGCCTCACCTGAAGTCGTCACGTGGCTTCCAAGCTTGGATGTAGATGTTTAAGTTGCTATGCACCGAGCCATACGCAAGAAGAAGATTCTGAATCTCAACTCTGGATCATAACTTCCCGATATTGCCGCACACCGAGCTCTAGATTAAAAGGAACTCGGCCCAAAAAAAACCCACATACGGCTCTGATCAGATACAGCAGCACGTACCTAGGCTGCACATGTCCATTGCTGTCCAACGTGAGACTGAAGTTTCATTCGCGACAAAAAAAAAAACTTGAAAGTCACGGTCAGCACCTCGGCCGTAGCGCTCCAGTATGGGAGCGATCTCACGGCGATGTCACGCGCGTGTCATGACGTCGCGCGTCACGCGTGTCGCATGGCCCAGCCAACACAGCTCGGGCACACGGCAGTACCAAGGCAAGAGCGGTGCCGTTGCGTGTGGCTTGTGTCTTCCTTTAAACAGAAACAATAAGAAGCGTTTTGCTACAATGATGAACCAAAACAATGGCTCCGTGGCATCTGATAAACAATCATCGCTCCCCGTGCCGGGAGGTGGACCATCTTCTGCTATTAAGCTTGATCAGTGCCAGATTATCCGAGTAGCAAAAGTAGCATATGCTACGGACCCCGTACTTTCAAGGGCCCCGCGCTAAATGCTTTCAAGCTATCAATTACGTTTCAGCAATTCTGCACTTGCTCTACTACTATAGTACTACACTGCCTTCAACTTTTTATGAACGACTGGGTGTTTAAAGTTAGCGATTTGCCGTATTATCTGGCTGTATAGCAAATGAAAAAATACAATAACTTTTCTATGCAAGTAAAAGAAATAGTGTTTTAATATTGTATATTTATTTATTTATTGCCCCTTTATAACATATGCTACAGGCCCCGCACTAGCTTCACCAGGCAGTGAGCTTGATACGGCATTATCATCGAGCGTGAAAATCTTGTAACACTTAGACCGTGCTGTCAGTCATGGCTCTTAGCTGCAAGTAACTGTATCTGCAGTTATTAGTGGACGGAAATTCATCATTGTGAAATAAAGAGCGGCATTAACGTTTCTCAGGGGACGAGTGCCATCGCTATAAACTGTAGTGGGGTCTCGGCTTCAGAGATTTTCGGCCACTTGAGACTCAGGCGTCTGCATTCAAAGTATGTGCACAGTGCCTGTTTTTCCAGTTGCCTGGAAAAAAAAATGTTCCGTGACATTTTAACACTGTAAAGAAACCGCTTTCCTTCGCCAGTTAAGGGACCGGCGAGATAAAAATGTCTTTTAGCGAGGCAGACGTGGTCCAGAAGGATTAACAGCAACAGCGGCAAAGGTTATGACCGTGAAAAAAACATGCTACGGCCAAATCCATCTCACTTACGTTTCAACGTTACAGCGGTGATTTCAGCCGCTTCTTTGTTTGGGGGAGTTTTGCGAACATTCTACTGACGGCCCCCAAAGAAAGCATCAGCGTGAAACATCGTCAAGTAAGCGTGCCGTCCGCCAAGGTGTGCAGACACAAGAGGTCCCACGACGTCCTCCGCTAAGAGGAGGCCATTGTGCCAGGGTCAAATGACTGTTGAGAGGAGCCGGTTGATATCCGCTGAGTTATGGGAGGGCCCCATACTCCTGTGCACTCACTGGGGCCAAAGGTCCCAGTGTTCATCTGGGGTTTTCTTCAGACTGTTGTGTTGATGATGACCTCGTGCCAAATATAGCTTAAAAAACTATATTTGGCACGGATTTCTTCTTAAAGTTTAATAGCAACGATGCTTGTGTGTGGGTGGCACGTTGAGTATCGCAGCGTAGAGATCGTGGGAGATGGCGGCGGCTTGGCTGGACCCTCACCCAGCAGCGGATTGTACGCTGGCTGATAATGATGATTTAAACAGCGCGAGCAGTACAATTATTGGGCAGTACAAATAGACACATAGACTACGGTCGGGTGCTCGTGTTTGTGAGACACCGTCTCAAGCCAGCGTTAGCAGGACAGCCCCTACGGTGCCGCAATCACCCAGGAACGGACTCCGGCATCTGTAAAGCGGCAAGCCGGGGCCCCCACGCCGGGAGGTTCCACACTGGCGACACCGGACAGGCTCAGGGGGGCGGTGGAGCCAAGGCCTGGCGCGGAGGAGAAGAGACTCACCGAGCACGGTGAGCTGCCCCGTGGCCGTGGTGAAGTTGCGGGTGCCCGGCACGGAGGCGCGGCACACGTATACGCCGGCGTGGTGCGGCTGCACGTCGGCCAGGAGGAGGTTGCCGGAGCCCAGCACCTGCGAGTGGTATACGTCCAGGGGCTGCTGGTCTGCAGTGCCCCCGTGGATGGACGCGCACACACACAGACACGCGCACACACACAGACACGCGCACACACACAGACACGCACACACGCACAGACACGCACACATACAGGCACACACATAGACAAGCACATGAATGCACAGATGCACACAAGCACGCGATAAAGGTCCCCAGTATCCTACATACACGTGCTGTAAGTGAACATGGCACACAATTGGGTGGTGTGGCTAGCACCGTGCCCGCCTGCCTTTGTTTCCCCAGTGGTGATATTACAGTGCACTAGGTACATTTTAGGGCTGAGTCGACCTAGGGGATGCCACTTCAGATATTCATCACTGACATTAGCCATGCCTGGGAATGAAACTCAGCTCGCCAGGTTCACAGAGCAGTGCGCTATGTACTACATCACCGCTCCCCATAGATATGCATATATATGTATACACATACATGTCCATACACACAGGCACCTTAAGAAGGCTATTAGCACTTACCACCATCTGATTAGAGCCAAAGTCATAGGCAACCATGAACTACTCAATATCTGAAAATCAGGTCCATTTGGAACTATTCCTTCATTGCCTCCACACTAACTCACTGTCTACAAGTTGATACAGCGATAACCTCGCGCTCACTCCGTTCCCGTCACCACCAACGCCCCATCGCTCTGGCTGCTTGAGATAGGAGCAGAGGCACCGCGCGTTCCAGCACCCTGATGATGATGCTCAGTGGGAACTTGTGACCCATAGTTTGAGGAGGCAAAAAAAAAAGTCCACCTAGGGCTCCCCGGTGTAGGTGGACTCATTAAGTGGCTTCATCAGCAACTTGACCGGCACGTGGTCGCATGCAGTCTGTGCTGCTTCCCAGGGGAGCCGGTTGTGGTGAGAGCCCAGGACTGGGTGCAGTGACACGCACTTTCCTGGCCTTCTGCTTATCAGTGGAGCCACCAGCTCAAGTCACCTGAAACTCACCTTGCCCACTCCATTCGTGTTTTTGTATTACTTGTTGTAACGTTCTGACCCGCCCCGACTGGACGTCTGTGATAAAAGAGCTTTACAGCTTATCGAACTCCTCCAGTTTAAATAAAATATTTTGATTCTGACTCTGAACTGGGAAGAGAGAGGTGGGGATCTCACAAGTGCTGTTCGTGAGAGATAGGGCTTCACGTTTCCTTCAGTGGCCAGGGGTAATGAAGGCAAACGAGAGATGGTGGGAGGGCAACACTCATCTGAACTAGTGGCCCGGAGGCGGTGGCGATAATTCCACATTCTCATGGTTCTCTATCGGTGCACGGAGAACAAAACGGTGGAAAACGATTCTCCGAGCAGCGATATTATTAACGTTGCAAGGTGACACGGGTTTGATATTAATTTCAAAGATGTGTCCGCTTGTAGAATACGCTCGCGGCCAGAGGTGACGCAGTGCAGTGGCGCGGTAGGTGTTGGGCAGAGTGCCCGTCTCAAGTGAAGAAGCGTTCTCGCTCTATTTATAAACACGACCACCACGGTGTTATGCCGGGGCACAGGCCCGGGCCTGGCCGAGTGACGCACGCCTCTATTTCTGCGAGCGTTAATCGCGCGCCGGGCGCTCGCTCTCCAAGTGACGCACGTGTTCCCGTGCAAAAATAAATGGTGTGGTGGTGGTGGTGGTGGTGTCAAGCGGGGGGGGGGGGGGGCAGGGGTGGGGGCTCTTACCGAGGCGACTCCAGGAGACGATGGGGCGGGGGCGTCCCTGAGCGACGCACTCCAGCACCGCCGTGCCACCCGCCTCCACCGTCACGTTGCGCGGCCGCTGCGTGATGTTTGGCTTCTCGTATCCCTCGAGCGGCAGAGCTGCGCACGCGGCCAAGGGCACCACAAGCGGGGAGTTAACGGGCGCCGCGAGGCAGCGGTGGAAATTTCACATTCCTCTGCGCGTGACAAATCGGTACCCGGATTATTGACCCAAAATAAATGAAGAAACTGATTCGACCGCTGACTGGGATTTTGAATTTGTGACCTTCCGATTGTGCGTTGAAGAGGCCAACGCCAGATTCAGAAACAGGAATTGAGATGCTGAGTTTTCAGTGCAGCGCGATAACGACCATCACACCGCTTTGCATACACAAACACACGTACACACACACATACACGTACACACAATTCCCTTTTAGACAATTACAACAGCCCTTCTCAATCATATGTTCTGTTTCTTGTCATTATCTCATCTACCAAGGTTCTAGTGAAGCACATCTTACGTGAGCGTTGTGGTCAAATCACCACTCCGCATCTTTGTGTTTTTTATAAACAACGAAAAACTCGAGGAATATTAAACCATTGCTTTTACCCCTGGGGGGTTTCTTTTGCGAACAAAAAAAACCTCGCAAATTCAACAAATCTCACAGTATTGATATATCATAGCCAGTCCATCTATAAAAGATAAATCCTACAAAATCATGCCCGACCCCGAGGAAAATTGTCAAGACATTTCATTTCATTCTCGAAAGCTGCCGATAAATAAACCAGATGGGCACAGAATGTCATTGTCAAACTGTTTCCTCGCATCTGTGTTGGTGTCTCGCAATCTCGAGGCGCTTCGCCACCAAAGCTCAGAGTGAAAACATTTAACAACGCCGTCACTCGTGCAAACGCACGGCTTCATTCATAGCCAATGCAAAGTCCTTTATTGAACCAAGAGAGAGCACCGTTAAGATATGTCATCATGATTCAGCGTTTATGTTTAATATTGGGGGCCTGATGTAAAGTGGCATAACTCTTAAAAATCAAAACACTGATTTATAACATTGGCTGTACAACAAAACACCTAGGTGATGCGTTAATTATTAGGATGTTTGCAAAAGGGACATTACAACTGCCCCAAGGGGAGAGCTTGACACGATGTTTGTGTTTGCACCGTGGAGGGCTTTACTCTTGTAAGTTGCACATTGTGCCTTTACACGGTGTAAGCTGCTGTGAGTCGCACAATCTTCAATATCCAATTTGCATCGGACTCCCTCCCTTTAATGCCCCACAGAAATTACCAGCACGGGAGTCAAACTCTCTCGCTCCTTGACAAGTGTTGAGCGCCTCACATCATTTCACGATCACCGATTTTGATGTTCAATTCGTGTTTTGTTTTTATTGACATTGATTGTTATGATATGCTTTGTCAGTCTTATCAGAAGATATTTGCACTTGACTCTCATGGTCATGCAATTCCAGCACTTGGCTCTGTAACTCAGGTCCTGCTTTAACAAGAGAGACTTGCAGTCTCAATGGGTTATTTCTTACCTATTTGACCCACGCAAGTACTCAATGAAAGACTGAATAATCACCAGGGTGTTGGGCCGCTGAAGTATTGAACACGTTGTTTATGAGCATTATAGTATATCCCACGGCTGCTGGCACTGAAGAGCTGTTTGTAAAGCAATGTTTCTGTGGAAGCGCGTACGCATACCGTACATTTAAACGGTAACAAGCCCACTGACAGAGGCCCAAAACCCCAAGTGTAGCATTTTAGAAGTCAGAGGCCTGTGAATTATTAATAAGGAAGTAGAAAGAATGGAATAACTATTCTTTACTAATTAGCGGTTTAATTTTTCACAGCGGGTCGAGCTTTCTCTGAGGCATGGGGAGCGCGGCCGGGACGTGGAGGGTTGCGGCGCGCTGCCTCCGATCACAGCTGTGACCGCTCACAGCGCCGACAAGTTCTCTCGCAGTTCAAACGAAAATTCCAGCACGGCTCCTGCGTTGTGCTTGACGAAAAATTAGGGAAGACTCAAGAAATGGATGAAGAAGAAAACAGACGCAGCCACAGCAGGCAGAGTGTGACGTAATCCGCTCTTTGTAGGGCCTTGATTTAAGTCACACCTAAGCTTTTCTTTAATAGTGAAAAATAAACATCAGCGTCGTCTGTGCTCGTGCGAGCGTGGGGCAGTTCTCTTTTCTTTTGGCGGCCCTGACTCGGTGGTGGAAATACCACATTTCTATAGCGAGGACTATTCCATCCCTAGGACAACAATGGATTCCCTGGCTGGGTCGGCTGTCTGTCCCTGCTGTTGTTGTTGTTGTTGCGGGGCCCCAGCGGTTGCTCTGTGCCGAGTTGTGCCACACTGTTGCGCTCTCCCTCTCATCTTTCCGCGTACTTTTTACCCCAATATAGCTTTAATGTTGTTTGCACAGCATCTTGGGATGCGTTTGCATTCGGGCGCTGTATAGATTTAAAAAGTGGCACTCATTCGACCAAACTTGGAAGAACGACCCCCAGCCAGGAATTAACCTCACGATTGTTGAGCCGAGTCTTCTGCCAGAATGTGGGTCCGGCTAGATCATTGAAAATGTACAAGGGAGAATAAAGACGTGCAATACGATGCAAAAAAGAGAGGATAGAACACAGAGAATGAGAATCCCCCCCCCCCCACTGAAAGCCCTGACAACGATGTTGTCTTAGCTCTTCCCAACTGCGGCAGCGCAAGGGAATTGAGGACCGGGCCACCGTCTCGCCAGCGCCGTCCCACCTTGCGGCAGCACGGAGACCTCGACCTCCCGGCTGTACCGCGTGGCCGCCATGTTGGTCGCCTGGCAACGGTATTTCCCAGCATCCTCGCTGCGCATGGCGCTGATCTGGAGCACTCCGCTGGGCAGCAGCGTGTGCCTGTGAAGGACGACAAAATGGCGTTCACGCGTCTCAATATGACCAAACAATCTCAAAGGTTATTCACGAATGCAGGTTTTTTTGGTAAAAATATTAGCTGCAACACGTAGCTCAGTTTATAAACAATGGTAAAGCGATCTTGATTTGAAGCTTTCGTGACTGCAGGAATCCATACTCTTTGGTTCTTTCGGTAAAGTCACGTACCTACGTGCGTTGTGCTTGACATAAAAGCGTTTGAACAAATCTCATGTCACCTTGCAACAAAGATGAAACAAGATAAAGAACAACATTACAGCAACTGAGAAAACCTCACCCACTGGTGTACTTTAGGCTGTATTATTATCACTCCTCTCTTGCTGCTTTCACAGCGTGCAGAGTTTGGGCTGCATGCCTCGAGACCACTGCCAGTGCAGTCCCCTATGTTTTGGCGGTGTTTGGCATTACTTATCCACATATTATTGCACTTCATGTCATTCACAATACTTGACAGATGAGCGACTTGTAAAAACACACACGGGTTTGTAAAGAAGCGTAACTTGGAATCGCTGACATAAACATTAATCACTGGCACCGTCTTGAAAGTCAAATGGCCAGCGTGCATGCTCTCGCACGCCCCTTGTTTATTTAGCGGCGATGAGGGCAGCACTGCGCAGAGTCAAGAGAGCCGATGCGGAGAGCCGCCAGGGCAGCGGCTCCGATCCCCGGCCTGGCCGCCCCCCTCGCTGGGCAGTGGACTCCGGCTTGGGGCGAGCCCTCCGCTCAGCCGTGCGCGAGTAGTGGCCGGGAGAGAGCAATCACCTCGGGATTAGGGTCCCCTTACATCAACAAACAACCCTAAACCCGCCTTGTGGCAGGGCAGACCTCAAGGCAGGCTTTTATCCCAAAGCAGCCGCAGAGTGCCTCTCAAATTGCATGGAGGCTACACTAACAGGCGCCGGTTTTATGAAAATGTGTTGGATGATGGGAACGCGGTCTTTTCTCATTGTTGCCACCAATGAGGGCTTGTTTATTCTTAACTTTTAGCACAATATCAGCCTCCCAGATCGGCAGGTCAGCATGAATCCCCTTAAGGATGCAGGCTTGCTCGCAGTCGTTTCACTGCACCGGGGAGTTCGTGAGTGGCTCTCTCCACTTAAAGATATCGCTGCGCCCACCACACTCCCCAGTGATTACAGCTATTAACACCCCCCCACTCAACCAAAAGGTGTGCAGCTTTGATTATTTATTTACTCAATGGAACTTCACTCGAGTTGTGAAATGACAAAGAGCCTGCTCAAAACCTCAACAAATCTGCAGCAAGGGTGCTACACGGTGCGCATCAGCACACGCTCCTCGGACGCAAGGAGACATCTGACATCAAAAGACGCACAAAGAGCTGCTTCAAAGTCACTTTCACAGGTTGCAATCTCAGCTTCAATCAAATCAAAGGGTTCCAGCGTTCCAACAAGCGTTGGACTAATGAGCCAACGGTGGAAACTCCTCATTTCCATAAAGGAGATCAACCTAACCTTTGGAAAACCACTGTCGTATTTCCACAAAGTAGAAGTGTACTGCATCAGTGTTACTGACCACTGATGAATTATTACCCTGAAACAATGACCTCCGAATGGCATTAAAACCCATCGACTTCTGACTGCGAGTCAAGTGCTGCTCTGCCCTGACACAGCGGTGTAGATGTACAGGCAATGACCGGGTGGCCTGGCCATGGTTGAGTAGGTGAGCTCGCTAGCACTGCTGCTGCTGCTGCACAGCCACCCTCTGCCACTGCTGCGGCCACGAGCGTGCACGAGTGCTGTGGAACGCTAAGCCCGGGATTCGTGACGGGGCGCTGCCGCTTCGCTGTGCCGTGTGAGCCGTCGCCGCGTGCACATTCCACGTGTCGACAGCGGTCTCGCTGCCCAGGCCTTTCCTACTTCGCCGTCCCCACGTCCCCCCCAGCCCTCTCGTCCTCACCGCCCAGCAACTCTGACTTGCACCGAGCCCTGACTCCCCTTGCTAAAGCCTGACAGGCCAGAGCAAATTAAAAACAAAGCCCTGAAAGATCGTATGACTCATAGCAAATGCACATAGACTACGTCATTTACACGCTGCTTGCTGTGCTGTGGTAAATTAATTCGCCGGCTAACAGCATTGGTGGCAGACAACGAGCTTTGGTAAACTACATTCCGGGTTCTTTTAAAACACTGAGTTTAAATTCGGTGGACTCCCTTACGCAGTGACCAGAAGGTACGTTCCGATTCGCAGCAACTCAAAGCACAGCGACCCATATGCATCTCGAAGAAACTGTGGCACCATAATTCAACCATGAAACCCTTTGGATATGCGATCCACTTCTCGCACAGTGAAAATAAACATGCCCTGTGGGTGTATTAAAGGCATTTAGGAAACTTGTCTCTGCCATGCGTGTTTCCCATCTCATGGATAATTTACATTGCCTCCCTTAGAACGGCATGGCAATCAAACATAGCCAACACATTAAAGCGCCCTCCTGTTCAGTGGTACAAATATCACATTCATATGGCAGTGGCCAGCGACTTCAAAATGCAACAACGCATGTCGGCTTAACGCCACAATGTGGTACTCATTTGATTGACCCCCATATGGACGATGGGGTGTCAGCCGCTGATCGGGATTTGAACTGGCAACGTCGCGAGGCCGAATCGCTCTCCAAGCGCAGGACACCCACATGGGTTACACACAGAGCCCGTGCACGGCCCAAACGGTACTCCTCATTCATAAGTCACATTTATTCTACGCCACAACCAGAGCCTCTCAGCTGCTAATCCATCATACACAGTCTACATCTGCCCAATCTCGAGCCGGCCACACGTGAATGTCTAAATGGGGGTGCGTGACCTCACGCCCGCAAACCGTGTTAACCATCCAGCCACGCAAAGCCCAGCAGACTGCTACAGGCAAATGCAACACTCGGGGCATCTTGCTAAAAGCTCCACACTCGCGTTCAAAATCAGAGGTGCACTTTAGCAATTGGGTTGCCCCACCTGCGGTGCCCTAACTTTAAGTCACCTGGCACTCCCCGTCCCGCACTTTGCCGACAACGGGGCTGAGCCTCCTGGCGACGAGGCGGATCGGGAGTGCGCGGCGGTGGCAGCGGTGGCAGCGGCGCCATCGCGTCGTGTTCACTGCCGATTTCAACTGCATCGACACCGCCGCTCTCTCGTTGTTTATTATTCATATACAATGCACTATGTGTGTGTGTGCGCGCTATAAACACAGCCGTTTACGTATGTTGCAGTTGTACTTTTCGCCGCATTGCGCGCTTTCAGATGCGCTTCTCTGGCTCTTCCTTCTGATATTAGGAAGTCACTGAAGCTACGCACTTTTAAATCTAAATTGAAAACTCATTTCTGTAGAACTTCTTTTTGTGTTTAGTTATTGTCCTTCCCCCACACCTCCAATTAGCACAGTGTGGCTATGTACGGTGCAAGACAGGTTTAACATACGTACTTTTATTCATGATATTAATATTAGTATTTTAGTAAGATGTTGGGTTTTTTTTGGTTATCTATCAAAATCGCGCACACACTCAGCCAGCGTTGAAAGAACCACCAAGTGAATGTTTTGATCGGCTTCGTATAACTTCACGGCCATCTCTAAAAATAGTTTCACTATTCCGACATACAGTACTGCCCAAACGAAACATGAAATTAAATTAAGGGACCCTCACGGTTATGAAGCAAGTCCACTGAATAAAATATGTTACGGTAGTCATTCATTCCGTCCAAGTCCATTTCGCTAAACTCATCAGACCGCCGGAGCGAACGAGCGGACGAGGCATTTGTCTGCCCTCTCCGCAGACTCGGCTCGTGTGTCGGGCCTGGTCGAGAAGGGCCCACATTGCGGCCGTGGTGCGGCATCTTGAGCCGCGCTAGAAGCATTGACCCCGCGGAGAAATGGGGCGCAGCAGGAGCAGGAGGGAGGGAGGGAGGCAGTGGCCGGAGCCCCGGGGGCATCTCATGACGCACGCTCCTCGGCAGGCCGCGCCGGCCACGCCAACGCACTTCCCCTCGCACCGGATTTACCGACGCCAACACGCCGGTTGCCACGTGCATTTTTCAACAAATCATTAAGCAAATCGATACGGTTACGAGCGTTATTCTCTCGCGTTGGCCTGCAGCCACACGTTTTTTTAACCGCTGGCCAATCCGTGAACCCAAATGGATGATTTCTTCAGCTCGATTCGTGCTCCAACACGCATTGCCTTCAGAGTGATGCATTTTGGGAGCTTTGTGCACACCACGAAGGCGCAGCGGCAATAAAGAAGCTCGTTCAACATCCAACTCAAGCAGGGAGCTCCGCATAAAAGATTTAGCTTGAACTTGTTCGGCACCGGCGTTTTATTGTGAGCCTTATTTCTCGCAATTTCACGTTGGAGGAGTCAGAATTCAGAACTATCTTCCATGGATGCTAGAGAATGAGAATAGAATTGTAAAAGTGTAGCATGAATATAAATAATATGACAAGTCGTGCTGTGTAGCTCTCCGAAGAGTTCTTGGGGAGTACCGTGCGTTGTTTGGCGCGATGTCCAAAGTTTCACGGAAGCTTCTTCAGGAAGTGAAATTCTGCAGGAACTCAAGTTGCGTGTGTGTGTGTGTTGAGGGCTGCACGTGTTGGTTGTACTGTGCAAGTATGAGTGAGAGGCGTGCGTGTGTAAGAGCTCGTGATGAGCTGTGCCGCGTACGTCAGGTGTGTGTGCTTGTGTAAGGGCTGTGTCACGCGTGTGGGATGTGTGCGCGTGCGTGAGGCCGTGTGCTGGCCTGTACCGTGGGCTGTCAGCTGGGAGCGCCGTGCCATCTCGCTCCCACGCGATGAGCGGCTCGGGGCGGCCGCTCACGCGACACTCGAGCCGAGCCACCTCGCCCACCCGCACCTCCTCGCTCACCGCCTCCACCTCCACCTCCGACAGGCCTGCAACAGAGACACGGCGCACGCCGATCACACCCGGCACTCGATGTGCGACCAAAGAGCGCAAGAGTGCATTCAGTCGTTTCCTCTAGGTGTGTGGATCATAAGCCTTACTTCCATTTCCTCCGTACTACAGCGGTTGTACAGACCTACAAACAAAGACAAAGATCCCCCATATAGCCTTCAACCGACTCTTAGGGCAAGTGCTGTTAGCGAGCACCTATGAAGGCCGGCACGACGCACGAGCGGAGGGTGGCCAGCGCCACGCCCGACCACCTTTGTCTCCCCAGTGGCGATGCTTCCACCCCGCAGCGGCTACTCATGAGGCACGGAGGTGGGAAATGTTCCAGCGTGCGGGGCGTGGGCGGCTCCCCGTGGGGTCACCAACCCCAAGTGGACCGCGTGCGCGCAAGGGAGAGCATCAACGCGGGGAGTTACACGGCCGCTGGCGGTGACACGGAGGGAAAGACGCCGGGCAGCTATGACCTCACTCAGTGTCAAAGCGCCCTCAGAAACAGCTGCCGAACGTCTCTCCATTTCATAAACACCGCTCTCGTGAGCCGCATCGAATGTGTTTCATTCGCCTGCCCGTTAGTGGACAATAACAAGTCAGAAATATGAGCAGCGTTCAAAAATGGAAAGGTTCACGTGGGTGAAAAACACGACGACTGAACCCACACCATTGGTCAAGTTGGTTCTGTTTTCGCCTCTGAGGGGATTACTTTAGGAAATAAAACAACAACTGCACGTCAGATCTTTCCCAATACGCGTGTGCGTTTGTGCCCGACACGGATCCCTCTTTTTGTTTTACCTCTCTTTCAGCCAATTGATTCCAAACGGCCTCTTTGTGACATGCTGCGTATTTTGACATAAACATGTTTTCATAATCCTTTGAACGTACAATAACCCACACAGGTATTTTTCCCAGTTTAAGGCAGCTATATATGCATAATCCATAAACGGTGCGCAGATTAGACACGTCGTAAAAATGGGATCTTGTCGTCCTTGCGTGGCTCGTAGGAGGCTCCTATAAACATTTATAAAGTGGTCCTTTATTGGCCTTGAAAATGACTCTGTAAATCCGGGCCAGTCACGCCGCAACGGCAAACATGCGGTGCCGCCGCTTTGTCTCCCCCGCTCGCACCCCTGTCCGTAACATAACCACGGCGCCCGGCGAGTTAACAAGGCTCGGATCCCTGCCGGGCGAGGCCTCCACGCAGCCTGCACTGCATTAGCGGCACCGCTTCTCAGGCCGGGCTGACGAGCAGCGAGGACGATGATGGCCGCGTGTGTGATTGATGACGGGCGATTGATGGCACCGTATCGATGGCCAATGACTGATGACCGCAGAACAATGATTGATAATCGGTGCGTCTTGTTTTAATTCCAATATCTTGGATAATTGACCTATGGCAGTAATGAACATTGCCTTTGCTGGCAAATGAGATGCTGCTGCCACTAAAGAAGTTAAACTACAAACGGCCTTCCAGCGGAGTGCCGTGGAAATAGGGCAAGTGTCCTCCATTCGAGAAAATCGGCTGCGACGCAGACTATCGGATAAATGCAGCTCAGCTCGGGCTGCCTGGTTTGCGGACGTTACGGCTAATTGCCTTCCTGCAAATCGTAATTTTACACAATCAGGCTAATGTTTCGGCGGCCCTAACACTAATGAGAGAACGGCATATCGGCTCAGGATGGCTCATTGCCCACGGCGTGCTCGTTTATTCGCTCTGCCCCGATGTTAATCGGATCTGGCTTTCCCCGGGCATGCATTCCCTTTTCAGACACATCTGCCGGGGCGGCTAGCATTCCGCGGAAACCCACAGGGGGGGGGACCCCCCTTGCCGCCACAGCCCCGGAGGTCGCTCCTCCCCGGGGACTCCTCCACCAACACAGAGGGCAGCCTTTCTTATTTTTTTTCAGAAAGCAGCACTAACCACGCTCTACTCCTCAAGCACAAAAAACGACATGCTTTATTTACCTCCGAAGCCTCAGCCTCCCCAATCTGGACTTTAAGTGGTTTGAAATAAAAGTGATCGGCTGACTAACGAGTTACAAGCACTGATTTAAAGTGTTACTGCAAAATAAGGGGGCCGGCATATCGAGTGTCGGTGATCGCAAAGGCCGATTGCGGCACCGTAAGTGCTCGAGCCCATTTGTGTCGTGCTCAGGAAATAACGTGCGCACTTTTATTGCGATTCGTAGGCCGGCCACGGCAAACGCTCTCACGAAATAAACGCTCGCAACGAAGAGGGCCGGTGTGAACGAGGGCACTGAGACGTGGCGCGGGGGAACCGCTCGGCCATTAAAGTCGGCGGCGGGCGACGCGAGCGAGACGCCACGAGGAGAGACGAGAGGAGCCGTTTTGACCCGTCGTCGTTACGTTTCCCATAATTCCATAACGGATGGCTCAGGGAGAAACGCGACGTCAAAGAGCCGCCGACATGCGGCGCATATTTTAAATATGAACGGGCGGCAGCTCGAGGAGGTGGGCCGCGGGCGCGCGGGCGGGCGGCTTCCGCGGCGTGGATTAGGCTCCGTCGCGGCGATTAGAGGCAGGAAGGATTAGCGGGGAGAAGGCGCGCGCAGAGCCGGACTAGGTGTGCGTCTCACATCCCTCGCGCGGCTCCACGGGAGCAGAGGTTAACGTGATCCGATTTTCTTGCAGTTTTGGTTCCGACCCAACCTCCGCGATACCGCATCAGCAATCCCACCTCGCTCCGCTGCCCCCCCCCCTCCCCGCTCGCCACCGCCACCGCGCGGCCTCCGACCCTCCGGGGCCCACCGGAGCGTCCGCCTCGCTTATCTGCGTGCCGTCCGCCTCTCGCTGTCGGCGCCGCGCGTGGCGGTGGCTCTTCCACCGCCTGCAGCTTTGGAGCCCCGCGCCAGCCACGGTGCATATTGGGAGGCCTACTTACTCCACGACTGCACTCGTGGCCTTCTACCCGGTGGCACCGTGGTTACGGTGGCACCGTGGTTACGGTGGCACCGTGGTTACGGTGCACCGGGACGACAAGCAGATATCCTGAGAATGACCATCACCCACGGAGCTTCCCACAAGGTGATCACTCCAACTAAAATAATTCTCACACGATCGCAGAAACGGATTTTCTGCCATATTTGGTGATCAAAAATGCCAAATAATTGGGAAAAGTATAGTTTTTTTCCTACCAAATATCTAAATAAATTAGTATTTGTAACAAAACATGAGGAGTCTTAGCAAACGTGTTTAATCAATTTAACTTTTGCATCAATAACAAAAATCACACGAAACAGAGAAATGTTTTTTCCCTCCTAAAACCAGGGAAAATACTTTTGCTGAGGTTGAATGAGGCTCTGGCAGCCCAAGCGGCAGTGCAGGAAGCACCATTGCACTGTGGGCCCATCGGCAGATGCCATAAAACTTCAACAATGAGACAGCGGTTGAGAACTCTGGCCCATCTTGGACAGCAGAGAGGAGGCAGCTGCAAATCGGCCTCGTAGCAGCAGCAGCAGCAGCAGCAGGGTCTTTGACGACCATGGCTCCGTCCACTCTCGTTCAACAGTAGGGATGGAGCGCAGGCCTCACACAATAAGCTGCACAATAATGGCCTCCGCCAATGCGACACAAAGCGTCGCTGGGGACCGGGGGAGAGGAGAAAAGAGATCGGTTACAATGGCCCGGCTTCTACGCGGCTTATCCCATGACCGAGATCCACGGATTGTAATTCAATGCAAGGCAACATAAACACGGACCTTGAGACTTGTGATATTAATAATAATGTATTTTGTTTATTTGGGAAAGCTTCGCTGATTCTGAAGATTTGTTTCCATGATGGCCCCCACACTGGTGATCTCTGTCTAATACCATGTCGAGTAATTGTTGCATGTGCAAGGAAACTTGAGCACCGAGGGAAAAAAATACGAGGGGATGATGCCCCAAATATCCACACATATGGGGTGAGGAACCATCTTGCTCTACTGCCATCCACTGCAAGACCCTCATGAAAGAGCCTCCAAGAGGCTTTCCTGAAAAAATAGAGCGCATTTTTTCAAGTTATTATTTTACTACTACTACACAAATCAGCATTTGCCAACATAAATTGCTAAATGTATGCATTGTGCTGCAGAATCCTTTTCTAGGTACAGAAAAATGTGTTTTGATGGCTTTTCTCATCACTTACAGAAAGCGCTGCATTTGAAGGAGCCTTTTCTATCAGCAGCCGGCCCGATGCTTTGATTAAAAACCAAAACATGCTGCCCGGTGACGCCACTAAAAGGCAAACTTGTTTTGATTCACAAAACAGCCAGAGACCCGATTACCTGGTCTCCGGGAAGAGGTTTTGGAGCCACTGATGTTGCAAAAAAATGGCTCCGTGTTCCCAGGGCTTAAGGCGGCCGCAGGGAGAGAGGCGTTTGTGAGCGGCAAACGTGGCCAAGCGAGAGTTTCTTCACCCCATTAGGCAGCGGCTCTCCTCGGCCGCCGGCAGCCTGCGCCCACAACCCACGGGGTCGTCCGCGCGGTTTTTTTGTTGAGAAATCCCTTTTTAACCTCGCGAATCCCGGAGGGTCTCACACACCCGCGGCGCCTGCTCTTGTATCTGCTGGCCAGATCTGCACGGGGAGGGGATTACACGACTCCTCATTGTTTGCTGGGCCAAGAGGGGCCAGCACTTAGTGCTGCTGAATGTTCACTTCGTGCGCGCGCGCCCGAATGCGCGAGTTAATTTGGGGAGTGCAAAAAACAACCCAAACAGAAACTGTGAGTGCGGTTAAAAGTTTTGCTTTCTTAGTTTCGTTATCGCAGGTCCGCGGGTGGCTCCGTTGTGACACCGGCACGCTAACGACCGTAATGTGACCGCCAGCCTGAAGCTCAGCCACAGTTGATTCAGCTTCGCTTCCCTCCAGGATGTGTGAAGTGTTGGCCACCCCCCGTGGAGGGAAATCGATTCATCACGCGGCACAGTTCAAGCTCCTCATCCTCACGACTCGTCTTATCTGCGGGATCCAGGCGATCACGACCGATAATGTGGATTGGGCTCTTCCTGTTGCCCACAAATTCAGATAATGGGAAGATTACGGGTGGCGTAAATGGGAAGATTACAGATGGCATAAATGTAAATAACGAAGAGAGATATCTTAAATGTAATATTGATCACTTACGGTGGGTCGAGCCGTGGGGTGGTGGCGAGCGATATCTAACACGCTCCGGGCCCCCCCTGACCAGCGTGGTGAAGTATGGTCAAACAACTCCCATGTCTGACATATCATTAACAAAGGACCACGCTCGCATCAAAGCAGAACCATGGTCTGCAACTCGCAAAGCATACAACCACAGCAAGGGAGAGGCATCGCGTGATAAAGACATTTCTGATTCTTCTCTTAGCCCGCTAGCCGAGCGTACGGCTGTCCCGCCACAGAAGCCGCCTCCGTCAGCATCGGGTCCAGATTGAGAGGACCGAGGGCAATGTACCACGGGGCGCTCGCTGGGAGTTCGCTCCCAACACGGACACACGACTCAAGTAGCCCCAGGTAGCCCACCCCAGGCACGGTTTGAGCTCCAGCGTATGGAGCTTAAAAAGCTCCACCACTCGTGGCCCTCGAGAGCCCCCCCCCCAGCCTTAATCTCCACAACTACAAAACTACAGATCGACCCTCGCTCGAGTTCAGAAATCCATTATTTTTTTGAAAAAAAAAATCCCCGGTGTTAATCCTTTCCTTAAACATCCTGGAAATCTCGAGACCAGAGGAAAAAATCTCCAGACGGGGATCACGGAGCCCAGGTGGCACAAATTGTTTTCCTAGCGAGAGTCCTAAGACGCAAATCCGATTCCCAAACTTGTTAAATGTGTCTAAAATGCAGTGTCTGCCAAGAATCATTAATTAATTGCAATGGTTGCATTTTAAAATAATGTTAAAAACAAAAATGTGGCGATTATAAAAAAAAAAACCAAAACTGCACTCTTAATAAAGAAGTGAAGAGCGAACGCGGCATGTGTGGGCTGAGGCCGGGCCTGGCGGCCCGACGCGCTCTGGGTGACGAGTGCCGTGCGACACTCGGTGTAGCCTTCGCGGGGAACATACGCACCGTTACGGTATTGCAAGAAAATAAGGGCGATTAAACATGATATTATTTTACTGTCTGTTAACACTTTGCTATAATGCACGTGAGTAAGGTTGGCTACGTATGGTGTGAAAGAAGTTCAACATTCCATGAAGGTATTTAGAACTCGGTGGTAAAAAGTTTGCACCACTCCATGTCGACATTTTTGTTCGATATTCTTTTGAAATTCCATTCCGCGTTTCGCACTATTTTGCGAAAAGCATCGAAACCTTGACCAGAAAACTCTCAAACCAAATGACACCGATTTTAACTTCCCACCACAGTGGCGTCAACGCCTCATGCAGGCCTCAATGTCGGGTTTCGCCACGCGGTAGCACCGCCACGGCACTCATAACGATGCGGAGAGCGCGTCACACTCTCGCATGCTGACAGCGCTGCCCCTCAGAGTTACGCAACACTCCGCTGGGGCCTCCACGGTGCGCACGATCTCACAGCAGTGGCGGCGATGCTGCCTCACTTGGGGGCAGTGCTCACGGCCACACCGCCGGCCCTCTCTCCGCCTCGCTTTGACTCCACGACGTCTTTCCCCACCCCCCCCCCGCCCCCCCGAATCGGCCCTCATTACGCAGCCTGCCAATCACGCCATTAAGCATTTAATGCGCACGTAATCTGCACATTAGAAGTAAGCGTCGGTGCGGAGAGATCTATTGCATTGTGGCATCGATCAAAAAGCATGCGGGGCCAGATGTGTTTGGATTAATTCGGTGGAAATAGGGGCAAATTTTGCCCCGGGCCGACAAAAGCGCAAAAAAATCCCTCTGCATCTGCCGTGCGGGCTGTCGGCGCGGTCAATCACGCACGGCTTATCACGCGCGGCCTGCGGTGGATTATGGAGCACAATCAGCCCGCGAGCGGCGCCGATTACACGCTCATAACTTAGCACCTCATGAATGCCGCTCCGTTTTTCCGGCGTGACATCTAGAGAATATGCCGCACGCTTTAAAATACACACGTGTAGTTGTTTGCACAACGCGGCCGTGAAATTAGTCGTCAAAATGCTTCAGATGCCTCCGAGCCCGAGGGTGGATTGCTGTTTTTCCACGCCACCGTGGAGAGAATTTAGTTGACGGTGTCGGCGTCTAAAAAGCTGCAATCGCCGAGCAAGGGGATTTATCCCCGTATATAAACCGGCAAATAGCGGCGCAGTAACCGCAGTGATGCGCCATTGATTTGCATTGATCCGTGCTCCCAGGTATGAAGCGCGAATTGCATTAGGGACAGCCTTCAGGAACAGAGCTCAATTATTTACAATCATCGGGTGAAACGTTTGATATGCATAAGGAGTTTTAAAGTGCACAGAGGGATGACAAGAGGGCCCCCCCCCCCCCACCATTCAGCAGCAAGCGAAACGAAACGAAGCGCACTCGAGCTGCAAATAACCGCGGCGAGAACGAGCCGCTCCGCTAACGGCACTCCTCTCGAAGACGCGAGGAGCGCCTCCGCTCACAACTGCCGGCGTTTGGCAAACGTTGGCGGACAGCCGAAACGGCGCCCTGCCACGGCCTTCTCTAATTTAATTGCAATTTACCTTCTCGGCATTTCCACGCCGCGGTCGTCATCGTCATGAGCTTGACGCGGACGCATGCCGTGGGCCGCCGGTAGCGAGCGCGCGCGGCATCGGTCAATCGCACTCCCATTTAGTAAACAAATCGCATCAGGTACGGGAGAAGGCGCCCCTAACCGCCGTAAATGACAACGCGGGATCCGCCAGATGTGCCCAGGCTGTCTCCACTGCAGCCGATTGTACGGAGGGGGGGGGGGCTGAGCGAATGAGACACGTCCCGTTTCCGTTACGGACCGCAACGCGAGAAGGGGGCGGCCGTCTCGCGGAGAGAGTCCAGGTGGGGGGGGGGGGGCTCCACGCCGGGATGGCGCCCTCCATCACGCCGCGTCGTCCGGCCTCACCAGAAAAAACTCCCGGTGGGATGAGGAGGCCGAGAAGGCCTCTAGTGGCTTGGGAATGAAAAAAGATAACGCGGGGGCCATCCATTGAGTACGTGCGCATGGAGGGGGGAGAGGGGTTAACCCAAATGCGTACGCTTGCGTATGGGGGGGTCTACTGACAATGTACGCATAAGAAACATGGGGGGGGGGGGGATGAAGCCTCGATAACGATGTCTACATTGGCCTTCAAATGAGTTAGATAGTCCGGTGGTGGACTATCTGTTTGCTTAAACACGTTAATATTATTAATCCTTGATCGTTTCTGCGTGGATTAAATATCGGCAGTGCTATAAGATTCGGGGGGGGGGGGGGGTGCGTCAGGCGTACGAACGCAGGTGGGGGGGGGGGGGGTGTAAAAAGTACACGTGCGTACAGGGAGGGGGGGGGGGGTCAAGTTGATGGATGACGTTCTCGTTTCTAAAATGTGACGCCGATCGCTCCTGTGGTTGGGCGTCTCTAAAGGCATCATGATGATGATCGCTCCTGTGGTTGGGCGTCTCTAAAGGCGTCATGATGATCGCTCACGGAGAGAGGCGCGCGTGCAATCGCTGGTGACTGAACTGAAACCGTCAATTTCGGTGCAAATGAGAACCCCCTTGCCCAGGGGAGGACCCCTACCGTTTGACCCCCAGATCTCAGAGACGTGTTATTATTGCCCCCCCCCCCCCCCCCCCCGACAGAACTGCATCCACCTACGGGCTCCCATCACCCCTGGGCTCCCAGAATCTACAGGCTCCCATCACCCACAGGCTCCTATCACCTACAGGCTCCCATCTCACCTACGGTCTCCCATCACCGACAATCAAGCAGGTCTCAGCAAACGCAGCTAGTCATAACAACACCACCGTGTAATTGGATTGTTAATTTAAAACGTAACCCCTGTTCCACGGATGAAGCACTTTTTCCAGTTCCTATCGTTAAACTGACAGGTTTCATGAGCAGAGATATATCTGCTTTTTTGACCCCAATCTGTGGAAGTCACTGCGTCATCCAGCAACTCATCAATGCCATCAAATCACATTTACAACTTCAAATCTAATGTCCGTGCTGCAAGGCAGCCACCACTCTCAACTCGTAACGAGCACAAACCGATGCAGCTCACACGGGTAAGACGAGAAGAACTTCGAGAAGAACCGTGTGTGATTTGAAAGGCCGATTGTTATTTTAGTGAGGCTGGACTCTTGATAAGAGCGTAAAATATGACGAAAATCCTCCAGGGTTTTTTTTCAAAACCACTAATTGAAAGGGAGGATGCCACCGGGCAAAACTCACGCTCCCATTTAAAACAAACACCAAAAGCCTTTATTATGAACAAACACCAAGTTCTCACCTCTCGTTTTAAATGTAATAAAGAAACAAAACCCCACACACACACCAGCAACCCCGCTAAATAAGAATCTTTGAAGCGTCGTTGGCGCCAATGAGTTTAATTAATTCAAGCCTTTGTGGACATCAAAAGCGGGCCCTTAAACAGAAAAAAACCCGACACATCAGAGTGCCCTCTCATTAGAACATCAGAGCAGAAAGCCCTGTGCCCTTGCATCTGATCACAGGATTAGCGCAGAGTGGGCCCTGTTTGCTATTTTGGCAGGACAGGCTCCCACGTTGTTTGTGCTCAAGAAGCAGAAAATTAGTTTTTTAGAAGTGAAATATTGTGTACTTAGCTTTTTTTCCACAGCCTGTTCAGCTCCTCACGCGACTGTGAGAAGAGCTGGTTAAAGGCAACGAATTCACAAATAGCCTGCAATCCACACCATTACCATCGCAGGAGTTGCGACCCCGCAGATGAAAGGGCTCTTACTGCCGGCATCTCACACGCCGCGTAGTCGACAACGTCCCGGTGGTTCGCGCTTTCCACTATTCTTGCATTCGTACGTAAAGTGACTTGTAAACACAACTCTTCATTCATAAATATACACGACCAGAGCCTGCAGAGTGTGTGCGGAGTCCAAAAACAGCTGATTTATAAGACCGAGCAATTCACACATTGAAACTCATTAAACTGTTACAGACAGTGTATCGATTGGAGTGGTGTTTCACGGCGCCCTAGGATGTAAGACGATTTGAGCGTGACGTACAGTTGTATTGAAAATGAGGAAAAAGGCATCAGATCTTGGAGCAACTCATTCAATCTCAACTCATTCAATCTCAAATCAATGTACTGCCCCCCCCGTGCTTAAGGACCCTCATGATTTTGAAATCCAGAAACATTAAAGCTATGATGTAATCAATCACTCAATCATGTTATTTAGAACCGCACCTCCACATTCAAACAGGCTCCAGCGGTCCATGGCCGAGGGTTCAGGCACAGTGGTCAGGGGTGGTTAACGCACACGAAATACCACGCCTGGAAATTAGCCGTGGGACATTTGGAATGTGGATTGTGGGACGCACATATACACAATGGCCCACCACTTGTGAAATATGTCACCGGCTTCCTAACGTGCGATCGCGAGAGGGTGGCACGCTCGCCCGATGCGTGCCCATGACGTGGACTGGCCACGACAAAATCTTAACTATGGTCAAACAAAGCCTGGTACTGCACTTTTAACGTGAAGGACGCAGATTCACGAGAATTTGTGACAGTGTTACGAAGGAAGGTCCTCTCATTGGGCACAGTTTTTTAATAGATATTTAGCAAATGCGTTGAACGTACAGTGCCCAGGAGAACGCTGACACTTAATTCAGCACAATGCCATTGAATTGTGCAGCATTGTGGTCATAATGGACCAGGTGCTTGGTGGGTGACATCAGCCCCGGTCCATCACCACGTGGGCTGCCCCCCCCTCTCACCATCGTCAAAGGAAGCAACTTTGCAGAGGCCTCAATTACACCACGTGGTGGAGTATTTACCAAGCGCATGTCCCCAACAATTATTATTTTCAGTAGAGACGTCATCAATATATTGTTGTTGATATTGATAAAAAATGCATTTAGAATGTATCATACAAATTAGTTTTGTTTCGACATTTTCTTAATTACATAGCAGTGCACTCTATGCACATAATATTTATTTTAAACTGCTGCATTAGCAATTCATACTATTAATACTCCAAAGTTCGTTCATAGATTAAAAAAAAATCATGCACAATTTTACACCAATGTTATAATTATCGTGTAAAAACATCTTCTTTGGGATCTTGAGCCTCCGGTGCAGCGGCAGCCACTTTGCCCTCCTCCCGTGAGGCCACCGCCTTCACTGGGCCAGCCGTGGGTTGCGCACGGCACGCCCACGGTAGGGCCCCTAACGCGACAGTCTGCCGGCTAGTGGAGAGGTCAGCTCGAGGAGAGGTCAACTCGAGGAGACATCAGATCGAGGAGAGGTCACCGTCCGCTCTGCAAGCAGCTCGCACCGCTTGCACCTTCACCACCGGCTGGCGGGGGTCTCCGAAGACTCCCCAGGTGCTGGTACCGAGACGCTGCGTTGCAAAACACTGCTTCTTACGGACCGCTTCACCGAGCTCATTGTGCAGGGCCAACAGCTTCGCCCGGTATTATTCCAACTCCCTTTCTCACTAAACAAGATGCATGGTGCATCTATTCCCAAGGATTAGTGACACCCCTCTGAAAGCGCTCGGGGTGGGTCAGGGAGGGAAGGGGGGGGGGGCTTTTGTTCGCCCTCAATTTATGTCCACGCATTGAGCGCAGAACCCTTTGTAGAAGCATGGGGACAATGCACTCTAATAGCCGAACACGGTTATTAACGCGCGCATTGTTTTTACTTCTGGGACCTGTGCTGCAATGAGCTGGATGGGAGCGGGCCGGCGTGCGCGCTGTGGCCTGGGCATGTCCGCACAAGCCACGTTTTGGAGGCACACTGAAAGCATTCCTGGAAGTTTGGCAGGAGGAACAATCCTTCCCTTCCCCCTCTCACTCCCTCTACCCCCCCCCCCCCAAAGCCTTTAGCCTTTGCCCTGTCCAGAGGAAAGCATTTAGAGGCTATGCAGGGAAAGCAGTGGGCTGTGGCAAACAGGCTCCCTCCCGAGCAGGGGGAGGGGACAGGGACAGCGCGAGGGGGAGAGGGCAGAGTGCATTAGCTTATCTCCAAGCGCAGGGGCCATGCGCTGGTCAGCGTAATGGGAAATGAAAGGAGTCACAGTGGGGCCTGCTTAATGCCGGGACGCCTTTCACGCGGCGTGCCCGGTGTGACGTCGCGGCAGACAATCGCAATTACATCGTCTCAGCCGCGCGCCGCTCGGCACGACGCGCGTGAACTCCGCCGCCAGGTGGCCGCGTCGACTCGGCGGCGAGAGTCGCCGACCGTCGGCGGGGCTCGTCGGCGTGCGTGCGGCGCGCGTTCTGGGCGAGTGTGCCGCCGCGAGCGTGTGAATGGAACGCCTCGTCGGCGTGCGTCGTGCTGCGTGCGGCGCCACATCCGCGAGCTCCGCGTTCTCTCAGTTGGCGCCCTCTCCCTCTCCTTGCCGCCCTGCGGTCAGTTGCGAATGCCGTGCGTGCGATGACGACGCGCGCCATGAAAATCACCGACGAGAAAAAAAATGCAAGATCATTCGGCGTTTTTTTTCAATTCACCCCACGAGTTAAGGCGGCATAAAAGGAATGGAGACGCTACCTTGAGTTGGACAACACTTAAGCTGTGGTTATAAACTCATAATAATGGTTGTGCGTTCCTGTAACTCCTCATAACTTACTCACAATAATAGCATATCGCAATAACACAATGCTTTCTCGCGTAACGCTGCATAGCAAGAACGCAGGGCTTTCTTCCCAACGCAGCAAGAGTGCGATACTTTCTTACGGAAGCTGATAAATTATTGACGCCGGGGCGCTCCATTGTTCCAGCGCCGGACTCTGAATCAGAAGGTGGCGAGTTCAAATCCCGGTCAGGGGTCGACGGAGCACGTTGATAAACGCGCGGCGCTTCGTGGGAAGTCAAAAGTGATTGTTCTGCGAAGGGAAAAAAAATCTGTCCCGTGGCAAGATGGAGTTTCCTCTAGCGAGCGCGGCCCCACACCCTGGCTGCACGTGAAACCTCTTGGGGACCTTTTTGGACGATCTCCGAGTAAAGCGACTCTCCACGGGGGCGGTGTGGCCAATGGGGATGATGAAGTCGACGCCGCTGTGTTTTAGCACGCTGCGGCCCACAAACTCGCACCGAACACGCTCGAGTGTGCTCTACGTGGTGGTGGTGGTGGTGGGGAATGTGGTCATTACGTTAAAACCACGACAAAAGGAACAATTTTCCCACTGCTTTGTCACTTTTGTCACCAGTTCAACCGCCGCCGAAACTGCGCCCACGCCACGCTCGGCTGCTGTACGCGAGTCTGGATGTGGGAACACGGCAGAGTTAAGATATTGGCTGTCAACGCAACGCACAAAAGTTCGGGTTTTTTTCGCCCGCCCCATTTGCATGGCCCCCCTCTCGCACGGCCCACCATCCCCACAGGGCCGCCCCCTTCGTCCTCTACCGCGGTGATGTTTAATGCGCCCCCCCCCCCCGCCCCCCCGTGCTGGCCAAACAAAGCCATCAAAAGAGATAACTGGCCAGCTAGCCGTGGGCTAGCGAGGGGTGAGCAGGGTTCAGGGGGCAAGGGTCAGCCCGCTGGAGTGTGAAAATGTTTAGCTTATTCCGTCGTTGCCGCGAGTGTGCCGGCCGGCGCTGGTCGGCATGCACTGCACCGACGCCGCCGTGGGCGGTTGGAAACGGGGCTGCGGTGGCGCGGGGCACCGTGATGACACCCGACGTGCCTCATGAATCCGAACGCACGTGGCAGGGGGTGGCCCTGGGCTCACACCCGCGCAAGATGTTCTGTTGCGCTACGAGATGACGCGTCGCTCTGAGAAGTCCGTGCGGATTCTCGTAGCGAACCGCCAGTGGGAAACGAGCGCGTCCCGTCGAAGACGAACCGCCCGATGGGACGGCGATCTCTGGAGCCAGCGGAGCTGTGAAGGTGTTCGTCTCTCTGACAGCTGGCGCTTACGCGAGAAAGATAGCTCCCACAACCCAGCGTGCAGACCTACGCGCCGCCCACAAAGCTGCCTAATCAACCGAGCTAATTAGCAAAGCTGTAAGCTTTCAGAACATTGGCCCTTCTTTTAAACGTGTAATTTGCCTAACGCTTAATTGCCGCAAAATCCGCGAGCGAGGACAATTAAACTCACCCAACGCCCCAGAAACAAAACCGGCATCAGCCTGTTAAGCGTCAGCTTGTTAAGCGGTCGTCCCAATCGGTCAGCGTGCGCGCTCCCGGCGCGGCCGATGAGTTAAGTGAAGCCAGTCGGGGGCACCGACCGACGCTGGACTGCCAGTTAGGGAAACAACCCCCGGGGGCTCGCGTCGTGGCCAGGAGTCGGAACGCATACAGCCGATGTCTAAAGGACACATATCCATCTTTCTGCGCCGACACTGGGCAAACAAGGGCGCTTATTCTGAAGGGGGGGGCGGCGACTCCTATGCACACCCATGTGGCATTGTGGCATTCGTCCGCTCGGCTGTTTTCTTCATCTGTTTGCACGCCTGGCGACACTGACAGACGAGACGCTCCTCGAGCAGCGCCCCCACCCCAACGTTCATCATCGCGGTCACTTTCCTCGCCAGATGAATGATTCAAGACCGTCCTTGTTTTGTTGCTAATACGGCAAAATCGTCGTAGCCAATGTGGTGTGGCAACCAACGTGATAAGTATCGCTTTGTGAGCAGTCGACAAGGCTTGTGTTGTTGGCGGCTTGTGTTGTTGGCGGCTTGTGTTGTTGGCGGCTTGTGTTGTTGGCGGCTTGTGTTGTTGGCGGCTTGTGTTGTTGGCGGCTTGTGTTGTTGGCGGCTTGTGTTGTTGGCGGCTTGTGTTGTTGGCGGCTTGTGTTGTTGGCGGCTTGTGTTGTT
Organism: Lampetra fluviatilis; assembly: GCF_964198595.1. Classification (NCBI taxonomy): domain Eukaryota; kingdom Metazoa; phylum Chordata; class Hyperoartia; order Petromyzontiformes; family Petromyzontidae; genus Lampetra; species Lampetra fluviatilis. The sequence goes on from NC_136287.1 coordinate 14,486,176, forward strand.
GGCGGCTTGTGTTGTTGGCGGCTTGTGTTGTTGGCGGCTTGTGTTGTTGGCGGCTTGTGTTGTTGGCGGCTTGTGTTGTTGGCGGCTTGTGTTGTTGGCGGCAGGATGGCCCAGTGGGGACACTTGGGCCCTCGCCGCGAGGAGAGCCGGGTTCAATTCCCGACTCGGGCACCTCTCCGCGTGGAGTTTGTGTTCTCCCCCTGGTTCTGCATGCGCTTCCCATGGGTTCGCTTGCTTCTTGCCATAGCTAAAGGTAATACAATGTAACTGATAACGTTACCTGCAAATTACTCAATTGTGATTACACAGGGCAGCAACAACGCCCCCACTGAGGAAACTTGGCAGGACGCTCCTGAGAGAGATTCGAGACCCCCTGAGGCTTTCCTGGGTAAACGAGCAAAATACAAATTAAAGAAGAATTGCAGAATGGGAATTTCCACCACTGACTGTGGGGTCATCGATAGTGATCTAAGTAAGTGGACAACTTTAAGGGAGCTGCTATTGGTATGAGGCTTCAAGTTTTCTGAGAAAATAAAATAAAAAATATATAATATATGAAGTAGTTTCCTCCCCCATGTTTTGCTCCTCACTTGGAGAACCGCAATCAACCAACAATTCCAAACGACGAGCATAAAATGTCCTTTTACACTCACACAGTATGCATGCTGTCCCTATATACCACACGGTGCACTGTATATAGTTTACCGCACTTACAAGATTGATCTTTAACTACAAGACGTGAATTCGCAACTGTGTGAGCAAAACCACGAGCCTCCCGTCATGCCTCTCGGTAAACTGATAACACTTACACTCCCTGCATGAACTCAGCGGGACTTAAACATCCCAACGCGGTGATCTCCCGCACGCTCCGCGGATCGCGCCTGGCGCGGCGGCCCCCCGTCCGACCCCCCGCAGAGGGGGACGGCGGCCTTCACTGCCCGGCCGAACCGGCGAGGGCCGTCCTGCGGGACGAGGCATCTTGAAAAGAGCAGTGGCCCCTCTGCTCCCTGCAGCAGCAGCAGCAGCAGGAACTGCAGGCAGGCATTAGAGGTGCTGCAGAATGTTTACCGTGACTAAATAAGGCTCCCCCCCCCCCCCGTGACCCCGTGCCCCCCTCGTCTGTCAGTGCTGACAGCTTGTTACTTCAGAGCTGCACATTTGCAAGGAAACAATCTCCCTCCTCCCTGGGGGCCCTCTAAGCAAAAATTCACGAGATGCCTCCTAGATAAAGGATGAATAGGCCTTTCATACCCAACGTGGCAGCGTCAGTATTCAGGAGGTGGTGCCTCTGGAGAGATAGCGCCGCAGACATATCCTCCCGGTGAAGAAGTGTAAATATTCGAATTCCCATCTCTCTCACTGTGATGACGAGCATCAGCACGTGTCACTGAACAATAAAAAGTGGCCTGTTTTATGCAGTCCAATATAATGTCCGTGTGTCTGTTTAATGAACAAAATACATTTTGACAGCAGATGTTAGGTTCATTAAGCTTAATTAGCAACAAAAGAATGCTGTATTGATAATTTGACATCGTAGGATGTTCAAAACGGAATGTGTTAATTGCCATGCTGGAATTATGGCACTACAGAATAGCGATGACGGCTTCTAAATATAATCTTTATCAATATATTACTGCCATGCATGGACAGGTCAACACCGATCTGAAATAGCATTAACCAGCATGGACATAGCTTATTCCGACTCCAAGCGCCCTTACCAACTGATGGGCAGTGGTCTTAACATTTTTATTTTATTATATTATTTTATTATATTATTTTACTATGTTTTATTTTTATTATTGTATTACTTCCCTTCTACGTGACTTTACCGAAAGAACCAAGAAGAGTGGTCTTAACATGTCAATTATTCTTTAGATTTAATTGTCAATTGAGATCCCACATTTACTCGAATTGATATAGCATCGTATCTACAACCGTTATCTCCCCGATCAGAGCCAGAATAAATTCAAGCCAATTTTGTGTGAATTTGTTTTTGAACGCAATCCCCGTGACCAACCGGGCTGTGACACCATTAACCCAATCTTTTTGAGAACCTCGTACTGGCGTTAATAAGTAACACCTCATTCGCAGAGAAACATACTTTTTTACATTCAATGGAATTGGTATCCCATAGACGTTATGTTTCGCCTACAAGGACGAATTAATAGCGCTTTCATAAAAGGGCTCTATAATGATGAAGTGGTATAAACCGGGGCTCATTTGATTGAGATTTTGAGTGCTGTCCACATTTTACACATTGTATAAACTCTCCGAAGCACGCTGCTATGTGTCGTCGTATTGAACCCCATCGTTAGCCTGCCCAATGGGGAAACCTCTTCGATCACCGTTGAGCCGGTTTATCTCCAAAGGCAAATACTATCACATGACACATTGACGGTTAATATTTGATCGCTTGTAATTGCAGACTTTTTTTTTGCTTTGGCAGTATGGGTCTACAGCAGCAGCAGCAGCAGCAATGACCGACTCTTGTGAGTAATGTCACAGGGTCTTTTGTGTTTGATTCACAGCAACAGCGCGTCTCGTGAGGCCCGAGGGTGCTCACAGCGGAGGGACGCGATTGGCTGTGCAGGACCAATGACCTCAAACGAGTGGCAGTAAGCGCTCGGCGTTAGTGCGTATTTGCCATGAGGTTCGGATTTTCATTATTGCGAGAACAATTTTGGATGGTTTTCATATTTGTGATCATTTCCATTGTGTACGAATCGAAAATGTATTTGTGCAAACAAGAGTGACGTTCCCGGTGCCACGTGATGCCACTTGCAGCAGTCAAAATATGGAAGTGACATCTTGTGAGTGAGGGCACTGTTTTCGAATCAATCGGAAACAATCTTGACTTAAAGCTTTCGTGACTGCAGGAATTCATATTATTTGGGTATTTCGGTAAAGCCACGTAGATAGAAAAATAATAGTCAAAAATAATTAAAAAATAATTATTTTTCAAAAGAATAATCGGAAACAAAACAATCTTTCGGATTATCTAAGACTTTGTATCTTGGCCTAATTGGGAGCACGCCCCTAAAAGCATTCAATACGTTCATGGGTAAAGTACACACTCAGAAAAAAAATTATGATGAAGTAAATTTGTAAAGTGGTAATACAAAAAAACTCACGCTACAATAAGTGTTGGGATGTGCATAACCCAAATAACCACTTTCTATACCCACAAGCTTGCTATAAAGCATGGTGAGATGTACATCATTTAAATCTCATTTTACATGAATGGTTTCTTTCAAATCTCCTGCACTAAATGCATTTAGTGTCTTGCGTGCCGATGCCTTGCCGCTGAAGACTCGAGCGATCGGGATGCGGCATCGTGGTGTCGCGCTGCGGTTGGCATAACGGGGAGGAGAGCGAGCAGCCCCTGCGTAGGCTCCATCCTTGAACACAGTCGGCCCCCACTGGGTCGCCGCGTTACCGTGGCCAGCGCCGATCGCCAGAAGTTGGGGCGTCGCGGTGACGTGTGCGTGTGCGCGTGGGCAGCGCTGCGATGAAGCAGCACAAATCCCACGCAGCAGCAGCAGCGTGGCTCACTGCCAGCAGCGGCACGCGACACAAGCGGAGCGGAGAGCGAGCAAGCGAGCGAGCGCGCGGTGCGGGCAGAGCGCCAGGGATGACGCAGCGGAGCGGGGCGGACACTCTCCGAGCACGGGCGGCGGGCGCGAGCCGCGTGGAGCGGCACGTGGCGCCAGTCGTGACGGGAAGCACAACCCCGACGGCGCACGCGTCCCACGCCACGCGCCGCCCTCGCGCCACGACCCACGACAGCGCCGCGCATCCTCCCGATAAACACCACGCACCTCGTACCACGCACCCTGCACAATTCACCATGACGCGCCTTGCACAACGCTTCCCAGCAATAAACAGCATGCAAAACATTGTGTCTGCTGCACACACTGCATCGCCTACTCTGAAGCGCACAGCACCAGCTATATGTCCATTCATGTAAAGTGAGATGAAGCACATGAAACAATGTACCATTGCAGTAGAAAGGCGCAAACCCCCCGTATCGCCTTCGACAGACTGCTCGGGCGAGTTCTGCTCGTGAGCACCTTTCACAGGCTGCCCAGCAGCACACGAGGGGTGGGTGGTCATCACCACGCCCGACCACCGATGTGCTCACACCGTGCCAAGTACTCGTTTAAGGCTCGGTCGACCTAGGGCAGACCCAGGACTGGTTCACATATTCGCCACCATTATTGGTCGTGAGTGGCTATGGAACTCGAGCGGTCAGATTCGTGGTGCGATGCGCCAACCACCACCCTGCCGCTCCCACCACGACGCGCAGTTCTGCCAACACACCACCACCCGCCACGCAGAGGTGGCAACGTCAGGTTACATAACGTTGATGACGGCCGAGGGGAAGGGAGATCCCCGCATTGTGTTTGAATGGCCTTCTTCTTCTACTTCACAAATAGAGGCTCCAAGTGTGGACTGAGCCGCGGTATTGACAGCGGCGACTGGGGACTGCAGAGGCTGAGCGGTGAGGATGATCGCTGCAGACTCAAACTTCCTGGAAGTCCAAGTCAAATTAAAGTGTCTTGCTACACAAGGCAAACCGGTGGTGAAACATTCCACGTTCCCATGGAAGTGGCCGGTTTCTCCATAAGATGGACTGTTGACTTTCCAATAAAAAGTGTAACTCAATTTTTATTGGCCTCCGAGAGGCTGAGCTGACGTGGGATTTGAACTTAGGCTTCAGGCTTGACGGGCCTTCGCTTCGCGTGATCGCGAGATATCCGGAGAGACGTTTGCGCTGCTTCTGCTGTGTCTACGCCATGCGCTGCCTCTTTATTAAGCGGTGAAACAATGAGTAAATTTCGACGTCTTGGCCTGTGAGAGCTCACCCGCATTACAAAGGGAACTACTCTCGCACTGAAAGTGTCAAATAAGGCCCCACTTGGCCAAAAGTGTTGCATATGAGAGCCCTCGCGGCACACACACTAGCAGGCAGCGCGCACTAGCAGGCAGCGCGCACTAGCAGGCAGCGCGCACTAGCAGGCAGCGCGCACTAGCAGACAGCGCGCACTAGCAGGCAGCGCACACTAGCAGGCAGCGCACACTCCACGCGAGCCGAGATGTACTCCTCACTTCGGTCGAACCTCCGATTGAGAATATTGGTCTGCAGAACCCCACGCCCATGGGCTACACGTGTTGCATTCTTATGTGAAGACACAGAATGTACTCGTGTGTTTTTACATGAATCTCACATTCACCAATAACACCGTGGCCTTAAAAGAAAACATTTATATAAGAGGCGACGTTTCAGGAAATGGCCCTTCATAATGCAAAAAAAATAATCTATGTATGCTTTTATATGGTTTATATGGCTCATTTTTTAAAATGTAAAAAAGTAAACGGTGTATTTATTGAATGTGGGCGTCTGGGTGGCACAGTGGTCACACTGCCCCCTCACAACAGAGCCTGGGTTCGACTGACTGGGGGGGATTTTCTTTGGGGTGTTTGTATGTTCTACCGCTGTCCCGCGTGAGTTCCCCCTGGGTTCTGCAGTTTCCTCCCATAGCTTAAACACATACAAGTTAGATTCGTGTTGGTCAAACATCTTGATGCAGGATCTTCCTGAAAAAGAGAGTATTTGGACTTCGGTGTGGCTTTCCGGGGTGAATCAGTAATTACTAGCACTGCCACTGTTACATCAAATTGAAAATAAGTTGTGGAGTCTACCTTGAGAAGTCAGTGTACTGGTGTCCAACTTGGGCATCCAACATTTCTGCGTATTCATAATCAACGTTTTTGGGTTTAGATCGCGTTATTTATAAATGTGTCGTAACCCTCCACCACCCGACACGGCCAATCAGTAAAAAAAGTGTCACGTTGACAAAAGACAAATAGTTCACTACTTTAGCCCACCGGTGTGTTGAAGCGTGAAACCACAACAATTTACAATTTGAGTACGACGTTTCGCTGGTAATTGCATCCAGCATCATCGGGCAATTCGCCAGAATGGTGAGGCTCTGCTGTGTCTCCCGTTCTTATATAGAGCAGCAGCAGGGTGACGTCATCATTAACTCATTAACTCATCAGGTGCAAAGATTTGAGGGGGGAGTTATTGTAATTATATACTTGATTAGTAATCAGGCTATTGTTACGATGCGAGTTGTAGATTAGTAATCATTTGGAATGTGTTTTTTTTTATTGTGATTATGCAACATTAGTAATCAGTTAGTGTTTGTTTCCCTTATAAGGAATTGTAATGTATCTTATTTAATAATACGCTTCCAGGCCGCACTAAGCCTGTAGCTGTCTGAGCGATTAAAGCTATTTCTGTTTCTCTCAATTTCAATGGATTCTCTAATTAGTCTTTGCCAGTAGTAACTAGTTTTACACAACACTTCAACGTTGTCAAAATCAATTGAGTGTCCCTGTTGGCATGCATGTTCTGCCACTGCCGACAGTTGTGTTTGCGATAGTTTAATATTTCTCTGGTGTTCTTTTTCACGCTTCAACACACCGGTGGGCTAAAGCAGTGAACTATTTGTCTTTTGTCAACGTGACACTTTTTTTACTGATTGGCCGTGTCGGGTGGTGGAGGGTTACGACACATTTATAAATAACGCGATCTAAACCCAAAAACGTTGATTATGAATAATATTGGTCGCGAAAGCCTACGTGTTATTTCTGCGTATGTTTGAACTGTCTTGCAAACTTCGGTTAAAATGGGCGTATAAATGTCGATTGCAAAAGTGTTGTGTGTGTGGTAGGATCCAGTGGCGGCTCCTGCAAAATCTCTCAGGGGGGGCAAATGTCTGGATGATTGATAAGGATACGATCCACCCATGCAATGGATAAATTAACAGCTTAAGCATGTAAAGGCAACTTCACTTCTTTAATATTAATGAAAAATAAAGTGACTCTAAATACATCTTGTTTGTTTCTATACTCACTATTATAACAAACCACTCAAGTTTATTTTATTAAAGATTCCACTAGGTGGCGACAAATTATATTGTTGGATGAAACGTGCTTACGTATGATGACGTAAGCACGTATGATGACGTAAGCACGTTAGGGCGAGCCCTCCCGGAAGCCATAGAGAATGCATTGCAGCGCCCCCGTTCGAAAAAAACATCTTTGAATGTAAGTCTATGGGACCACTCGGGGCGATTCTCAGCTGGAGGGAAATCGCCCAAAAAGAGGCGGTACTCCACAGAACGTAGCATGACGCTGATTGGACTATATCCAGAGGCACAATGACGGCTAGCGTGACTCTGTGGTTGAATGACGTTGGTGGTGCGTCGCCCAATCGCCCTAATGAAGAAACCGCCCCTGGTAGGATCCGAATCGGCAAATATGAGAAAGGAAATGCATTCACCTTCGGCACATTCTCCGTTATTACAACCAATTGCATTTCGTAAGGGCGTATTAAATCTGACCTGTTACACCGAAATATCTAATTGAAGGTGCTCTTCGTTTGCCAATGACACTCGCTGCCCTATTTTAGCAAGCGCCCATTAATCATTACATCCAATTTGAGCTGCAGTGCAAAGGCGTACTGCAATGATATGATCTTGTACAAAGTGGCCGGCTATTGGGTGTACCGAGATGTGTTTTTGTGGAAAGTTCAGGGTCAAAATATTTGAAATGCCGAAACCCAACAATTTTCCGTGACTGTCGTCGGCAAGAGAAATATATTTTGTTTCGTAATAAATAATTATCCTACATCGCGTGCCGGAGATACAGCGCGCAAAGAACGGAAGGTTCGCTTGTGAATTAAATAAATATAATTATTGTATTATAATTACATTTGCTCCAAACTCTCGTACTGAGCATTATCATCCCTAATTCCAGCGTTCACCATTTACCATCGTGCGTTCGGCCGAGAGTGATGTTTATTGTCGCATCGATCGCAATACCGCTCGCCACGCGGCTCCCCCATCTCCGCCACGGCTGCACGGCGACTGGACACGCAAATTTTATGGATTTATTGTTGTGCGTCGCTATTAATTATGACATTGGGGTAAATAAAAAAAATTACGGACACAAGTCCTCCGTTGAATCTTCCAGCAAAACAACAAGATTTGTGAGACATTTCGGGGAAATGAATCTGCAGGGTGCAGTACAGCAAGCAGGTTTCAGACCAATCCAATCAATCTCGTGGAAGCGTTTTGCTCTCATACACTACCCTTTACACCAGCTTTCTCCAGGAATCTATTTTCTTGGCACATGCACAGATTCTTTAACAAGACACCGGTAGACAGATAACTTCACTCAGAGACAGGTTAAAGCCCACCGGGAATATTGCATATCCATGGGTGTCGAGAATGAGTGTATATATGCATAAACTAACGTAACGCCATTCTCGATGCCTTCAGCACACTTAACAGTGCTCACGTACCACAGCAATCCCCCACCAGTGCAGGTGCTTCAGTCAGGATCTTCCCTCGATTGAAGTTACATCTCCTAAACCCACATGGAGAGTGGCAGTGAGAATACACACGGGGGATAAGGCTGAACACTTTCCTCAATGTGCCCTTGCACAGGAGTGATCTCAAATTAGTTTATTCATGAGGACTCGCGGTCCACAAATCTTGCATAACTTAATACCGCAGTTAGCCATCTCCGGCCTGCCACAGAACTTTCACATTTCTCCAAAGTGCACACCGTGTGCACAGGCAGAGGAAGCTCTTCACTCGCGAGCACCGACGCTGCATCCAGAGGCATTCCCTCCCCGGCAGGTCGGAGCCTCGCGCACCACCTCGGCGTCTCCGCTGGCGCGTGCCGCATCATCCCGCGTGACCATCAATCCCGGCCCAGTGAACAAGCGTGGCCGTGCCACGCAACACAACACGGAACCCTTCCCTAACGGCAGCAGCTTCTTCACGCAAGTTTGGTGCTAAATTAGAGGTGAATTGACATGTACATCTGGCGGTGGCTTTCTTTTTTGCTGTAACCGAGGGGAAATGAAGATATTGGTGTTGCAGGATCATTGTCCCCTTATTTGGCAAATATTTCGGTTTGCATTTTGTGCCTTCTAAAGAGTCTTGTGGGACTCTTCAAGACACCGCCTGCACCACAGATGACGCACTGCGGTGCAATGCGTCATCGGCCTATAAACGTGTTTGTTCATACATTCCAGGAGTTAATGACTGAAGTGTAATGAGTTTCATGATTGCGTGAAAATCCACGTTGGGTGTTTCGTAAACCGATGGCCAAAATGCGGCTGTTTAAGAGGACTGCGCAAAGAGGCTTTTGGAAACGCAGTGCTCGTACAGTAACTGCGTGCCGCATTCCAGCACGTGTTGATGATGCGACGTGGGGTGCCGACTGCTGTTTAAGAAAAAATGTATGCCAAGTATGCAGACGTATGCATAAGTGATCAAACCATGCATACCCCCACTCGTGTGACCCGAAGCGCGTGTGTAAGCACACACACGCGTGTGTAAGCACACACACGTGCGCATAGGCATGCAGAGACTGGGGATTAACACGAAACCTGCGTGTGTGTTTACGGGAAAGAAACTGTGCCAGAATGTTAGCGGAGGTCAAGTCCCGCATTAAGTCCGGCACATTCTTTATTGGTTCCTAGCTGCGAGCTCAATCTGTTTGGAGGGAGAATTAGCGAAGTTGTACAACAGAGCGCACGTGCGGTCACGTGAGAGAGAGAGAGGCCGTGTCCCCGAGTCACACGCGATCCGCGGCGACAGAACTTGTGGGGTCGGCTGAGACGACACGCCCCAGGTGTCACCGCCGCTTTGAGGCACGGGTGTTTCGGGCTCTTTGAATAACGGCAGTTGTCTTTGTCCTCACACAACCCGCGAGCTCGTTTTAACACAACACACGTGTGTGTGTTGGTGTGGGGGGTGTGTGCGCACCGCCACGAGAACAGTTGAAGTGTTTGCCCCGCTTGATTCAGCATTGCGCGGTGTTCATTTCCGCTGGAGGTTTCTGAGCTCGTGTTGGACATTCCACATTCCTATTATGGGGGGACCGGTCCCTCCACCTGGAACAACGAAAGTCGCTACTCAATTTAACCGACTCTGTCCCGGGACGCATGACCAAGGCTCAAAGCGCACAACCCCCGTCTACCCAAGACGTTCGAACGCGAGCCTTGTTCGACCGAATTCGGTGGGATGTTCGACCGAGTCAAGCCAGGCCGAGATGCCAAATCCTAAAGCTTCCGGTTGAGCCAAGCGCCCTGAACAACAACAGCAGCAGCGGCGGCGGCGGCGGATGAAGGGCGCAATAAAAGGCGAGGAAGCAAACTCCCCTCGACCCCCTGACTCATGCCCCCCCCCCAACCCCCGCTGCCAGCGGCACACCCAGCAAGTGCCCCTGGGAGCGAGGCAGTGGCCCCCTTCGCTTGCCTCCACCGCGCGGTGCGCGACTTCGCAATAAACATTTTGGGTGGCTATCAGCGGGCGCGATCTGGCAGGGAGGGGGTGGGTGGTGGGTGTCTGCCGACTTGCCCCAGGAGGGGCAGATGAGGCACGGCAGATGTGACAGCAGGGAGGAGGGCTTCCTCCAGCGAAAACAAACACGGGCAGGGAATGCGACGGGGAGTCGCCCGCCCGCCCGTCATTGCGGCGGCAGCAGCCAGGGCCCATCGCGGTGCCCAGCGATCACACCACCACCACCTAGCCACCACCACCACCTCGCCACCACCACCACCTCGCCACCACCACCACCTAGCCGCCACCACCACCACCTAGCCACCACCACCACCTAGCCACCACCACCACCTAGCCACCACCACCACCTCGCCACCACCACCACTTAGCCACCACCACCACCTCGCCACCACCACCACCTAGCCACCACCACCACTTAGCCACCACCTCGCCACCACCACCACCTAGCCACCACCACCACCTCACCACCACCACCTAGCCACCACCACCACCACCACCTCGCCACCACCACCACCTAGCCACCACCACCTAGCCACCACCACCTAGCCACCACCACCTAGCCACCACCACCACCTAGCCAACACCACCACCACCTAGCCAATACCACCACCACCTAGCCACCACCACCTCCACCTCGCCACCACCTCCACCTAGCCACCACCACCACTTAGCCACCACCCACCACCTAGCCACCACCACCACCACCACCATCTCCCCCCACCCACCGCGGCCCCGTGTGTGCCGCTGGATGACAACATAGAGGGGGGGGGGGCTGTGGTGATTGTCGTAAAGTGCTTAGTGGAGATAAGCCCCAAGACGAATCCCACTGACCTTAGTTGATTAAGCTACGACATGTTTAACTGTAGCGTGCACAGCGCGAGTCCACAGACTGCGCTCCCTGCTGCCACCACGAAAACAGTGATATTCACAGCGCTACCGCCACAGGAGGAGGAGGAGGACGAGGCTCTCCGAGTTTGTGTTTCTGCCTTGGACGCCAACAGGAGCGCGAGAGTGCAATCATCAGCAATCATCAGCATCAGCAGCATTCATCATCAGGATTCATCATCATCAGCAATCAGCATCATCAGCATCCATCGTCATCATCAGCAATCATAAGCAATCATCATCAGCAGCAGCATTCATCATCATCAGCAGCAGCATTCATTATCATAATTCATCATCATCATCAGCCGCCTCCTCGTGGGGCGCGCGTGCAGCATGACTCCGTCTGCCTTCACTTGCCGCCCCACTAGAGCGGTCGCGCGGCCCTACAAACAAAGACGAAGATCCCCCCCCCCCCCCCCCGTGACAGACTGTAGGGGCAAGTGCTGCTAGCGAGTAGCAGCAGCTATGGAGGCCGGCACTGCGGCACGCGGCCGAGGAGATGCCCAGGACCGGCTCAGATCGTCGTCACTGTTGCTAGCCGTGGGCCGGAATCGAACTCGGGTCGCCGGATTCGCAGCGCAGCGCTAACCGCCACACCACCGCTCCCCCCCATGGCAGCGGCGTGCTCACCGCACGTGCGCACGTCGAACCTCCCTCTCTGGCTTCGATGCTCCCCCCCAAGCAGGGCGAGACAGGCGGCAGACTCCCGGGGTATCCCTCCCGTTAGCGGCACCTGCTGGGTGTGACGACTCGCAACGTATCTTCGTTTTCTCTGCCCGAGACATTCGCTCGTGAAGCAGCCTGGCCGAGTTGGGGCACTGCTGCTGCTGCTGGGGGGGGGTAGTAATAACAATAATAGTACGCGTGCCTCTCACGGTGACTCTCACACTCGTGTGCATTTGTCTGCGGCAGGGAACTGCGGCGAGAGATGCATTCACTGCAGCAGTCGAGGTCTGCATCACAGCGCAGGAGCGACAGAACTTCCCATTTTTTGGCTTTGACAAGATGACAAAATGCAACTGGACAGATGCGTTTAATATTTAACAACAAAAACACCCTCTGCGGTTGCATGCAATGTTAACATTCCGAGCGAATTATGGAAATGCGAAGCGTGCCGCCGCTGCCGCTTGGGAAAAGGAGAAAAATGTCAGCGGTGATTCTCGTATTGATGCGGCAGACGCATCAACGGACGCGTTGCTCCATCGCTTTCGGCTGATTGAACGGAACGAAGGGAAACAAATCACGAACAAGGGAAGAGGGGGGGGGGGCACGCCGCCGCTTCTCTGCGAACCGCCCGCACCTCACGCGTGGGGGGGGAGGGTTTACCCCCTAAAATCAAGTAAACGTTAAGAGTGCGGAAAAAAAAGTCTCCCGCGTTGCATCCACATTGAGCCGCTCGTCTCTTTCGCATTAGAGAGAGAGCGCGGCCCGCTCGGCACAGCAGCAGAGGCGCACAGCTCGTAATGAGAAGCGCAGAGCCCGGCGGAGATCCCGGGGGGGACGCGCGTGCCCTTTCCCAATACGCAAACGAGCACAGCTCCCCCCTCCTGTCAGCCGAGACCCCCAATCACACCGCGCCGGGGGCCCGGGCTGCGGGCGCGCGCGGAGCCGCAAGCGGCAGCCGCCACGGCGCTGCTCCGTGTGCCCCCTCGTTGTGACGCGGTTTGTGCGCGCGCCGCGTCCCGCCGCTGGCTAAGCGCGCCACCGTTTTACTCGAGGGAAGAATTTTTTTTTTTTCGGAAAAGGCCACGAGTAAGGAAAAGAACGGCAATTGTAGACTTTGTTCAAACACGGACGGATGTACGGACGGGCGAAGAAATCAGCGCATGACGGCAACATAGAGGAGAGAATTGTGCTTTCGACCCGTCTTACCGCACCTCCGATTAGCCACGGTTGGCTACGTACGGCGCGAAAGAAGTTCAACGTACGTAACTCTGCACTTACAGAGACGGCGGCCGCATCGCCGCGATGCTGGCCGCAGGCGGCGGCAATCTGCCAGTGCCGTCGTCAACTCCCTGAGCGAGCCAGGTGTGGCCAATTAGAGCTCGTGAAGATGCGCCAGTGCAAGGGCACATTTCACTTCGCTCAATTGGCCACAACCTGGCAGGGATAATTAGCGGTTTCTCCCCCGTGAATTATTTCATCTCTCGAGCCACCGCGAAAGCCACAACTCACTGCTGCGAACTGCAAACAATTTGTGGATTACCATGGGCAGAGTGTGTGGCACGCTCAAGCAAATAGACAGGAAGGATTATGCCTATTTAAGCCCTCATATTTACTCTAAATATTAATATCAGAAATAGCGACCGCTGTATCATCTGTCCAGGTGGCACTGGGGTTAAACAGTGCTCAGGTCACAACCAGATGGCTAGGAGTTCAAATCCCGGTCAGGGGTTCTCAACATGCTATCACTCTCTTGGGTTTGATAAAATAGTATCACTTTGTGGAAAGACAACAAACAATGTCCTACAGATTAAAAACTTGCCCCTGCCATGAAAATGTGGCATGTCCATTCCTGGCTCAGGGCCACCAACCAAGCATGCGCTTTATCAACTAACCTGCACGAGCAGTGAGAGAACGTTCTCACTATTTTCATACCACAACGTCAAGAGCCGTCATGGAAGCGGCCTCTTCTCCAAGCCCACAGATAAACCCATCCCTGAGCAGGGAGCTTCACGCCCTTCCCTCTCCGTCTTCCCGAGGAGAGCTGCTTTTGGCTACAATTCCAGTAATTGTCCAAAAATGTCGTCCCTTCCCAGCCGGTGTGCCTGCTACATCCAGTTGCTTTGCTTAATAGTGGTCGCGATCCCATTTTGACGATGACGCCTCCGTCACGTGTTCCGTACTGTGATTCATAACGTCGGTGCACACATTTCCATCACTGTCGCTGAAAGCCGTTTTCGGATATAGAAGTAGTAATAGTAATACAAACCAAAAATCAATAACTACAAGTCCTGAAAGAAGAGATGCGTTTCTCATTGTTGCTACTTATTTCCTCCTGGTGTGGTGTTACAACCTTTGTGGGGACCGAGCGGAAATTCTAGAGCGACGCGCGGACACATACGTGCGTGTGCGCGAGTGTGTGTGCGTGCACGTGTGTGCACGTGTACACATCTCCCCGCGTGCACGATTCTAAAACGTGGCCGAGTGGGACGGTGGAATCGCGGCATTGTGCTCTTTCACGATGTGGACGACGCACAGCCACAACTTTCCACCGTTTGCACGGCGAACGCCACCACTGCCACTACCACCACCACCACCACTACCACCACCACCGCAGGTTTGCAGGCACATTCCTGCCCCGAGCGTGGTGCCCGTGTTCTCGCCCCACCGCTCCTCGTGCAGCAACGGCCACGAGGCGGGCAGGGCGGGGGGCCTCACCGCTGAGCCAATATAGCGGGGATCAATAAGGAGGAAATGACAGGGCCCTGAAAGGAGGGGAGTTTCTGGCTGTAAAGCAGCCAGAGCCGGCTCGCTCGCTCGCGAGGGAGGGGAATCCGGGAGGCTTGGTTAAATTGCCTGAGAAAGTCCACAAAGGCCATTCATTTGAGGCGCATTCGCACCACCAAGCCTGAGGGGAAATGGGCACGGCAATTGAGAGGAAAAGGCAGAGCAATAAATTAGCCGCATATTCAGTGGCCGTCGAAACACAGACCTGCGCAAACATCGCACTGCGCTTCCCATCCACGGCGTGCGCCGGGCGAGTGGCCGGCGCGGGTGCCTGCGTGAAAAGGGCGCTCCGTACCCTGCGGCGTGGAACCTAGCAGCATTGGGGGCCGAATCGGCCGCATGGCGAAACAAAACGCCGGCTTGCGTAGATTGCGGTGCGTCTACGATACGGCATCGTCAATTCTCCGCAGAATCGCACTGTGAAATAGCATCTGCTGTGAGCCAAACAAATGCATCAATCGTGGCTATGGGATGGTCGCGTGTGTAGACCCGGCGGTCCGGTTGAGTTCCACCGCTACAGACACGTGTGTCCGTCGCACCAGTGGCAGGTTCCTGTGCCAGCCACTGGCTCACGACAACTTTTCGGAACGATTCAAGCACACGAGAGCACCAGCCTTAGGGTCTTCAAAACATATTTTTCTCATGATTACACCTTCCTTGTGGGAAGCATAACATTAGCCAGTAAGTTACACCATCGTGAATTACCATGAGGTCTAGGACTTTACCTCTGTACGGCAGAGTCATTCAACAGGAAGGCATCAGGATCGAGGTGTACTCTACTTAGACGTTAAGACTGACACATTACCGAGAAAAGACTCCTTAACTCGTAATTAAATGTGACTGGAGTTCAAATGTTAATCTCACACGATCCACACTACATTTTAAAAACCAAATGAGTTTAACCGCAGCAATAGACACGGAGATGCATTTTCCAATATCGAAGCGATGTCTGGGATTAATGTCCCGTTTCCGACTGCACTGAAGGTGCTGCCGCCTTGGGTTGGCACCACGAGCCTTGCCCGACCAGGCCAGAAGAACCCAGCAGGAAACGAGCGGAAGCAATCCCCCCACTCTACAGCAGCTGTAGCTTGAGACGAGAAGCGAGGATCACCCGAAGTGAACCAAGCATGAGGTGACGCTCTCTGCCATTTCAGGCCATGAGTCAGTGGTGGAAATTCCACATTTCAATGACTGGAATGGGCGATAAATGCTGGATTACCAGCGACGGCGCACGTGCTGAAGAATACAAACAACAACTCTTGACTTCCCTTGAGATAATTCACTACCTCGAGATGTCAAATGTTGGAAGAAAGGTTGATAATGTTCTTGATACTAATTTATAGTCCACACGTAATGGGAATAGCTTAGGCAACCGGGAGGAAGAGTGACCTCTCAACCTTACAACAATGATCAAATGTAAAGCTTGCTTCTATTCGTGGTTATGTAATTATTTGTGGATGAGATTCCATGGAATGGCTTCTGGGACCAAAGACCAATTTCAATTTATGTCTGCCAAGTCAAATTATGATCTGAAGCCTACTCTGAGTAGCATCAGTAAATATTGCAACAGTGCTAAACATAACATCTGTCACCAGTGGCAGACAGAATCTTGAAACCACCCAAGCATCATGGCCATATTGGCTCACTGACAAAAGACAACCTTTTGTGGTGGTGCAGAGGGTATTAATTATTGCTTGGGTGAGGGTTAAGAATGCCCACAGCAATATGTAATAGCCCCAGGTGTTCAAAGTGCGCAACAGATAAAAGCCCCTCGTTACAGCTCTCCCTCTGCAGGTGATTAAAAACGATTTCCTCTGGATTTGGCGGCGTGCAGGTCAGCGTGACATAAACATTGACAATCTGAGAGCTCCAACAAGCGAGACGCGGTTATTGGGTTGTCCAGCGCTTTGCTAAAATCATGGAAACGTTTGCCGAAATCGGTGGCATGGGCACAAGAAGGCGCGGAGGGGTTCCACGCACGTTTCCGCGCCACTGTTGTAGCCGAGCTCTGTCCCTCTGATCGGCGCTGCCAACCTCGCTTTGTGTCAACTCCCATTCCTCGTTTGGGTCTCCCCCAAAATTGGCCACAGCCTCGCAAAGAGCCCTCTCGAGCGTGGGCGGGGGGGTCTCGCGCTCTCAGCTTTTGGCAGAACGTTCTTATACGATTTCAGGACACGCGGGTGCAGTGAGAATTTAAGAATTTTCTTTAAATAAATAAATAAAACATATATTTAAAACACAGAACCCAACAGTGGCTAAATTAGCCAAACCAGCTTTAAACATAAAGTCACGGGAGTTCGTGACAAATTATTGCTATTGAACATCAATGAAGTCAATTGTGCTCTTTAAGGATTGCCTTTCTTTTTCCATTGTTTTATCGTAACACTACACAAACGTTGTTACAATTGAGTGGTCTGTAAATAGAGCTTTCCGTTTATTAACTGCAATCTAATCACGCGAACCTTATTCGAGGAGGCAACATAACCTCACACCTGAGCTGTGATGTGCAGATCGTTAATGCATTGTTACGAGGTTGGCGCGAGGTCACGCTTTAGTTGATGCTTACAAATGTCACATGGCAGAGAGGCACGGTGGTGGTACACGGGCATTTTCGTCCGAGTCCAGGATAGAGTGGCACAAAAGCGTCTACATGGAGTCCTTTTCCAAAGACGCCCGGGCAAGGACAGGAGCCGCATGACATGCCTTCGGGTTCAAATGGGCCGCTTGCGATTCCGACGGGGATATTATTTTGATTAACGCGAGTAAGCTCTCGTATTAAAAACAAATCCGTAACCGTGTAGGTGGGCCACATGCCGCTTCATCGCGCCCAGTTGATCGCTCTGTGTTCAATTCCACCTGAATGTCTCCTGGCAGCAAACAACGGCCGATAGCGGAACTCCTCTTCTGCCCAGTGACCCGCCTCCTCCTCCTCCTCATCCCCTTGTCCAGGAGCAGAGAGGCGTTCGTGAGCCATCAAGTGCCAGGGTCCGCGCCTGCATCTGTCCCGGGGCTAGGAGGTGGGGTCTGGGCCTGGCCGCACGCAGGGCAGCCCCCCTCGGGGACAGCTGACCAGCAACGACCCCTCCCCCACAGCCTCCACACCCATCCTCCATTCCATCTGCCTAGTAGCGGGCCCTCCCCCCCACCCCTCCCTCCCCCCACCAACACCTTACCACCACCACCAGCGCACCAACAGCACCGCCGCTGCCATCACCACCCACACCCCCCTATTCCCTTGCCTGTGGCTTTCCCCACCCCCAAAACACACAGGCAACCTCACAATTCACAAACAAGTCCCGGTCCACATTCCAGAGGGGATGTCCCTGCAAAAGGACAAGCTGTCATTTGGCTGTCTCGGGTTTTGTCTTGCTTGGCATTTGCGCAGAAAACAAAAAGACAACTCTGCGTATAACAAAGAGCTTGAAGCCACCGGGGAAAATGTCTTGCAATGAAAAGAAAAAAACCCAGTCCTGTTTGACAATAAAGAATCAAACATTGCCTCTCGTCTCTACTCAACGTGAACCCATATCTAGATATGACGGCGTTTTGGGTAAGCGTTATTCATAGATACCCAGCGGTGAAACGAAACACCGGAATAGACGAGGTGACACGCGCACGTTGCACGCTGCTACGAGTCGCTCTGCAGTGCCCAGCGTGGCGATGTCCTCGTAAAGGTGACACTGCTTTACCAACTGTTCTGCTAATACGCTCATAAAAGCCACCGACTGCAATTGTAAATCACAGCTGCTTAAAGCCTGCTTGCCAATGCTCATTCAAGAAGCTAAATATGCAGCGCAAGCGTGAAACATCTGCACCGACATCGTTGAGCGCAATTTCTCCCCATGAATAATCTCTCTTCACTTACAGAATATATGATATCCTGCACGGTGCAAGAGGACGCGTTTCGTCCGTTCGCTGCGATTCACTCGGTATCCAGAGTCCAGCCGTTGTTATTACGTCCCACTGATAAAACGGCTGTCGTCGTTTCCACCACTCTCTCGAAGGCTCGCGCCCATCGTTAACGCTGAACTCTTCACACAAAAAAGGAACCCAAGTCCCGCACTTGCCTCTTGCGACGCCCTCAGCGTCAACCCGGATTGCTGCTGCGACGGGCAAGCGAAGCAGCTTGAGGTCACGCCGGCCGTGCCAGCGCACGACGAAGAGCCCCGGGTTGACCGCGTGTGCACCTATGCACCCCCCCCCCCACCACCTGTGCAGGCAACCCCCCCCCCCCCCCTCTGCCATGCGACTGACGTGCACTGTCATTTGGAGAAACCCCCTCCGTAGATGGGGTGGATGAGGGGCACAGGGGTCTCCTCTGGGTGCCGCTCGGGGCCACGGAGCCTGGCCCAAGATGTTCGGGGCCTCGGAAGTCACCTTGTGACACGTGGTGTGGGCGCAGAGAGCGCCCCCCGGGCGAGATCGCTCGTGAAGAGAAAGTCTACTCCTGTGATGCGCTACGAAAAATACACAACGGAATGTGCATGTTCATCGGCTGACGCCAATGAATCTGCAATTTAATAGAATGTGGCTCATTTCTTGTGAAACGCCACGACAAATTGCCGTGTGGGTTCAGCTCACACTTTGAAAGTCTTTTTCTGCATCGCAAACGTTACATATTTGCAATGCCAGCGGGAAGCCTGCACCTCGCACTCCGAGTAAGCCGACCGGTCTGGGACAAGCTGAACCACCGTTATTGTTCCTTTTTATTCATGGCCCGATTTTGACCATTTACCGACAAATTGGAATATGCATAGCGATCATCGCCCACAACTTGCGACAAACTCGGCAGGACCCTCCTGAAAGACAGTTACGAGACTAACAGATCATCGAGGCTGTCCTGGCTAAAGAAGCATGGTAGTATAAAAATGATTGTTGCTCGCGGTAGAACGGTCTCCGCTGGCACGCACACAAAACGTGCGGCCAATACGGCAGGGAGCTGAGCATCCACTGTAGAAAACCCATCAACTCGGCCTCCTCTCTCATCAGTGGGAAGCCCAGAATAACAGGAAGTTTTAGTCACATGACTCCTCTTTTCCGTTTTTAAAAATGGTTGACAAGAGGTTCGGTGGAAAAAATATCCCTGGCTGGGGGGGGGGGCGAGGGGAGAGCTCACAGCTCACAAGGTTAAAGAGTCTACGGCGTGATCTGGTATCGATTACTGATCACCGCAGCCCGTCAAGAGACACAGCATATCCCCAAATGTGGGGCAGCGTTGATCAAGCACTGTGACGTCTTCTGAAATCACTTCGCCAATGGTTAATGCCACCTCACGACAGGAAGATACAACGTGGTGGGAGCCACGGTCTTGGGGATGGCTCGTCTCTGGTTACTTCTATAATAACAACAATGTATGAGTTCGTTACCTCGCTCCGTGTGCTTCAAGTACGAGGCAGTGTGCTCGTGGCGATGTCGGTGAGGGCGTGGTCTGCCTTCACTCACGTGCCAATTTACATTTATTCGTGAAAATATTTGATCCCTCTTGGTTATTTTTACCTGGTGACATTTTGACGCGCGAAGTTGGCTTGTACAAAGTTGCGTTGCGGAGGAAAAGTGTCGCTTGTTATTCTTTCAAAACAATGTACGTTTTGCGTAGCGGTTTGTCCCACGTGCACATGTCCCTCCATTCGCCATTGTCGCAGACACGCACATATAAGAGAGAGAGGAAGCCAGAAGTAGGAGATTGACAAGAGGCAGGATACAGACGTTGAGAGATGGACACAATAGAGAGACGGATAAACACAAGAGAGATGGGAGAGAGCGCAAGTGACACATGGAGATCAGAGAGAACCGGAGACGTGGGATGGAAGGGGGGGGAGTAACAGGAGATACAACAGAGAACCATGGTGGAGAGACGTGGGAGAGACGCAGGGCCGCAAGACCGAGGGAAGGGAGGACAGACGCGGGAGATGCTTTGGTGGCAAAACTATTTATTCCATTGTCCCACAATAAATTAAAACCTAACAGTGATGTCTGTGATCACTGTGAATTGCAAGCAGATGTTCGTTTCACGGATATGCTTTATTTAAAGTTTGCATGAATATTTAATGTTAGTGCACAATCCAAAATATTAAAATCTGCCGCAGCTATTGGCAGAACGCTTCCGCCGCGTCACTGCATTTGAAGTTGGCTTGAGGGGAATTATCTGGTCGCCTGTCACCGTGCGGGGCTGCCGTGATCACGGGGCGCTTCTCCGCGCTCGTCATGCGTGCCGACGTGCGCACAGGCACGCACGCGCACACACACGCACGCAGACACGCACGCACGCACACACGCACACACACACGCACACACGCACGCACACGCACACACACGCACGCCAATACACGCGGGGATGGACAAGCGCGCTTGGCACATTCATTAGCGCTGCTCGCAGAGGAAATGTGACTTTTTGTTGTTTTAAAAAAATCCACTGTGGGAATTGCCGGATTTTACATAATTCTGGAGGGTGGAGCAGATATGCTAATAGCTGATCAGTTTCACTGAGCATCCCAATTCCCTTCTTCTATAATACAGGCAGAATGGATAGAGCATTCATTTCTGCCTCAGCAATTAAAATACATCTTGGTCGTTGAGCGTGGTGCGACGCAGACACACGCACACTAAACTATAATACTAAAACATGTTTTATCTTACCAGGGTAAGGCCCCACTGAGCTGTATAGCTCTTTTTCAGAAGTGACTCGACTATTACAAATCAAAGCTCAACTTATCGTGTGGAAATGTATAGCAGCCAAATACTCTAAACGCGTGTTGATTCCAAAAATGTGGATGGAAAAACCGGAAAACCTGGAGAAAAATCCACACGACCACGGGGAGAATACGCAAACTCCAAATATACAGGCGTCGGTCACGATCGAAACCATGGCCTATATACTAGGCGAGATAGTCAACATCTCACACCACCGCGTCTCTGGCCAACGACAACTAGCAGAGCGTGTCGCCTCGCAAAACACGGGCACAACCCTCAAGGAAGGTCCCTAATCCTTCCATCAGGGGGTAGAGGTCCCCCCTGCCTCCACACCATCTGCTGCACTTGCTTAACCTCACCGAGTATGCACAAATATACAGGATTTGCGCTGTTAGTTCATGCAACAGTGCCGTTTTGTTCCAAGGAAGATTGCACAATCGAGATGGATTATGTAGCCGCTTGCTCTGAAAATAACACATTCTTGGGAAACCACGTGGGCAATGTCTGCTGTGAAATCCGCCGCTTGAGCCGTCGCCGCCGCTCGAGACTCGGACTGCTCGCACGCAGCGCTGGGAGCTGCAGCGCGAGTTTAGATCCCTCCCTCTCGGAAGCGTTGGGGGGGGGAGGAAAGCAACACTGCCCCATGATGCGAGCTCAGCGCCTGCAAACTTTCCCCTTGGTCGAGTGGCGCATGGGCAGCGTGGCGCCTGCACCGGAGAGTGCGATGGTTAATCCACGATGGGGAGGTTGGGGGGTCCGGTTCTCGCTTGAAAAATGGGTGGCGGGGGGGGGGCTGTCAAGTCCGTAGATTGCACTACTATCGCAGACGTACTCACGTTCCGCTTCAACTTAATGGCGACTTCAAAACGTGCCCGCTTGTGCAGGAGGCAGGAGACCACGCGGTAGAAGTTGAAGCGGCCGAGTTTCCCAATTTTCGTCACGAACATCGCCACCGCACAGAATAATTATATCTGAAGACCAGTTTCTGCCCGACGCTATCTGTCGGCAGCGGCATGCTCAACGGACTCTACGTATCGATGTCGAGAGTAGCGCTCCCTTAACTCGATGACAAATGGCCACGTGGCCAGGGCCCACCCTTGGGTTAAAGAGGTTGACTCATTACGGTTGCAACCACCCTGGACCAGGCCCCAGCGTGAGGCCGCAGTAACTGGACACCAACCCCCGCCTGCTGGCGCTGAGGAGTTAAAGTCGGGCTCCAGTGGAGCAGCCTCCACCTGCTTCGCGGAACATTGGCTCAACGCCACGGAAGGTTTCTACTCATAAGCAGTGCGACAATAGCAAGTTAGCCAATTCATAAATTACAAGTGCACATTGAATCAATATTTTCTGCTTGCTTGTCCTTGCATTATTATATATCTGACCTCTAGAACTAATATCCCGAGACATTTTTGCCCCACAAAGGAATGTGGAATTACAACCACTGACTCAGGAGTGCCAATGAAAGTGAGCTCTACCCCCATGTGTAGCTTGAGTTTTGGGAAATTTTTAAACATTCTCCGAAACGTTTCGGGCACAACATAATTGCAAGCACTATCAATGCATAATTATTAATATTATCGTGAATAATATTACTGTTTAATCCAACATCTTAAAATGTGCGCCAGTGGCATTTCCACGTGCCGCTGTGAAGTCCCATCATCTCCGTCGCAGTCAATGCGTTGACATCAGACACAGTCACGGCGCTGATTAGCGGCAGCTTGCTGCGGGCCCTGCCTATGCCCAGTCAGGGCCCACCTCTGATCTGTGGCACGGAGAGGAGCCACCCTGGATCTTGGAGAGGGCAGGCTTAGATCAAAGCTTAGTCACAGCTGTCAGATGAATCCAAGCATCTCTAAGCGTCCATCTCCAGCAGACATAAGCTGCGCAAATCCCTTGTATGCTTGATAAGAATTTCACGGCAAAACTTCAGATTAGCTGACCAAATGCCAATTGGTTTGCTCTTTCCTCACAATATTGCAGGTCAGACGAAGTGGATGAATGACTGCTGAGCGAGCCAAAACTTGTGCAAGTGGCCAATGTCAATCCGACACGTGATTCAGATGCAGTACTGCAATTTATAACTTTCTATCCACTAGAGGCACTACGGACTTTACACAATTGGCCAAATGCTCACCCAGCGGATAGCTTAGTAATGTGCTTATCTTATGTCATTTGCCAAATTACTCTTCATGCGCTGTCCCTATCACACGAGCTATTGATGCAAAAGGTATCAAATATGGCAATACCTCTTAAAATCTGCTTTAAAAAAAATTCACAGTTGAAAATAACGTGCTTAATCAAACCCCCGCTACTCGGAATTAACGATGATGTACCCACAGCCTATTCCAGATTTTCAGCACCTATAATGGCCTTTTGAGTTTGCCCTTGAAAAGGCTCATCGCAGTGCGCTGGCGTCATGGCGCGGAGGAGGGGCTTGCGTGGAGCAAGAGGGACGCCGGTGATAACAGCTGTAAACACCGTCATCAGCAGCGAATCGAAAGTGAAGAGGCAACATCTAACCATAGGGGTGTAGCTGCATGCAACCCCTAGGGGTCACGCAGCTCGAGCCAATCAGAACCTAACCCCACACTCAACCCCACGTTCATTATTATTATTATTATAGATTATTAATATTATTATAGATTATTTGTTGTCCTTTTGTCCCAATGGCACCATCGGTGTCACGGCACGAGACAAATAATCCATTTGTGCCTCTCGCAGAGCAGTGCAACCCTTGGTGTTAGAATGGCCCACGGAAGCAGATATCACAGAACCACTTCTGAGATCCCGTCGAGTGACCTCTGGTCCACACAACAGGGGGCAGCGCATCTCCCCCCTGACCTCTGCCGCCCCCCTCAGCTATATTTAATTCAAAAGCCAGAATTTAGCGAAATTAAGTGCAGAACCCCGCAATGTAACGTTTGGAGGCATTTCTTTTCGTCCAATCATTTATAACCGGGCTGAGACCGTCTGCTCACTACACCCGGTTCAATCACAGGCGGCCGAAGCCTGGATTCGAACCCAGGATCTCGGCGACCTCGGCTCAGCGCTCTGACCCTGGAGCCACCGGGTATGTAGGCATGTACAGTATGTACGATGCGTTGAACTTCTTTCGCGCCGTACGTAGCCAACCGTGCTAAAACCGGCCACCTCGCGCCCCCCCCCCCCCCCCTCGGGGGGATGCGTGGCGGCACGATCGACGTTCCCGGGCGCGTCGCGCCAACCCACCTGCGACGCGCACGCGCGTTGCCGTCCCCACGACGACGGCGCCACGGGCCCCGCGCGCCACGCAGGCGTAGTCCCCCTCGTGCTCGCGCCCGGCACGCGCCACGTGCAGCGTGCCGTTGGGCGCCGCCCGCGCCGCTCCCCCGTCCTCGCCCAGCGCTCGGCCGTCCTTCCTCCAGCTCAGCTCCGGGGACGTCGCGGCGGCGCCGTTGCCGTTGCCGTCCCGCGCCGCGCAGTTCAGCGTGAGTGCGCCGCGCGGCGGCAGCACGACGCTGCGAGGGGGCTCCAACGTGAAGCGCAGCCCCTGGTGCGCTCCTGCTGGGACGGGCGGGGGGGGGGGGCACAAGTCGACAGAACTCTGTGTTAGGGCAAGGGGGGCGCCTGTCCGCAATGTTGACCCAGCATTCATTTCTTGAAAGTCGGGTAGATGTCAGAAGGAATGTGATGAGGTGTTTTATTATTGTTGTTGTTATTAAACCCAGACGGGGGACCAACTCTACTGCTGAATCATGGAAACAATTTCAACAATTATTAGCACACAACAACAATGAATGAAACCTACGCCTCTCTCCTGTCCTGCGATAAGAACGGCATTGCGTCATAACAGGACTTCACTTACAGAGTAGAAATAAGGGAAACAAAACCACGGAGTGCGACTTCATTATTGTGTAGTGCCACAATGTGAATATTTTGCAGAAAATCTGGCACAAGTTTGGTGCGTTGAGCCTCATTTTTATGGAAAATTGCCTTAAAACATCTTCATCGTCATCTTTGATGCTTAATTCATAACACAAGGACCGGCATAACTTCCAAGATATATTTTCAGAGACGTTAACTTTAAACCAGAGTGAGCAGTGGCACAGTGGTTAGCACGTTGCATGATGAACCAGGTAACCCGATTTCAATTCCCGGTCGTTTGTGATATCGGTGGTGATATCTGAACGGTCATCTCGGTCAGTCGACCCGTGGCACCTGCTGGGTCTGCCCCGTGACCTCCTGCCAGCAGGCGTTCGATACTTCACGTGGCCTCAAGGTGCACATGGCCTGGCACAAGCGTCGTGGTGACGTCACCGCCACTTAGTGGCGAATGGCGGTTGTTGTTGGTGATATCTGAACTGGTTCTTGGCCTCCAGCCTCTTCCGCAACCCATACGGAGCAGCTTGGTGACGTGCGGTGAGATTCCCTCACCACCGACATCTGGCGAAACCTTCATCCAGCAGCGGACTGACAAGACTTGTACATTATTTAAGTTAAAATTATTGTTCTAACACAGTGATGGGATTTATGAGATCCATTACATTTAAACAGTGGGATTGAGTGCAATCTAAACCAGACTAAAAATTAAGCAGGAGCGAAAATGTCGCAAATGCCAAATCAAAAGCCCCTGAGCGATGATTTACTGTGGATGTGAGACAGTGGCGGGAGTCGGGGTGGACTGCTGCTGCTACTGCTGCTGCACAGGGCCGCACAACAATAGTGATCGCGGCGACGCATGTATACCTATGTTTAAACAAACAGCAGACAATAACAGCCACCCCTTGTATTATTAACCCAGGGTATTAATAGCAGGGCTGACGTGTTTAGCCACAAACCCGTTTATTTATTAAGCTGTTGTGAAACGCGACCCCCTTATACCGCGGGAATATTACATCAAAGACGCCTCTTCCTCGCGCTCGCAAAAAGCGTTCACTTGAGCAAGAGTGGATTATCGTGGAACGCGGCAAGAGAGCGGCGCTCTGCAGGGAGAGCGCTCCGATGTGCGCCGGCCGCTGAGCGAGCGGCCTGCCGCTAACAAACGCATCAACCCCACGATAATGCGATGCCTCGACGCGGGTTACGTTCCCCGTTATCAATTTCACGGAATTATTTCAATCGATCCCATCAATAGCTATTCCAAGGACAGCTGCGATTCACGGCGGAAATCACTTCGCATCGCTCCAGAGGCACGTGCACCCGCAGCTGCCGTGTCACCGGCCCACCAGCGCTCCCGTGGTCATCCCCATCGGCCTCGCTAGACCCACTGCTGAGTTGAATGGCTCCCCGCGTCGTTGCGGAAGCGACCCACCTCGCTCCCCACCTGACACGACGCCAGCTTCTCTCGCCCCTCTGTAGCTCTCGGGGCGGCCTCTCCGTCGCCTTCTCAATTGGCGAGCGTCGTCGCCCGACCTCCCGCCGCACATGCTCGTTTGCTTCTCCTAAGGATTTTTCATCTCTCGCATTGATTTTTTTTAATGCCGTCAATTTTGGTTCCTTCAAATGGTTCAAAGTGTTCACAACTCCCACGCACGTCTGCACTGTTTTACTGATTTTCACAATTGCTTGTTTTGCTTAAGAGTGATAATAACAAAATTAAAAAAGTCATCAAAATGAGGCTCAAAAGAGAAAACAAATGCAACGTGGCAAGATAACCACCGAGCGGCTATGGGGGCATGCCTTCACTGCGAGCCAAGCGGCGTCACAAGCTTAGAAAATCATTACGTTCCGTAAGTGCTCAACATCTCCGGCATTTTCAGATGACTCTGGAAAAATGTTAAGTACTATCTCTGCTCTGACGTTGTCAAACCTCTCTTCACTCTCCACTTGCCTCCAGTTTCTGTTTTTTTTAAGTGCAGACCCAAAATGCCTCGCAGGCCGTGTCAACATCGTGAATCCACGTCAGGGACACGGAATTATTATCCAAACGTCTGCGCACCGACAGTTCACAACTCAACACGCCGGAGACGCGCCACTGATTGACCACTGACCGACATTCAGACGAAGTACATCTTGAGCACGTCAAGGAATTCCGAGCGCAACGAATCACGCGACCATCTCGCAATCGGGAAAATCCAGAATTCATACCACAGCCGTGGTTTGACTCACTCAGTCTATTATAAATACAATCATCTCTGGGTGGTCGCTGAAAAACAGAACACCGCTTCGAATCGACCGGCCCTCGCCACAGCAATGTGGAATTGCCGCTCTTGAGCCGAGGGCTCTCTCAACAGAGCGGACAGCAGGCGCAGTGGAGGTCACGCGGGGCGCTCACGGCTGCCTCATTACTGGGGTCAGGCGGGAGCAGCCATGGTGCTGCCCCTCCCCCCCGTGGTGACGTCACGGGGATGTCACCAGAGGGGCGGCCTCGAGGTTTCCAGCCGCGTTCAGGGCACGTTCAGAGCACGTTCAGGGCACGTTCGTGACGTCCCGGCAACGCGGAGGCGCCAGGGGATCGGGATTCTGATGGAGACGCGTAGTTGCCACGTGGTGCGTGACGGGAGGTGCCTTTGGATTTACATTATTTAGATTGATGTTGCTGATATTCGATGCTACGTGATAAGCCACTTTGTTGAGCTATCATTTGTGGCCACGTCGCTTCTGACAAAATACGTTCATAGCTCAGTGGGCTTTACCTAGCAATCAAAAAAGCGTTTCGTTGTATTTGTATATTTTTAAGTGATTTGTTTCCCTTTCCTATATTTTCCACCCCTATATTGTTTTAGTATTGTTTGTTGTCGTAACGTTGTGAAAGAGAGCTTTATAGCGCATCGGATTCCTCCAGTGTCAATGCTAATTCTGATTCTGACATTTCTGCAGTTTGAGTCAAACCTGGGGCACGAGGCGAGCGCTCCTCCTCCGCGGGTGTTTTCCACCACTGCGCCTGCTCACTCCAAGAGGAGCACGCGGTCGTGCGCTGTGCTCGATATTTATTTATTTATTATTCCACTTCTTCACCCGGGAGTCTCATTCGTCTTTTCCAGGAAGGGTCCTGCCAAGTTTTCGCAATCGGACAGCAATGATTGCCATTTTTTTTTATATTCAAGTTGAGCAATTTACGGGTGGTTATTTTTCTTCACGATTGTCTACTCTTGCGAATGGCATCACGGGGTCTTCAACGTCCACTGTGAAGCAGACGGCGCGTACAAGTATTTTCCACTTAATACCACACCGCAGTATTAACTAGGGCAGCCGCTGGAATCAGACCACGAACTGCTGCAACAAGCGGGGAACGCGCTTACCCGCAAAGCCACCACCACACCACCTCACCACCCGCGCACCTTGCGATCGACCCACGTTCGATTCCGGGTCACGGCTAACATCAGTGGCGAGTTGATACCGTGTATACAGTCCAGTCGCGACTCGGCTGGCGAGGGGCACGAAACGTCGACACTCGCTGCTGGCCTTTAAAAAAAATTGGTGCTCGCTAATCGCACCCTCCCCCAGCCAGCAGTCTGGGTTAGCCGTGATTCACCACCACAGGGAGAGAGATGGAGAGAGAGATGGAGAGAGTGATGGTGAGAGAGATGGTGAGAGAGATGGAGAGAGTGATGGTGAGAGTGGTGGAGAGAGTGGTGGTGAGAGAGAGATGGTGAGAGAGATGGAGAGAGAGATGGAGAGAGTGATGGTGAGAGTGGTGGAGAGAGTGGTGGTGAGAGAGAGATGGTGAGAGAGATGGAGAGAGAGATGGTGAGAGTGGTGGAGAGAGTGGTGGTGAGAGAGAGATGGTGAGAGAGATGGAGAGATAGTGAGAGAGAGATGGAGAGAGTGGTGGAGAGAGTGGTGGTGAGAGAGTGGTGGAGAGAGAGATGGAGAGATAGTGAGAGAGAGATGGAGAGAGAGATGGAGAGATAATGAGAGAGAGATGGTGAGAGAGATGGAGAGAGAGATGGAGAGAGTGGTGGTGAGAGAGATGGAGAGAGAGATGGAGAGATGGTGAGAGAGATGGAGAGAGAGATGGAGAGAGTGGTGGTGAGAGAGATGGAGAGAGAGAAGGGAGGGCAGGACGCGCGCCAGCTGCTGCAGCAGCCGCGTGTTTAACCAGCGCGGCGATCATCATGACGCCGCAGTCCCCGGGACGTGCAGCAAGCTGCGCCACCCTGGTGGCTTCATCGCTGCCGCTGTTGCTATTGTTGTTGCTGCTGTTGTTGCTGTTGTCTTGTTTACCACGAGGCGTGCCACTTTGCGGGACGGTGCTGCCGAGATTCTGACGGCCCCTGCCTTTGTTTGTCCTACTTGGTGGGGAGGGGTGGGGTGGAGGGGGTGGGGGGTAAGGAGGGGGCGCGGGGTGGGGGGGTAAGGAGGGGGGGGTGAAGGGGAGGGGTCGGGTGGAGGGGGTAAGGAGGTGAGGTGGGGTGGAGGGGGTAAGGAGGGGGCGCGGGGTGGGGGGGGTAAGGAGGGGGGGGTGAAGGGGAGGGGTCGGGTGGAGGGGGTAAGGAGGTGAGGTGGGGTGGAGGAGGTGAGGAGGGGGGTAGGGGGGAGTAAGGAGGAGGGGGGTGGAGGGGAGGGGGCGCGCGCGACCCGACTAGGGGGCGCCAAACTCACGTCACTCGTCTCCCCCGCGCCTTCCCCTCCACTCTCCATCATCTCCCTTCATCGCCTCATCCACCTCATCTCACCAGCTTCGTCGTCACCAACATCTCACTCCATAGCCCTCTTCGCCATCCAGTCTCTCACCTGGCCCCTTTCCTCCGACATCTGCCCTTCTCCCCCCGTCTCTCCCCCCGTCTCCCCTCCGCTCCCCCATCTCTCTCGCCTCCCTCCCGTGTCCGCCTGCCCCCCTGTCTCTGCTCGTCTCTCGCAGCGAGCGAGGCCCCGGGTCCCGTCCCTCGGTCATCTCGTCGCCCCCACGGCGACAACCGACGGAGATTAAACGAATGACGATGCCTACGGAGCGAATGGACACCCCATTCATTCACACGGATTCATTCACCGACTCATCTCGTTCGCTCGTTTATTAATTTGCTCATTTGCCTACTCTCTCGTCCACTGTCATTCACTAAATGGCTCACTTCCCAATTCACTCAAACGATGAAGCCCGCAGAGCGCTTGGACACTCGTGCAATCATTCGTTCACTGATTCATGCACTTACTCGCTCAGTCACTCATTCGCCAACTCGTTCGTTTACTCATTCACTAATCTATTCCCTTAAACGAACGACGCTTACAGCACCCATTATCCCGCCTAGTCTCGCAATCGCTCTGTCATCTACTCACTCGGTCCCTTGACCACGAATCGCTCTCCACTCGTTTATTCACCAATTCATTCACTGGGACGCATTTACACTGTACCGCAAGGCATCGTAGCGACATCATAAATAAACGATTGCCATATTTTTTTAGCAGGTCACTCATCATCGCGAGGTCAGGGTCTCTCCACTGCTGGACTAAGTTCTTCCCGATGCCCTAGCCCCTGCCTCGTGGTCCTGCGATGCCACAATCCGTGTCGCTGCTGCTCGTGACCCGACATCGCTCCGTCTCGCCGTTGGTTATCCGACGCAGTGTGGTCTCTTCCTAGCCTCCAATGCCAGAATAAGTCTCGTCCACCAGCTATTATACTTTCCGGCCAAACTGTGACCTACCCGAGCACAGTTACTTGAATCAACCAACCACTATACACACACATATTTTACATATGCCAGTCCGTATAAATCCTTTAAGCGACATCGCTTTAAAACTTTAAATTGTTTCTCTCGTTGGTTGAACGCTGCTCAGTGTTTCAGCTGAAAGATCTTCAGGAAGGGAATTGGACACTGATGGAAGATAGAGAGGGACACGGATGCGCGTAGCCCTCAGGTCATCGGCGAGAGGCCATGCCCAGCCGGAGAGTGCCCAGGGAAGAAGCCCTGTGCCTTGTCAGAGGCGACGAGACCACGGCCTATGGATCGTGAAAGCTCTGCCCCAGCGAGGTCCATAAACATTAACAATGGCACTAACGCGAACAGAGGCCGACTTCGGGGTGTACGAGGTTCGAATGGCGGTGACCAAAATGGGTTTGGCATTAGACGCTCGACAAAATGTGGGTCTGATTTATCCTAACCCACAACACTCCCTGCGCTAACCCTAAATCCAACCCCATTATGGGCGCTTTCCAAGTCTTCCCAGAGGGAAGTGGGAGGAATTATCCACGACTCCACTCACACCAGCAAACAACGACATTTATCCTAGTCCTTGAAAACAGCATGAAATAAGAAATACATTAAGTACGTGAAAGTCGCCTCTGCTGCACCCACCCACGCGCCTACACCATACCGCACGGACCACCCATAATGCGGGGAAGTATGGTCACGTAATCTCGTCTTGATCAACACGCACCGCCTGCCCAGCGTGGGGAAGTATGGACAGACAGCCCCCAGCAGTGGATTAACATTACAGGCGGCAAAGCATTAATGACCATTGTAGAACAGCCTCTGGGGCATGCACCGGTCTTTACTCAACATTTTAAAGTCTCTTCTTTAATTCCGTCCTATGGAGTCCCCCGAACGCGTCTCGCTCTAATCGTGCACACACGAGCGCACGTCGCTCGCGAGAGAAAGTCACGGGGAAATCCAGCGGTGGTTCGTGTGACGATCATCCCCGCCACCTCGATTCATTCCTCAGCCAGGGTTGACCCAAAGCAGAGGACGCGGCGCGGTGAAAGAGCGCCAGTAACTCATTCACTTGCTCATTTAGGGCGCGCGTCACTGATAAGGCGCCAGGGTAACTCGTTCCCCAACTCATTCGTTAGCATCGTTGGCTACCCCTAGTACAAAACAAGTGCAACATACGTAGATACAACTCATGCACTGCGATACAGCCCCAGAACGGAGTGATTGATTCCCTGTGTAACTCATTCCACGACTCATTCCCTATGTAACTCGTTCACCGACTGCTATATCATAGCGCCAGACGGAGTGCACCATTCACTGGCTGTGCTGTAGGAGCGGCAGCGATTCGTTGGGGGTGCAATCTGTGGCGGCTCGCAGCCACAGTCGTGACGAGTGGGGGGGGGCAGAGCCACGCGGGATGGGCTCCCCCCCCAAACAACTCTCCCCCTAATTCCACATTCCCTTGCTGGGGGCTGCACTCTCCTTAGAACGGCCGCTGTTGACTTCCCCACAAAGTGGTCGCTATTTTAATCGCCCCCCTCCCGCCCCACTCCTCCTCGCTCGGCGTGCAGTCCCCGAAGTTTGAAGAGGCGCTGCTGCTGCTGCTGCTGCGATTAGTGCGCTCGACACGGCGCGAGGCGTGGGCGCCATGGTAAGTAAGGCTGGCAAGTGTTTACCCAGCAGAGCACGACTCGGATGTTACATCTCACTCAGGAAGGTGAGGTCCCGTCAAGGAGTGGCTGGGCGTGTGGGGGGGGGGCAGTGGCTGCACTGTATCGCTCCTGCGAGGGGATCATTAATACTCGAAGCTCAGCGAAGATCGCAGATCAAATAGGCAGAGACTCGATAGAGCGAGTCGACCAAATCGACGGGTCGCATCAATTGCTGCGCTGTTGTCGTACACTGCTCCGGTATCCATCCAGCCAGCCGCTAAGTCCGCGGGACCCATCGTCAGTGTCCCGTGCACGGCTAATAGCAACATCGCCATCTGCATCAGGATCGCATTATGTGTGGCGGCAGTGTGATAGCAATTGGTTTCACCTGTGATGAGACGCAGAACCGGCGAGTTCATATTACAGGATTATTCAATGGAGCAGCGAGTTTGCACGATTAATCAGCGCCGAACGCGCTCGAGGGATGAGCCAGAGCGAGGTGGTTTCCCGTCGTGTATCCACGCGAAGTCCCCTTGAGAGTCGCTGCTGCGAGTGAGGTCGTCATTCCGGAGTTATAGGCAAACTCGGTTCTTGCAGTCACTAGTTTGGCAAATGTGGCATTTAACCGGCATGTAAAATCCTAAATTTGCGTGCGATGATGACGATAGCTCCAGTGGCGGCGGCTTGGGGAGTCTTTCATTCAGCAGTGGATCGACCATGGCTGCTGCTGCTGATGACGATTAATAATTCCCATGCCTCGTTTCGGACTCTTGTTTTTTTCGTGGACGAGGATACGTTGAGTCGGCTTTTCACGGAGAAACACTTCAATACGCAAGGATAACATCCAGCGGTCCGCACAGATAGGTACACGACCCCCACTTCTGTGCTTGTAACCACGAACCCTCGCCTCCAATGCGATGGATCGCAGGCGCGCCACCACGACCGGCTCAATGGAGACGTCAATTGGGATGAGGGAGTCGGGGGTCGTGGGCTCTTCTTTAACGTCGATTCAAGAAGGTACGCGGCTTTGGTCATTGCCGGCCGCCTGTCTGATCGCGGCAACCGAGATCGCGGGTTGCCCGTCGCCCCTCCTGGCGGCCCCGATTGTGCGCTCACCGGCGCTGCGCGTTCGAAGTTCCTTCCTTGAGCCTTCGCGAGGTGACGACGACGAACATGATGATGATGATGAAGCTGCTGATGTTGGCGGGGCCCCGTTCACGCGTCCCGCCCGGGCCTCCGGGGCAGCGCGGGTTACGCGACCCCCGTGTGGCCCAGGAGACATCGCAGCAAAGACAAAGATCCCCCCGCCAGTACAGCCCCTTGGGGCAAGTGCTGTTGGCGAGTAGCCCCTACGAAGGCCGGCACGG
Organism: Lampetra fluviatilis; assembly: GCF_964198595.1. NCBI lineage: Eukaryota > Metazoa > Chordata > Hyperoartia > Petromyzontiformes > Petromyzontidae > Lampetra > Lampetra fluviatilis. The sequence goes on from NC_136287.1 coordinate 14,520,174, forward strand.
CACGCGAGGGGGGGTGGGTGGCCAACGCCGATATTATTACACCGCACCGGGGGCTCGTTACGGCTGAGTCAACCTAGGCGAAGGCCCAGTACCGGTTACGAAAATTCGCCACTGTTAAAGGTGGGTAGTGAGCCGTAATCGAACTTGCGACACCGGGTGGCGGAGTGGTTAGTGCGCTAACCACAACGCCACCGTTCCCCACAGTGAGCGCACATCTCTCTCACACACACGTGTGTCTGTATCTCACACACGTGTGTGTGTGATACACAACACTCGCGCCCAGCACGCACAGCACGGACCTCCTCGCGGGCATTATCAACACGCGCGCAGACCCCTCGCACACAAATGAGATACATCGCCGGATGACCTCTGCAGAGAGCCGCCAAGTCAAGAGACCGCGGAGCCCAGAAGTCTCTTTGGTGCTGGACACCGACGCACACTCCTCGAGCCTCGAGACGCCACCGAGCCCAGGCGCTGTTCGCGAGCACTGGCCACGAGAGCGCGGGGCTCACGATGGGGCCGCCACTCAGAGCCACGGACACGCGCATCAACTGCCCCGTAACTTTGCGCATCAACAACACGCACGCACGCACGGGCTGCCCTGTCCATCGCGTGCGGCTCCCCCACGCTGGGCCCCATCCCGGGGCTCTGGTGGCCACGCGTCTGCACCGGCCGCGTCCCCCCGACTTCTGCCCCGCACGGGGCTCGATCTCCAGCCGCGCGTGGCGAGCCCGCGACTCGGCAGGACGCCTCAAGTCCCGTTACCGTGCGTGACAACGACAACAACATCAGCAACACGAGCAAGAAGACCTCATGGCTGAGCGCGGAGATTCAGCCGGCCGGGAGGCAGAGATGGGGGGGAGAGAGAGAGGAGGGACGAGAGATCCATCGCCTACCGGGGCGCAGGGAACACGAAGCCGCGCCTCCCTCACCTGCGCCTCCCTCACCCGCGCCTCCCTCACCTGCGCCGCAGACGAACACCGCCAGGAGCCGAAGAGCCCCGCACCAAAGTTGGTGTTTGTAATTCCCTCTCGCCATGAGTGCGCTCGGGACGCAGCGCCGCGGAGTCGTCGCTCGCGACGCGAGGGTCGCATCCCGTTTGGGGAGTGGGGAGCCGAGGCGAGTCCGCACGCTCGGGGTGGGGGGGCGGGGGAGGAGGTGAAGGGAGGAACGCCTCCTCGGCCGGACAAGGGGGCTGCCGGACACACGCGCACAGCTCACACCCAGGACAGCCCCCACCAACCCTGTCACACACACACACACAGCCCCCACCAACCCTGTCACACACACACACAGCTCCCACCAACCCTGTCACACACGCAGCTCCCACCAACCCTGTCACACACACACAGCTCCCACCAACCCTGTCACACACACACACAGCTCCCACCAACCCTGTCACACACACAGCTCCCACCAACCCTGTCACACACACACACAGCCCCCACCAACCCTGTCACACACACACAGCCCCCACCAACCCTGTCACGCACACACAGCTCCCACAAACCCTGTCACACGCACACAGCTCCCACCAACCCTGTCACACACACACACAGCTCCCACCAACCCTGTCACACACACACACAGCTCCCACCAACCCTGTCACACACACCCACACAGCTCCCACCAACCCTGTCACACACGCACGTGCGCGCTCGTACGTTCAGCACACCTCCAGCCAGCACGCACAGCGTACACTCACACATCGCGCCCTACCACTCGGCACATACACCATCTTAACACACACACACACAGCCGGCGCTCACACGCACAAACACGCCCTCCTACGCAGCACACAACATCCACACGGCACACACGCGCACCCCAACAACACCGGCACGCACGCGAACACTGCCCGCACCCGCGAACCGCACACTCCACGACAAGGAGCCATAGAAAAAACACCTCCTCGACCCGCGCGCACACACACACACAGGGTGGTAACACTCATCCCGCGCATCACACAGACACACCTCCCACCAACTCAATCACGGAGCCAGCACGCCCCTCCCCCACCATCTTCATCATCTCCTCCACCCTTCCGCGCACACCGCCCACTCGCGCGCGCTGCGCTGACCCCTGCACACCACAACACGCGCCTGCTCACCATCTCACAACAACCCCCTCCCCCACCTACAGGCAGGCGCCAACACACACACCCGGGGCTCCACTCACCCCTCCACACACACCCGAAACTCCCTCCTCCCTCCGCACACACACACACGCACACACACGCGGGGTCATCCCCTCGGCCCTCCCCACTGCCCCCTCCTCCTCCCCCTCCTCCTCCCGGCCGAGCCCCGCTCCTCCACCCCCGCGTCCCAGGGGACCCCCCCGGACTGCCCGGTGCCTGCGTGAGACACGGCCGTGTGTGTGGCCATGTGCGCTCAACCCTGATACACGCATCTCGCACACGCGCCGTATACAACACATGCCACACGAAGACAAAGATCCCCCGCGTAGCCTCAACAGGCTGTTGGGGCAAGTGCTGTTAGCGAGCATCTATGAAGGCCGGCGCGACACACGAGGGGGTGGGTGGCCAATACCAGGCCCGGCCGCCTTTGTCTCCCTAGTATCGTGTACTCGTTTGGGGCCGAGTCGACCCAGAGGAGGCCCAGAACTAGTTCAGATATTCGCCACTGTTGTTGGTCGTGAGCGGTAATCGAACTCGGGTGGCCGGGTTCGGAGCGCAGCGCGCTAACCACTACACCACGTCACTCGCCGCACACCACACACACCACGCTTCACCACACACACACACACCACGTTTCACCACACACACACACACCACGCTTCACCACACACACACACACACCACGTTTCACCACACACACACACACACCACGTTTCATCATACGCACACACATCACACACACCACGCTTCAATATACACACACCACGCTTCATCACACACACACCACGCACATCACACACACCACGCACCACACACACCACGCTTCATCACACACGCACCACACACACCACGCCTCATCATACACACATCACACACACCACGCCTCATCATACACACATCACACACACCACGCACCACACACACCACGCTTCATCACACACGCACCACACACACCACGCCTCATCATACACACATCACACACACCACGCCTCATCATACACACATCACACACACCACGCACCACACACACCACGCTTCATCACACACGCACCACACACACCACGCTTCATCATACACTCACCACACACACCACACACCACGCCTCATCATACACACACCACACACCCTATACACAGCTCGCATGATACACATACGCACCATAAACGTCACGCGTGTATGATTTATGGACAACAAACACAATTTAGCATAACACATCTCACATACACATACCAAATACACCACAGACGACACACACACAGCACACACCATACATACACCTAATACACACACACATACACTGTATACTATATACATTCTATAACATTCATACATTATGCACGTGTACTATACACCATACACACACACAACGTGCACAAATGCAATGTATCATAGAGCAAACTACACACGGCAAACACGCATTATACGCCATATACATCACACACCATGAACACACACAATATAAACCAGAGGCTTCACATGGACACACAACACACACATCAGCATACAACACGCATACAATGTACACACCACGCACACGTAACATTACACGCAAATTCATCATTGTACACCGTACACATCGCAATATACACACACAATAACACACACACACACGTGCACCGTAAACCACACGTATACACAACACGCATGTCACACGAACACCACGTGTCGCAGTACATACGGTATAAGCAATATAAACACACGCACATAACATACCACGTAAACAACACGCACGCATGATGCAGCATACACACCATCACGTTTACACCGCACGAGACGCACGGATCACACAACATGTAACATGTGACACGTGACGCACGGCACATCGAGGCATGTGGAGAGATGAATCTCATCCCAACATTAAAAAAAAACTTGCACGGCTCAGCGGCGGTGCCGTTTGTTGTGGTTTTTGTTGTTTCATTGCGGCGAGTTGGAGCGGCGCCTCCTGCGGCTGCAGGGGCGAAGTTGTTTAGAGCCGCACCATAAACAAGCGGCGTCTGCGCATCTCCCATCTGTCTGTGGACATGAAATAACAAGGGGATTTGTCGCACATCCCCAGGGCCGTACGGCCTGCCGGCAGTGCATCGTTTCAGCAGCAATGGCTCAATTCAAGCAAACTCTGGAGCGGTTTCGACATTCAGTTCATCATCAATGTCTCAACGACGGTGCATGCGACTCAATTGCGAGAAGCGTAAAAATATATCTTCTAACTCACGTGTTGTATCCCGAGCCTAATAATCGATGTTAATCGGTGTGTCGTTCCCTCCAATAATCGACATCCCGACATGCATTGATGGACACCACACACACAAACACAGAGAAGGCAAAGATCCCCCACGTAGCCCGACAGCGGTGGTTGTTGTTGTTGTTGGGCTCAGTGCCGGTTGTTGTTGTTGTTGGGCTCAGTGCCATCACCGACGGCTGCCTGCGAGCGAGGAATCAAACTCCGGGCCGCCGGGATCGTAGCGCGCAGTACAGCGCGCTAACCACTGCGCCACCGCTCCCCGTTGGGTAGCAGCACACCGCGACTCACGAGTCCCCAAACACCTCCACCAGACCCCCCCCCCCCCCCCGCTAGCCGCACGTGGAGCGTCGTGGCCTCGTCGACAACAAGGGGCAGCGAATGGGACGCGTGGCGGTGGCGGTAGTGGTGTCGGTGTGTGACAGATGGAGGAAGCCGCCTGCCCCCAGCAGCCGCGTGATCGCAGCAGCGAGGGCAGTCGCGGCTTGCGCTGGGCGCGGTGACGCCGTGGAAGGGGCCAGCGCCGAGGCTGCCGAGGCTACAGTTTCTCTCCAGCGGGGCAGCGTGGTCGGAGGAATTGGCGGGGGGGGGGGGGTCACCACTGCCCCCCCTCCGACCCCCTTGCGCACTCCTCGAGCAGCCGCTCCGCTGGTGGCGGCGGTGCCTGCGAGCGCCCTGGCGCGGAGCTCTCCGAGTGAACTCCGCAGCGCATTTGTGACGCCGCGGTGATTGAAGCCCCCCCCCCCGCGAGGACGACCTCTGGCCGTGTGAGGAAGCGGCTCTGTCGCTCGTCAAGTGGCCAAAGTCGTCGCCGCTGCGACCATCGGCAGGGCTCGCGGTCACACGACCAGTGGCCCGTGTGACGACCCGCTGCTTCGTCTTTGCCGGGGTCTGCGAGATGCCCTTTCTGGGGGTGCGAGACATGGGCTGTTTGTTGCTTTAGAAGGTAAATAATGGGAACACAAATTAAGCACGGGCACGTCAGGACAACTACTTTGTTTCGTCAAACATATGCGTTCGTTACCATTATACGTTTTTTTTTACGATTGAGAACCAAACGGGTTTGCAAGGCTGCAGTAAAGGTCAACCCCCACTGGCTCCACCAGAAGCGGCTCCACCTGAGAACGAGCGGAATATCCGCAGCGCCTGCACATCAGACCTACCGAAATACACGACACGTGGAACTGTGCCCATCAGCCAATGGGGACTAAGAAGTGAAGTGACGTGCCGATGAGCCCCACTGTGGGTGAAACACGAGTGCAGGCCGTGATGCAGAGTGGCTGATCGGTTGTTGTGGAAGGCCTGACAGCTGAGTTTGTGAGCAAATAAACTTTCATTTTGTACTTTTACACAACGCTGTGGATTTCGTGGAAAAAGCATATGCCATGATTGCTTTAAAAGAACATGTCCCTGCAGTAGATGTCAGAGACGTAACAGCCTTTGAGTGGTTTTGACTTGACCGAGTTATCAGCAGGGAACCATCTATGGTTACAGCAGAGCTAATTTACCAATGAGGCATAAAATAGTTATTGCGTTTGATATCCATCGAGCCCCACTGTTAAGGAACACAGTTTAATCAGGGCTTGACCTTTTGATGATACTGAAGAATGTTGAACCTGACTAAAGGGTATAAGAATTTAAACACACATCACTGGGAAACACAACTCTGGAAGGCCATAATGTTATTTCCTCTCAGTGGTTTAATAACGCTCCTTGCCATTTTTTTATTAGGTTCGGAACTTGTCAAAGTAACACAAATATTGTTTGTTACAACTCAATGTTGGCCTTGCATGATTTGGACACCTTTATACAGCATCTACATTTTACGCATCCAGACTGGCTTGCCTCTAATCCATCCCGGGTTCGTCCAGGATGGATTGACACCGCCACTCCGCGTGTACGCGTACAACACTGCGCGTCTGTTCATCTGCCCTGCAGTCTTTCATCAAATTACATTAAAAGCCAATCTTGTTTCATAAGTTATACAGGAGTATGGATATAATATCAGAGGAAATTAACATCCAGCCTTGAACATAAATTGGATGGAAAGATAATATCTGCGAGGAATGTGTTGGATTTGTGGCATTAACGTTTAATTATATTTCCTGCCCAGGGGCAGGTCAAAACGAAGCAGTATTTGATCTGCGTGGGTTGGGGGTTGTTTCGGCAGCGGTGGTGGTGGCGGCGACTGCCCACCCCTCTTGGAGGAATGGTATTGTCCTGCAGTCATATACCCCACAGACACGTAATGCTGACCGTCCAGATTACTCAGTGGTAGAGTGGAGCTTGCAATCAGAAGGTTGAGAATGTAAAATCCCGGTTCGGCATTGATCAGCTCATCATCCCAACGTGGTCGATAAAAAGGCTACCACTTCGTGGGGAAGTCAAGTGGATGTCCTAGACACACAGGAGATGAGCAGCAAGGCCTCAATGCGCATTCGAGCAGGAAACCGCTTTGACTCAATGTTGCTCACCAGTGCCGCTCTGGAGAGACCGGTATATCTATACTGTATATATATGACATGGTTTTTATGACATGACCTGCATGTGTATTGCATTCATTACGGACTGTACCATCACAAATCGAGGTTACTCGAATTGCCGCCCTCGAATTCCCTACACCCTTAACAGCCATATCTATCCATCCAATCAATAGGTCAATCAGATCAGGGGCATGGCCATGATTTTGGAAGAGAGGGCCCACCCATCGGGACGAGTCCAGGGTGTATTTAGTCTGTACAGTGACATAAAGCCTCTTATCAAACCCTGTGTACATACCAACAATCGTTCTTTGTCGATCCGCTAGATGGATGAAAGCCCCCCCCCCCCCCCCGTGTTGGTCATGTTGGGGGTTTTTCACCAAACCTCATCGTGCTTCTCAGTTCGGGCTTGTCAATGAGGGTTATCAGGACCAGTTCGGACGTAACTTGCCGCTCATGTTCGCCATGGTTGAGAATTGAGCGCGATCCTGTTAGTTCCAAGCGCAATGAGGTCAACAATGCATCCCTACTCCACCAAGGGCCTCGAGCAATGTACATCAATCCCGCAACAACCACTCAAGAAACAGATCTGTGGATGCTGGTCCACTACTCATTATTCCAAAAGCCAGACTTTATTGTGTGGGAGACGGAGCTGTTTGCAGCCAGGCTCCGCGATTATGGAATTCCCTTCCTCCGCGGTCTATTTTGGAATCGGAGTCTGTTACACTTATTTAATTCACCTGTTTTTACAACAGGCTTTCTCCATAGCTGAACAAGCTTCATGTAGAGTGTTTTGAGGCTTTGTGCGATTTGCGCTGTAAAAACCCGAGTTCATCATCATTATTATATTACTACATGGTGTGACATAACCACTGGCTAAAAACAACACAATCGCAGTACAATTACCACGGAAAATCTCACCGAGTCTCAAAAATGATTTTCAAGAGGGTCCGTCATTGGGATGCTTGGCCCATTCCTAAAATCAGTGTTGTGTGCGTGGGAGTAAAAGTGTCGTGCCTGGAGAAACCTCACACGCACGTGCGGGGAACGTCCCTCTGGCAAGACCGCTTCCTCCGTCACACGCGACAACTCGCCGCGAGATTTCACTTCCCAAACGAGCGTGTGCTCATCTCCCGCTTGCAGCCCCGAGCCCGTGGGGAAACTATCACGTGGCTATGCTGGGGTCGAGTGCCTCGAAGATTCAACCACTTGACTTCCCCACAAAGTGGTACTCACTGTATCGACCCTGAAGAGATGATGGGTTGAATCAACCCCCGGCCCCGTGCCCGTGGTGAAAGTTCCTATGGCGGGGGCGTGTGTCTCCAAGGTTCAACCACTTGACTTCCCCACAAAGTGGTACGCACTTTATCGACCCTGGAGGGGTGATTGGGTTGAGTCAACCCCCAAACCAGGATTTGAACTCGCAGACCTTCCGGCTGCGAGCCACCCGACTGGATACAACCGGCAACGTCATCGCGATGTCCGGTGCCCGGGGCGTTCTGGAATGTATTTCGCTGCCGATGCGAGTTGTTATCATACTTCGCTCTACTCTGGGCACAATCATACGTCACCCAAGCAGCTCTTCAGCGGCAGTTCACTCCATCGGAGCAGGCCATATTGCGACTCGTAATTTAATCTGTAAAACCCGTCGTGATTACATCATACAAGAAATAAATCAATTATTCATTGTTAGTAATGATCTATTATTAACTATAAATTGCGCTCCGAAAATTATGAGATAATGTGACCACCACGCCAACGTTAACTGCCGAAAACTCGCAAAGAACCAATTTAGTGGGCAAAATATATTTATTTTGAACTTGAATTATTGTTCTTTGGATTTAAAGCTTTCGTGACTGCAGGGATTCATCTTCTTGGTTCTTTCGGTAAAGTCACGTATAACGGAAACAATAAAATAAAATGAAAATAAAACATAATAAAATACAATTCTCACGACGTTTCGGCCACAACGCAAACAGGGCTGTCGGAAAGACAGCGTCCGACGCTGTCTTTCCAACAGCCCTGTTCTTCACCTGGCTGCGAGCCCTGTTCTTCACCTGAGGACGGCTGCTTGCGTTGTGGCCGAAACGTCGTGAGAATTTTATTTTATTATGTTTTATTTTTATTTATTTTGTATTTTATTATTTCCCTTCTACGTGACTTTACCGAAAGAACCAAGAAGATAGTTCTTTGGTTATACAATGTAAGTATTTTTGGCAGGAAATATATTTTTCCGGTCAGCCGTGACTGAAATGTGTCACAGCAACCCCCTGATTGCGACCCAAGTGCCTGACTGATAATCACATGGGCAAGAGCCCCAAATAGCCCGAGCACTCATTGGCAATGAACGCCATTTGACTCGTCATGCGCGTGCCCCATACATAGCGTCGGGTGTCCATGGGGAGATGGAGAGAGCGGCATCCAGACCACGGGGGTGAAGGTTACGGGCAAGGAAGTTCAGCAGAGAGAAATTACAGATAAACACATTGTTGATTGAAAAACATACATATGCACGTTGAATTTCTTTCGAACCGTACGTAGCCAACCGCGCTAATCTTAAGTACGGAGTACATTGGCAGAGACGTTTGTATCAGAAAGTGACCTCCACCCCCGTCTGCCCGCCTGGCCGTCTTCACCTCTCACCGTGCGCCTGTTACCTCCCCCACCACCTCTTCGACTGGTGGGGGCGGCCCTAGGTCCGCCCCCTCCTCAAGTCCTTCGACCCACCCGCGCTGCTCACCCTCGGCTATTGTGCGAATCGTATTTCCTTGCGGACCTGCCACACAAACTCGCCATCAGTGTCGTCGTGGAGAAGACGAGTCACGAAGTAGACAATAGGCCTCCTCCCCTCGGATTCCGTGCGTTGCCTCATCCCCGATACCTGGGTCCTGCTAAACTCTGGAAAGTCACCATCAGCCACCTCGCTCTCCCCACGTGATCACTGGACGCAGTCTTTAGCGCGTGCGGTCATTGTTACCACCGTCATTCCATTTTTGCTGGTGACGAGGCTGACGTTGGGTCAAGACCTTCCATCGGCAATGCAGACAGGGCCAGAATCGGCGTGCGTATGAGCGCGCACGCAAGACCGGTTCAGTCACCGCTCGCCACTGATGCTAGCCGTGGCATCGAGTCGAACTCGCCAGGCTTGGCGAACCTCGGCGTCACGGCTTCGCCCAAATAACAACGCTCGACCGAGACGGGATTGAAAGTGTCAGACGCCTCCTCCATGCGGCGACGCGGTGGCCGACACAGAACAGACGGACGTCGCGAAGCAACACGAGGACTCTCGTGGTGTTTTTAAGGAGACGAGGCACAAGAGAGAAAGGGGAGAGAGAGATGGGGGGGGCAGAGAAAAGCCAAAGCCATTTGTCTGAATTCCTTCGGGACAGGAACACGCTCAGGATCAAAGGGAAGTTGTGGTCAGTGTCGGGGCAGTCGAGTTATTTTATCACTCAGGTAAGCCGGCTATTAATAGCGCTTTCCTGATTTGCTCCGAGATAATCGCAGTTGCGGGGAATTTGCTGTCAAAGTATTCCACGTTTATTTGAGTAAAATATAATGTTCATTACTTTCTGTTAAACTTTCAGAGCGCTTCATTTTCAGACAGAATATATTGAGTTCCAATAAGAAAACAAACTCACACTGCGAGTTCACTCAACATTGCTGGGTGGTGCTCATCTCCATTAGCCACTCCGAGTCAATACTGGAGTGGAAATTCTACGTTCATATGGCATGGATAAGGATTTCCATGGAATAACCCGAAAGAAAGTGTGGGTGAAGTCTAACATTGGCTTGTCCAGTGGAGCTCTGCTCGGGATGTTTGGGAGAGTTTCGAGTTGAATTGTTTTTGTGTGTTTGAAGATGCACTCCCAGACGACCGGGTCAAACAAACGCAAAGAATACTCGGCAGTCTGCAGATGCCAGTCACCTACTTGCTGCACTGCCATCTACTGGCAGATCACTGGTCCTGCAACTTGAATGGTATTTGCACAATCCACAGACCCACCTCACGTCGTCCGATAACAGGTGTGGGCTGCCAAGCCTCCATTTATTTTGTTCAAAGGTTGTTACTTAATACTCTTTGAATGCAACACGCACAAGTGGCATACAGGTTTCCCTCGCTTTATGCGGTAGTAGTCGATGCGTTCCCAAAAAATGGCGCACAAAGCGAAACCGCACGAGGAAACGGCTGCCTGCCGAGTGGCGCACAGAGCACACACAGTACACACACAGTACACACACAGTGCACACACAGTAAACACACAGTGCACACACTGTTGGTTCCACATACCATCGCTTAGCCGCGTATGAGCGAATTCAAACCGCATACAACGAATTATGAGAAATAGGTATGCCGCATAAACTCGAAATCACACAAAGCGAACCCGCAAAAAGCGAGGGAAGCCGGTCCTATATTCACAAAAAACCAGGATCTTTGTTATTCTTAGGTTTTTTTCGGTAAAGTCACGTAGGTAAAAAAATAAAATTAATAAAAGTAAAATAAAATAAATTAAAAATCACGACGTTTCGGAGGCAAGTATCAAGTAAGCAAGCGTGCGGTGACGGTTCCACCTGAAGACGGAAGCTTGTGTTGCCTCCGAAACGTCGTGATTTTTAATTTATTTTACTTTGATTAATTTTAATTTTTTACCTACGTGACTTTACCGAAAAAAACCTAAGAATATGAATCCTTGCAGTCACGAAAGCTTCAAATCTAGGATCTTTGTTGACAGGCATAGCAGAATTTCCTTGCCAACCACAGCACGTGGCCTCTAATTCAACACTGTGGAGGGAGCTTGGGTTGGTGGGTCACGCAAACGTTGGGTTACTCCCTTCCCGCGGCCGCTCGAGGTGCCATACCCTGGACTTGCCGTGAGCCGGTGTGGGTCTCCCTCGCTCGTACAATTAACACGACTCGTCATTAACTGGCTGAAAACATCTTCGATTCAAAGCGCAATGTGGCGGTAGCAGGACCCTCCTGAAGAAGAGTCCTGCGACTCAGGGCGGCTTTCTTTGCTAGATAGATAAATACGTCTGTCATTATCCACTCAATTTAAAAAGTATTCACACCCAACCTGATCAGCACATCGCCTCCTCCACATTGTTTAAACACCTCCACGTTCGGGAAAATCAATCACCCCGCGTGCTCGCCGCCTCTCGCACCTGTCCCATTGTTCTCGGTCGAGGCGCGTTGACTCGCCACCACAAGCGGCTCAGGGATTGTTTTTGTTCGACACATTCCCGATAACCGTGCGCGTTCAAACCCTCATCAGGTATGAATTGAGGTACACCCCCTCCACTTGGGGGGGGGGGGAGAAAGAAATAAATTTAAATATATAAATACTTTATACAAACAATGCAATACATTAAGTCACGAATGGTATTTGTATTCAGGTGCCTACCCCTGAGTAAAATCATGTCACCAATAGGCCACGTGACTGCGAGGACTTGACGTCGCCGAGCCTCAGCTGCCATGCAGTCACGTGACAAACTCTCCCTTCTAACTCGCGCAGATTCGCGCATCGCCCCCGCGGAAATAGATATCGCACAACTACTTCTGAGAAGCTTATGGGGTACCCAAGGCGCTCTGCACGTTTGCGCATCCCTTGCACACAGAATAAATGTTCATCGCTTGACAGGAAACCCAATACTGTAATTAAAATTGTCAAAGATGGTGTTTTGGCCAAATTAAGTGGAAAAAAACGACTTAACTCACTACACTTGAGGAGGCCGTTTAATCCCGGGTGATGGTCCGTATTCAATCCCTGGATCTCAGCGGTTCCAGCTCAGGGGTCTAACGCCTGAGCCACCTGGCAACCTCCAGATTTTGTCCTCTTAGCACTGAAGATTTAGGTCCGAAGCTTAGAAAGGATTTCTCGTGCCATATGTCGCATGGGTTCCCGTGCGTGTGGCCGACATTCTAATACCATTGTCCGTCAGAGCCTTGGCGAAGGGGGAATGCATCTTTCCACTGCCTCTTGCTGCATCAGTGTTGAACAGCGAAACGTCTTCCGAAAATACGCAGAAGATTTCCGTCGTTGTGCGGAATGGCGTCAATGGTGCTTTGGTGGGAGGGTATTTGAGGTTATTGCACAGGAGACCACTTGTGTTAGGAGGAAATCCTGAGTCTCAAGACTAATTTTCCTGAGGGATCTTGGCAAATGTCCGCAGGGAGAGGGAAGTGTTGCAACCTGTATTCCCATTTGAGTAATTCACAGGTGACGATTCAGCATTGGGATGTTTGGCCGGTAGCAGTGACGTTGCACGGCTTTGTTTAGCTGATGCCAGAGAAGCCTGAGGAGAACACACAAACTACACACACAAACTACACACACAAACTACACACACAAACTACACACACAAGCTACACACACAAGCTACACACACAATCTACACACACAAGCTACACACACAAGCTACACACACAAGCTACACACACAAACTGCACACACACTTCTCCCCCTTCTTGCGGTGAGGCACCAGCGTTGTCCACCACTGCGCCACTCTGCCTCCCTAGCAATCGGTTGGGCTACCCCACGCTCCACTCATTATATGTCGTCGTTGTCGTTGTAACAACAACACTCTGAGGTTGGCCTAAGCAAGGGAAACCATTGCCCCCCACCCGAGGTGCCATTAAAATTGTCTTACCAGCTAAGGTCCACTGAGCTATGCAGCTCTTTATCAGAAGTGATCTGGCCACAAATGATAGCTCAACGAAGCGGCTTGTCATCACGTGCAAATGTATTGCAGCCAAATTCTCTCAACGCACGATTCTAAACGTGGAGGGAAACCCCGGAGTACCCGGAGAATAATCCACGCGACTACGGGGAGAGAGAGACACGCAAACTCCAAATATACAGCAGGCGTCAGGGTCGGGATCGAAGCCACGACCTCCTGTATATCGGGCGAGGTAGTTAACATCTGGTCACCGTGGCGCCCGGTGAAGCAAAGAGGTCGAGGATGACAAGCGAGAGAAGTCGTGCCTCGCTGGTGAGAGCGAGCGGCCGCGCGGGAAGACAGCCCCAACAAGCCCGGCTCGTGAGCTGATCCAGCTCCCCTCCCAGTGCCCGTGAGAACGCAACGCAGAGAGGGAGAAGGCGTGAGTGGGTACCCCGAGAACCACGCGCGGGCACATCGTGCGAATCCGGACAAAGGGAAGAGTGCCACCTGCTGAGTATTTCTGGTGCCACTGAATCACCTGCAGCAGCTGACTTCTCCAGCCACATCGAGCCCGGGCCGCTCGTCGGCTAGTGTACCTTGACATCACAGAATGTTGGTGAACACGTGGCACCGCGAGGAGGTGCTGTGATTCAGAACGGCCACACCGCGCCTCTGACCGATGTATGTTCGAGTATCCACGTGCTCGTTTTTGTAGCTCTCAGCGAACTTCCGAGCAGGAAACTCTCCACGTGTCTTTGTGCACTTTTGAGCTTTTCTTTCACCTTGTTCGTCAGTCTCCATGTTTCTGGTCCACAAGGAATAGCAAGAACACAGCGAATTGAATGTCTCTCTTCTCGAGACACAGTGGCATGTCGCTGCTCTCCCAAAGCATTCCAAGCTGCTCTCAGTCAACTCTTTTTCTTCATTTCGATTCCGGTCAGCCTTCACTAACTGCCCTAGGTACACTCACTCTGCTGTGTGTGCCACGTGTGTCCCTCCTACAGATCGCTAGTATGGCTTGGTGAACGCTTACATGACTTTGCTTTGCTCGTATTTGTCTTCAGTCCTAATTTGCCACTCTCTAGATTAAGTTATTCCAACGTTATGGCAATGTCGTCAGCAGATCTAAGATGGTTAATGCTATCGCCATTAATATTTCTGGCTTTGTCCAATCCAATTTCAGGAAAACATTCCAGTCAACTCATTATTTAGATTTGAGCTCAAAATATCCACAGCACCACCCAAGCTCGATTCAATACAAATATCTAGGCGAATATCCTGTGTGTGTACAACAAGCGTCCATTCGTTAATGGTCACAGTTTCATGGGTGAACATATTAGACACACGGTCTGAGGCTATGGCTCACCTTGATCAACCCACGGCGACATCCTACAGCGATGAACATACCCCCACGGTCCAAATGATCCCCTTCCCTCTCTCTTCAGTGACTGCCTTAATGGAGCCGGGCTGTGGTCGCGTGGGCTTGAATAGTTATTGGCCTTGCGTGGAAGTTGACAACGAGATCAGATCGAGCCTCAATAAACAGATTGCAAGCGAAGGTCACCATACGGTCACTGCATCGCGCGCTTTCAGATGCTCAATACGCTACACTATACACTGCACTATACACGACACTATATATAACACTATTCACTACATTTTTTTGCTTAACCGTCAAACGAAGACGATCACTGCATCGCCTGCTTTCAGCTGCGCTGCTGCGGCCGTCTGGAACGCTCTTCCTTCCGATATTAAGAAACCACTGGAGCTATGACACTTTCAAATCATCATCTAGATTTAAAACTCATTTCTTTAGAACTGATTTTTGTGTTTAGTTTGTTGTCCTTCCCCCGCACCTCTGATTATTACCACGGCTGGCTTATTACGGTGCAACATAAGTGCAACGTACACAGCTTGGCGCGCCTGTCAAATCGTAGCGCCGCCGCCGCCGTCATCTGGCCTTTCCTCGAGTCCCAGGCTGCCACCTCAAGTCAGAACAATGTTCTCCCACGTGGCAAAACAGCCCCAGCGCCGACATTCACTTTGCACTTACATTGATCAGGGTCAGCTCCGATGTCTCATTGGACAGCTATGGCCTGCAGAGCAGTGTCATCTGCACAGCTTAGAGCACAATCTACTGGCTGGTTAAGTGGCTTGAAGGGATTTGGGGGGCACAGAGCCGTAGTGTCACTTGCCAGTTGCTTCCCGGCATGATGTGTGGCTTAGCCTCCGTAGGGGAATTTGGAATAGACCGTGGCTTGTAAATCCTCAATCCTGTAAGCAGCTGCGAAGGCGAAAATGTGATGCTGTCTGAAAGGACAAGAAGACCGTTAAAGGAACGACCCTGGGCCCAATTAATAACACGACAGCAGCAGATTGTACACGAGCGTGATGTACAACTGGGTACCTGCCGTGTTGTGTTGCTGTTTTACTATCCTTTTTTGTGTCGGACGGTTTTTATTTCATATCCTTTCAATGGCTTCACCACGGATGCCATCATGTCGTGTGATCGCCATCAACTCGATGGACACGATGCAAATAGTTCATAAGGTCATGCACCAAATTCACACGCATGCACGCATTCTCACTTGCTTCCCTCACCTCCGATTAAGCACGGTCGGCGACGTACGGTGCGGAAGATGAAACGAAGGCCCATTGAACGATTGGAAAGAAATTGTGTAAAGACAAGTGTTACATATATATACAATAAAAGTTGTCTGGTTGTTACGGCTACGTAACGGCCGCTGTAGATGCTTTGTGAGCGCTGTAGTTACGTCTCCCCGTTACACAAACAAATCGTAGCTTTGTTTAACACGTAGGAAGCTTTCGCGACCAATATTATCCATAACATAGCTTTTTGGGTGAGGTCACGTAAATATAAATGTGTCGTTAAACCCGCCAACACCCGACAGAAAATTATCAAGGGTTGTCACGTAATCAAAACATGCCAATTCGTTACTACTACAGCCCACAGGTGTGTTGGAGGGTAAACCCACATTTACAATTGTACATTTACAATTGTACATTTACAATGGTAAAATGTCACTTTGTTTACGTGACGAACCCTTGATAATTTTCTGTGTCCGGTGGTGGCGGGTTTAACGACACATTTATATTTACGCCATATAACCCAACATCTCTATTATGGATTGTACCTTTGTCCCCTTGTGCATTTATTCACAACGTAGCTGTTTCTTCATTAGAAATGGTTTATGATAATTTTGAGATACGTTTGTCTGACGAAGGCCTCGGTTTGTGATACTGTAGCTTGAGTGAAAGTTTCAATTTACACGGAATTAAATGCCTTTTCATAGCTTGTGAAAGCTCGTCATGATGATTTTCAGTCTTAGTTTTTTTACCTAAATCCACTCGTGCACATGTGCTTGGCTCGCCTATAAATTGTCTTTTATGCGGTTCCCTGTGACCTTCACGAACAATTCATTCATAGGCTCTCTAATTCTCTAATTCTTCAAATCCGTTTTGTCTCCTTTTGATATAACGGCCCTCATGGCTGATATAAAAATAAATAACGAGCATTGTATGTGCGTATCTTGAACCGTACGTAGCCAATTGTGCTAATCTGAGATGCCGGGGCATGGCAACAAACTAAACACACAAAATCAGTTCTACGGAACTGAGTTTTAAATTTGGATGATTTAAAAGTGCATAACTCCAGTGGCTTCCTAATAGCAGAAGGAAGAGCGTTCCAGACGGCCGCAGCAGCGCATCTGAAAGTGCGCGATGCAGTGCCCATCCTTGTTCGACGGCTGAGCCAAAATGTTGGATTGGTTGTGATGTGGACAGTGACCTTTAAGTGGGGTGTGGGTGACCTTTAAGTGGGGTGTAGCACAAGGCAGAAGACAAACCGCCTGGAACCGTAAGATCATGGAGGGGAGCTCCACGGTCTTCTCGTAGATGTCAGACACGGAGCGCTCCTCGTTCACAACACAGCACACGGTCAAAAGTACATCCTGCGTTAATATAATATGGAGACATTGTAGACCTATGACTCATCCCAACTAAACTTCCTCACACGAACAACAAAATTACGTAATTATCGTTGGGGCATTCTTGAATAAATTCATCAATTATATAAGTGTTTGAAAACTACCAGATCCAGTGGTGCGCATATCGCGTGCACGGTGTTGGAAAGCGCGCCTCGATCCAGGTCATGATTGGTATTTCTTACTGAATTATCTGGGATAAATGGAGGCTTTATTTACTAATTCCTCGCATGCTGTGGCTCATGTTCAACAATAACCGCTAATGTTCCATAATCTTAAGGCATTGTGTCTAATCATGATGCCCCCAGCACGACTGGACTGCACGGACGAGTGCTTTTAAAAAGCTTTTAAAAGCGAATACTGTACATGCGTGTCCACGTGTCACTGCGTGTGGGTGCTGTGCAAACCAGATGTTCCATCTCCAGGAATTATCCAGGTGAAATCATTTAATCGATAACATAAACAAAACCCCGTAAATTATTAATGGCAGAGCGGTTACGCGTGTGGGCGATATGGCGAGCAACATGCCTGGCCACCTTTGTCTCCCCCATGGCAGATGCTCACATGCTTCAGCAGGCAGAGTGGTCATGGCGAGGGTGACAACTAACGTCAACACCATCATCTGCCCATTCCGTCAGCTCAATAGGGATGATGAGGCCAAATTAATTTCCACCGCGTCTCTCTCTCGCTCTGTAGCCAGCATCACCGTTTCTTCACTCAGTCTCCATCGTTCTTTCTCTGAGACCCCCTCTACCCGCCAATCTGCCCACGTGGATTTCTGATCCACCCAACCCCCTATTCTTCCGCGCTCGTGCACGCTGGCCTCAGGGGCTCATTCTCGCCACGAGTCCACACCACTGTAGCCTCCTGCCCTCGACTCGCTCATCACAACGTTCCCTGTACTCCCAACCGCTTGCTGTGCCAGAATGTTTCAGACTGCGCAGTACCAAACAGTCACCGCTTCTCTGCTCCCGTGACTATTTCGTTACAATGTAGCTGCACCGTGTGCTCAACGAGCTCACATGCCGCCAAATTTGTGACCATCCTCATGGGAAAAAAATATGGGATGCAGGAAGTGGTGATACATCTTTTTAAAAAAAACATGCTCAGATAAAACTACTCCATTTAGGTCACGCGGTATTGTGGGTGGAAGATTCACACCGCCATGCCTCTGACCTGCATAAAAAGAGTCGAGGATTTGAATTTCACTGTTTTTACTCTGTCCACTCTCTTTGCTACAGTCTACTACACTTACACTCAGACCCAGCATAATGCATTATACCTCATCAGAGCTCGAATCGTGAAAACCCTGAAGCTCAAAATTTCCATTCCAGTCGGACAGAACGACATGTCTGAAAGGGAAAAAGTTATATCATGACAGCAGTGATTTTGATGTCAGCTTTGGCCACTTACAAGGTGCAATCACGCCACCATTGCCCTGTGTGTACTTTGTGATAACCACATGGCCCTTGACCCAGATGACCCCTTCAATGGCTGCTCTGATTGGCTACAGGTCAGAGAAGTGGTGATGGTGGTGGAGAGCAATATAGGGCGATCCGTTTATAGATGCCCCACTCACATAATCGGGAGAAATATTTATTTTTTTAAATCCACGCATCACATTTCAAAGCCTCGACACATCTCCCACGACACCTGCGCGCGCTCACGACGGGGCCCGTGCGCTTTCACGGCATCCAGGCAGCCGTGGAGAGGAGGCGTCGTTCGCAAATCGGCGGGGTCCGCGTTCGCTGCCTTCGTCTCCTCGCTCCCCGCACGGCGACGCGGCGAGCGCCATCGCGTCGCGGCGCGAGCGTCGAGCAACAGACGCCACGGTGAGCAATGTCGTCAGAGGAAGGGGTGCACGTCGTGTCAGTGTCGTTCTCGGCTGCGCACGGTACGAAACAAGTCCAGCACACACACACACACGCGTGACATGTAACCGAGTGGCTCTGTGCTCGGAGCGCATTATGGCTTGCGATCTGAAAACCCGTGATTTCAATCCCGGTCGGGGATTGACACAACCTGACATCCCCTTCAGAGTTGGCGCAACAAGCATCACTCCCTCTGGGAGGCATTAAACAGCGGTGGTGCCGTGGAGAGCCTGGCCCCGACTACGGGAATGTGGAATTGCCACCACTGGCACAGGACGGCCAAAGGAGACGGATGCCACGCCGGTGCTCGCTTGAGCAAGCAGAGCACTTTGATGTTGTCCCTGTAAAAGCCCCCCCCCCCCCCCCCAAATGAAAGTAGACGTTTCATACAGATTTATTGTGGGCCAGTAACCCTGGATTTAAGATTTGAACAAATGGCCTTCTTTTTTTCTCCTTTTAACAAAGGCTAAATAATTAAATAAACATATAGATAGATGGATACTTGAAATGCCATTCTGGGAGGCAGAGAATGGGCGACAATGCCGTGGGGTGTGCGCGCTCCCACTGCTGCCGCTGCTGCTGCTGCTGGCACGGGCAGTGCGGCTGCGGGGCTGCGGCCCCACCGCACCTCCCATTCAGCTGCACGGCCTCTGTGCCCCCAGAGGCCCCGTGACCTCGGCCACAAACACATTGTGCCGATGTCCAGGGCAGCAGGGGAGGGGGCCGCTCCTCCTCCTCCGCTGCTGCCCTGATTACAATGAGAAAGGCCGGGCGGAGAGAGCCGCGGATGGGACGGGCCACGTGCTTTGTGTGCACAGCTTGCCAAGCAAAAGGCAGAAGCCCCCTTTGACGTAGGGCAGAAATAAAGCTCTCACTCGACAAATGTGCCGATTAAAGTCTTCCGCACATCTGTAAAATGTGCGAGTAATAGGCTCGTTATATCAGTCGCATTTCCACAGGAACGCCTTGGCGAGTCTCATCACTCTTCTCGGGAGGGTCTTGCATGAAGCTCTCCTCTGTGGTCATTCCCATCAGTTCGATGAACGGGTGCTTCCTTGACAAGACCCTGAATGTTCAAAGTCTCTTCCACAATACGCAGTCAGCACGAACTCTCTCTCTCCGGAAACCCTCTCGTCGTGATTAGCGGACCTTGGCATTTAGCCCCTGAACATATTTCCATACGTAGTGCCTAAGTGAGTGAATGTTGAGCGGTGGTGCAGTGAGCACGGCACTGCGCTATGAACT